>NC_141696.1:69926598-70375475 GCF_964263255.1 Lissotriton vulgaris
CCGACATCCCTCCCTCACAAAACCTATGCGACAAACTCAGCACCTTTTTCCACCACAAATTCAAGAGCATCTACGACAACTTCGATGAAGATAACCAACACACTGAACCCTCACCAACCACCCCGACACCCTGAAGCCAGCGATCGACAACTGGACAGACCTCACCACCGAAGACACACTGAACACGATGAAGTCAATCCACTCTGGGGCCCCCATGGTCCCCTGCCCCACAACATTTTCAACAGAGCTGCTGACACCATTGCAACTATGCTCTGCCAAACCATCAACCTCTCCCTTGCCACACCATACAACCACTCCCTTGCCTATGCTCTGCCACACCATCAACCACTCCCTTGCCACATCATACAAAAACTCCCTTGTAACCGCCTCGTTCCCCGATGACTGGAAACACGCCAAAATCAACCCCCCTAAAGAAACCCTCAGTGGACTGCACCCACCTCAAAAACTACAGACCCTTGCTCCTGTTCCCAATGAAAGTCATTGAGAAAGCCATCAACAGCCAACTTGCTAAATTCATCGAAGAGCACAACATCCTCGACTCCTCCAATCCTACTTCAGAAAAAAACACAGTAGAGAAACTGCTCCTCACTGTAACAGATGACATCTGCACCCTATTGAACAAAGGCGAAACAGCAGCCCTCATCCTTATCGACCTCTCAGTGGCGCTCAACACAATCTCTCACTGCATCCTAATATGCAGACTTCACGATGCAGGGATCCAAGACAAAGCCCTCGACTGGATCCGTCCCTTTCTCTCAGGCAGAACGCAGATGGGCAGACTCACCCTTTTCCTCTCGGACCCTAAACCAACCATCTACAGAGTCCCCAAGAGGTCCTCCATCAGCCCTAGGCTCTTTTACGTCTACATGGCTCCGCTCGCCCTCATTGTCAGAACCTACAGACTCAACATTGTGTCATACGCAGACCACACCCAACTCATCCTCTTCCTATCCAACGAACCCAACAACGCCATACACAACTTTTGATAAGTCATGGAAGCTGCCGCCAAATGGATGAAAAACAGCTGGCTACAACTAAACACCAACAGAACGAAATTACTCATCATGGACCTAAACCCTGATGCTTGGAACGACACCTGGTGGCCCCCCAACCTCGGAAGCCCGCCCACCTTCACAGACCACACACACAACCTGGGATTCATCCTGGACTCAGAGCTCAAAATGGACCGCCAGATCCACTCCATCTCATCCTCCTGCTTCACACCTTCCGCCTCCTATGTAAGACCTCCAAATGGATCCCCTCGATCACAGAATGACCATCACTCATGCCCTGGTCACCAGGAGACTCAACTACGGCAACACACTCTATGCCAGGATAAACAAATCCTCACCTGCAAGCTACAGAACATCCAAAACACCGCCACTAGACTGGTCCTCAACCTGCCAAGACACTGTCACATCTCCCAGCACCTGCGCACACTCCACTGGCTCCCCATTGAAGCTAGAGTCACCTTCAAGATGATCACCCACACTTTCAAGGCCCTCCATGACACCGGACCAACATACCTAAACAGCTGACTCACATTCCATGCACCCCAAAGGACCCTATCATCAGTTCAGCTCTCCTATGCCATGGTCCCCCGCACCAAAAAAAACAGATCAGGAGGTGGCTCCTTCTCCTTACGCATGGCCAAACCCTGGAACAACCTTCCACCCATCGATCCCCATCTTCGCAAGAAACCTCAAAACCTGCCTCTTCAACAGACATCCTCCTTGATGAACCTGCCCCCAGAGCCTTGAGACCCTTACGGGTGAATATTTGATTAGAGTTAGGAAGATCCTCATAATAGAGTCAGTATTGTTATCTCAACCAGTATATAGGGCCAGGGAGGTTCCGAGAATTATTATTATATATCATAAATGTTTATTCTTCAAACATAGGAACACATGTATAAGGAAATGGCACAGTTGGTGGGGCAGCAAATTTTGTAGAGCCATACTCTTTGTCATGCTTCATCATAGGGCAGCTCCTCGTTGAGCCGGGGCTGCAAAGCCCAGGGGCCCCGGAGGGAGGCTCTTTGCTGAAAATCATTTTAGACAATAGTCCAGGCTGTAGATTAAGCGTGTGTGGGGGGAGTGTGGTGAATTTTAGTGATGAGTAGAGTGTGAAGAGTGTGTGGATTAAACATAACTATGGAAGCCCACTGAACTAACTTTACCTATTGGGTTCCATGTCATGATTGCAAATAGGTAATACTTGGGACTGGAGATGCTAATAGTCTCGTCAAGTTTTTAAGTGCAGGTGGTGGTCGACATGTTTCATGCCCTAAATTGTCAGGAATCATTGTGGGATGTCTTCACAGCCTAAAACAACTAACTACTAACTACTCCAAAACCGGGGAGTGGGGGGTACACATCCATAAGTAAGAGTTTGTTTACCATGCCCTTTATAAGTACACCTTCTGTAGTCAGTCTGTCTTCAACCGGCAAGATACTCATCAGTGGGGACCCAACATGCAGTGGCCTAAGGAATCAAACTGCTCCGCATTCACGTGACGTACAATGGCATCTCGACCGACTCCTTCTGTCGGTACGCAGGGTGTGGCTGACCTTCCCTCCGAAAGTCTGGGCCATTGTTACGTCACTGTAGATTTATATGGGAGCACCAAAATCATTTAAGTGCTTAGCACCTCTAAAGCTATTAATCCGGCCCTGACCTTTAACCCCAAAAAAGCTCACACATTTATCCCACAGAGTATGAATACATATGCCCATTAAATTTATGTGTATGCTCCATATTACAAATAGTATTTCCATCCTCATTTGGGGCAGTTAATCCTCTTTATTGAACTATGAAGCTCACAAACCAACACAATCTTGTGCAGCTTTTAGATAACAATTGCCAATAGGCATCCCACATTGATCAGGGAACACAGATTGAATGTATGCATGAAATGGAAAAAGCAAGCAAAGCATGCACATTGAAACAGGACCTAGAGGCTTAAAGAGGTGGAACCATTCATATACTTAAATGAAAAAATATTAGGGGCCCGATTCACAAAAGTAAACATAGATCATAAGTCAAAGTTTAGACCTGACATCTAAGTTGAGTCCTAAAGTCTATATTTACCAGTGGTAAAGGTAGACTTTAGGTCGACTAAAAGTCTAACTCTACAACTAGTAAAGTTAGACTAGAGGTCTAAACTTAGGGCCCAATTCACAAAAGAAACCTTGGATCACAAGTCTTAGTTAGACCTGAAGTCTAAGGGCCTGATTCACAAAGATAAACTTAGACTGTTGGTCAGAACTTAAACCAAACGTCTAACTTTATGACTTTGGGAATTCACAAATGACATTTATGAGTACTATCTTTAGGTCCCCACTCGGGCCAGACCTCTACTCGAGTGTGGACATAAAGATAGTACTTGTAAATGCCCTTTGTGAATTCCGAAAGTCAAATGTAGATGTTTGGTCCAAGTTTAGACCAAACGTCTACGTTTATCTTTGTGAATCTGGCCCCAAGTTTAGACCTAAAATCTAACTTTAATAAAGATAGATTTTTGGTCTAAGTTAGACTTTTGGTCCAAACTTAGACCAAAAGTCTAACTTAACAACTAGTAAAGTTAGATTTTAGGCCTAGACTTAGACTTTATGTCCAAATGTAGATCTTTTGTCTAAGTTTTCTTTGTGATTCGAGCCCCCAATTTGTTGAATGATAACTGTTCATCGCAAATAAGTGTCTGCACACAGGCAGGGTGTGGCTCTCTGCTAGAGGACAAGCTGCGTATCTCTGCCAAAGGGAACAGGCAGTAATGCCACTTTCCGGCTGATGAATGGCTTGGTAAACAGAATTTTCTGTTTTCACCTGTCCATCATTAGCATGTCTTCATGGAATTTATTGCAGGTATTTGTTTCAGACACTGTAAAGGAACAGAAACAGATTTATGAACACACAGAACACAGGAGCTAATCCTCAATCACTCAAGATCCTGTGACTTGGGGTCATCTTGCGATACTTTGAAGTCCCCCAATAACTTTAACTCTCACAGGACATCACAAGAAGTTGGCCGTCATGATAGGGAGAAGGGGGTGATGGGTAGAATATTAAAGGTCCCACCGAGTACCCACATTGTGACCCTGCGCTAAATTTTGTTGCGCTGGAGTAATGAGTAATTTCGGTAATTCCCAGTTACTATTGTGATTACGCCCATTTGGGTAATAATTAAGAGTAGCTTGGGGCAAAACTCCTACTACAGGAGTACAGCAGCAAGCAACAAACTTATGGATTCCAAGCAGCTGCTGGCTGCCGCTGTTCATAATCTATTACAGTCAGTGCTATTTTTCCTAATGCAGAATTAATACTCAGTTCACCCTTAATCGATTTTGGATCCAAGTGTGAAGGAAAAGGCACAAAATGATGGATTATAAGTCAAACACAAATTGCGTTTAGAACCCATTTGACCTTAGTGTAATTGCTCTGATTTAGTCTCTACATCTGTTTGAGGATTCACTGTCACATTCTGACATTTCAGAATGTGCCACTGTTTTCTATTATGCACAATGTCAAATCCATGTCTGTTGTCCTTCAATCCCTTATAAAAGGGATGTATGTTGTTACTACGCATGCTTTTACAATGCATGCCTTTACCACGCAGGTTTTACAACGCCAGTCGTTACAACGACTTGCATTGGGGGGGTCTGGATAGTGAATAGTTTAATTTACTATTCCAACTCCAGTCCCAGTGGATAGTAGGGAAGGTTTTGGATAGTAAATTAAACTATTCCCTATCCTACAGCGCCCCCCCAGCGCAAGTCGTTGTAACGACTTGCATTGCAAAAAATGCGTGGTGAAGGTACTGCGTGGTAAAAGTTGCGTTGTAAACGCTGTTCCCCTTCTAAAGGTACTCTTTGTACGAATTAACATCTCTCATGAATAGATGATGCAATCTAAAATTCTGGACAATCGTGCTAAATAACTTTTATAAGCCTGATTGAAAGTTAAAAATAAAATGATTGATTTCACAACATCCCATCTTTTGACCACCCTAGAAGCATGTATCCATATATTATCCAGAGAAAACCTACAAGACTTCAAATGCTGTTAGGCCATATTGACTTTCCTTGACTGAACTCTTTTGTTCCCTGAGTGTGTCACCATTAGGGACCTTCAATAGCATTGTCATCAATTAGCAGCAAAATATATTGGGTTCACATATCAGACTAAAATCTTTGCTAATAGTTGCATTTGTCTAATCCTATTGCAGACAATACATGTTACACATGAGGCATTTGCACCGTTAACCTATGTCATTCCTGGATGACATTTAGGTGCGTCTAATCCTAAATCCTGGCCACTCAAGATTTTAACTAGATCACTGGAATAGAAAGAACACTGTGCATTGCTTATAGAGCCTCAAGATTCTGATATTCATCTTTATTCCCTCTAAAATATGGCCATAACTTTAAACGACTTCTAGTTGGCTTTCCATTTGTGAAATGACCCTCTGTTTTCACGTAAATCCAGCCCGTGACTTTCCGTGGCAACTTAAGCAGTCTCAAGGAGCATAGTAACATGGAATGGGCTCTTAGCCACATCAGAAGGGGCCATGCAAGATTTTCTGAAGATGTGCACAACTTCACCAAGACCAGCTTATAAAAATCTATCATGTGAAAGAGGATCTACTGCCTCTCCTTGAAAAGCACATTTTAAGTTGGGGCACCTAAGAGGCAAACACTTAGTATAGGATACAGACCTGACCTGTTGATTCCCATCTAATTGCAAACATTATTTAAGCTATCTTGAGATCTGGTCTTGAGCGATGATCAAAGAATGAGTATCCGGCAAAGGTCAGGATTATAGATCATGATCACTGTTCATTCATGCATTTAGTATCATGTATTGTCGCCTAAGCCAGTGTTCACTGTTTAACAAAATATAGCTTATGTTAATATGTTGTTGATTTTAGTATTGTATTGACAGTTATCTGTAAATAATGATAGTAGATGATGTCTCAGTCCTCAACTTAGTCTTTACATTAAAATCATAAGGTGTCTCTACCTCTTACAATAGATCATTGGAATGCAATTTAACTTTGGGAGTACACATTCTTCACTACATGAAGGTTTCAGAACTAGACACGTCCTATTTTGATCACATGAATCATATCAAAACGTGATTAAATACATGAGACTGACAATGTTCGAAGCTTTGCGCTCTACATACCATGCCCAAATATATCTGTGTGTTGATATCTAGGGTAAATTCTGTCACTCGCCTGTATTGCTCACTTGCAGATATAATTGTAAATACCTCCAGTATCTTTCATTTGAGAACCTTTTAAGAATTCAGGTTTCATACAAATACACTCCTGGAATATAAGGGACTGTTAAGTATTTGGAATTTAAACAATTTTTCTGAAACATTGATTAATTGGTTGAGTGAAAGTTCACTGTGCAAAGATGTTTGCCAAGATTGTCCTATAGAGAGTGCTTTTTGTGGCTAGTAGGCTGAATCTTCCTATGATGCAATTGCCATGACTTTAACTTTCTTTTTTTCCTGAAGGACTTAAAAGATCATCATGATGTACGCCACAAACAGAACCTTTAATCCTGTCTCTGAATTTGTGCTGATTTGCTTTAAAGGGATTGAGAGCTCGCAGCACTGGATTTCCATCACTCTCACTTTTCTATTTCTCTTAATACTCACAGCCAACATCACTCTGTTAACAACCATCTACTCAACACCGAGTCTACACCATCCAATGTACTATTACCTATGTCTGCTCGCCTTGGTGGATTTGCTTCTTAGTTTTGCAATTTCTCCCAAAACTTTGTTTATCATCTGGCTTGAAATGGAGACAATCAGCTCTATTGCCTGTTTTACTCAAATATTTTTAACATTCTTTTGCCAGGGTATGGAAACAGGGGTTACACTGTTTCTGGCATATGATCGCTACATTGCAATTTGCATTCCCCTCCGGTACTCCTCCATTATCACTAACAAACTGAGTGCACATGCAGCAGCAGTAACCTTTGCAGGTAATTCTATTTTTATGTTGCCTTTTCCAATTCTAGCTTCAGAACTCAACTATTGTACGGGGAACACCATATCTAACTGCTTCTGCGAGCCCTCATCAGTGGCAGAACTTGCTTGTGGGGACAGAACTGTGGTATATATGTATGCCCTTGCTATTCTCATTACTTTTATGGTCATGCTTACGATAGGCTTGGTCTTCTCATACACTATGATTGTTCGCACTGTACTCAGATTGGGCCCAAATGAGTCCAAGAGCAAAGCGTTCAACACCTGTAGCTCTCACCTGAGTTCAGTAGTATTTGTATACTGTATCCTGGTCATTACAGCCATATCCTCCAGGATGAGCAAATTACTTCCACAATATGCACGTATTCTGCTGACATTGCTAAGGTATCTAACTCCTCCAGCTTACAACCCCTTGGTGTATGGTATTAGGACACAAGAAATCCGTCAGGCTCTTAAAAGGCTGCTCATGAAAGCTATGTACAAGTGGACTCACACCTAGTCAGAGAATGTTGGTAATGTGAACTAGTCCTACTGACCTTGGTAAATGATACCAGTTGTGTGTGTGTTTGAAGGTTCAAGAGGATACACTTCAATTGTTTTATTGGAAAAGGATTTCCAAGAAGTTAATGACAACTGTATTGAACAAAGCAAATGTATGAACTATTCTCTCTAAAAAAGTAGTTTTGCCCAGGTATATATTTGTCACGGTTGGTGAGTCTTTCTTTTGTTTTACTATTTATACCAAGCACATATTGTATTGCCTGTAATGTTGCATTGTGGGAAACCTAGTGTTTATGTGCATTATGCATGGCTATTTACAATATTTACAAGGTTTTCAGTTTTTTGATGACAATTCATTCCTTTAAATTGCATTAGTAAATCATTACAGATTTAATTTTCAATGTTGTTCATTTTGTGTTTAGTACATTGAGTTAGTCTTTCCTTCCTTGCTAGATTAGATCTTAATATCATTTTATCATGTTGTTTTTATAGTAGTTCCATGTTTTTTAACCAAATTTTTATCGGGATTAGTTTGTTTTCAATGTTTTTCTTTTTCTCTTGTGAAGCAGTTTGTTAAAATTCCCTTTTCAATATTTTCTTTTTTTTAGCTCGTGTTGCTCTCTTGTGCAACAGTTCATTAAAGTTCAAAAGTATCAGTCCAGATGTACGAATAACTCTCCGTTCTTATTCATCCCATGAGGGGTCTTAGATCTTAATCTGATTCTGTTTGGCATAATTTCCTCATCCTATCACCACCTCTTTCATTGATTTGAGATATTATCTACAGTACATAGTTATAGTTAGGAACTAGTTTCCATAGGAAAAGATTTTTTGGTTTTCCCAATAACATTGGCGCCTGTTGAATCCTCGTGAAATTGTCAAAACTTGTGGCTGGTTCCAGTCAGCTCCAATCCTGAAAGTTTCGGGGTGATTTGCCAAGCGGGGGTTGAGAAAAAAGGGGGGTCCCAAAATGTGTTTTTTTCCTTGTTATTTTCCATAGGACACTTTAGATACAGCTACAGCCTGAACTGCTAAATGGAATTACATCAAATTTGGCAAAAAGTTAGCCCTTGTTTCAGAAAGAACTCTTTTTCTTAAATGGTATAAATCCGTTCAATAGTTCCTGAGAAATTAAAAAAAAGGTCACAAAATTAATTTTCTATAGGAAACTTTAGACATAAAGGTAGCCCTTGTTTCAGAAAGAACTCTTTTTCTTAAATGATGTAAATCCGTTCAGTAGTTCCTGAGAATTTAAAAAAAAGAGGTCCTAAAATGCATTTTCCATAGGAAATTTTAGACTGGGCTACAGCTAGAAATGCTGAACGGAATTACACCAAATTTGGCGTAAAGTTAGCCCTTGTTCCAGAAAGAACTCTATTTCTTAAATGGTGTTAATCCATTCAGTAGTTGCTGAGAAAATCAAAAAATAAAAGTTTTGATATATAGAGGCACGGAGGATCCGCACACCCTCCTGACCACAAGCTTTAGTCTAATTGGCTGTCAACACTCCAAACCAGGAAGTGATGGCAGCCATCTAGTGAAAATGTCAATATACCAACTAAGACTCTACATGAAGACTATGTACATTTACAGAATGCCATGGGTTCATTTATCTTGTGAACCGGCCCCATGGTATATTGTCATTCAGGCCTGCGGTGTTCAATGGAACACACAAAACCCTGTGGATACTTAGAACAGATGTTACTGGAGAAGGAATAAAGATGGGTGTTCAAATTACGCACAGACACCGCAGGCCTGAACAACAATATACCATGGGGCAAGTTCACAAGATAAATGAACCCTGATATCTCAACAGATATCTGTAAATTAACATAGTCTTCATGTAGGGTCTCAGTTTGATTATTTGGTTTATTCTATTTTAAAACTTGATCAAACACCAAACATTACCCTAGAACGTGGTTAATCCTGGGACAATTCGTAAAAGAGAAGCCTATCCAAAAATAGTCCCTACCTGCATCACAGTCCCGCAATCATATAAACTGTGTAATCAGGGTTCGAACCACACCCCAAATTCCCATAGAATCTTTATCTCACACTTTTAATTCACAAGAGGGACTCCTTTAGTAAAATAAATAATGTAAAATCTGTTGGTATCACCTCCTTTCCACACCAGGATAATTCCGAGTACATACGAGATGGTGGACCGGTTTCTCTAACAGAAAGACACTCCCGTTCCACACACCAGTCTTTAGCAGCACGAGGGCATGAATCAGCTGTTTGTTTCACTATTTCTACAGGTCCCGGGGCTCGGACATGCTAAGATGCGGTCAACTCTGGGAACGAGTAGGTCGAAATGACATAGGGTTGCTGAGCCAAGTAAGATCTTTTTCTTCTCACAGGACCCATCAAAGGAGGTTTTTCCTGCATTTTACTGCATTTTCGAACTTGTTCAAGTAATGCACACAAAAGAGAGGGATGGATTACCACAATCCAGTCTCTCCTAATGTTAATTTCTTTGTGTGTGCTTATTATTTTATAGGGTTACTACAGGCCCCTCCACCCAGACAGACCATGGGGCGTATTACTGCCATAAAATACATAGGCTTATAAAGGAAATAAGTTGATGTTGTATGTTGTGTTTGTCCTGTTTTTGTCCATGCTCACAAGTGTTTGTAATTCTGTTTTTAACCTTTCTTTCTCACAATAGAGACATCTAGTGTGGTATATTTATCCACACAGGATCTAACATTACTTTCAAGGGCACTTACACCATATTAAAAAGTAATTTCATTTACCAGCAGCGTATTGACAGCACCTGCCCACAGGAGCTGTGTGCAGGCAGTGTGTATTAACATGCATTTTGCTTTTTTCTCTATAACAGATACTACGTGTTCAGAATAAACCGTATGTATTTTATTTACTGCTCACCCAATAGGTGTGCATTCATAAATTCTATCTCACTTTACTATAGGTCTTGCAAGGAGTGTACACATGGGGCTGGCCCCCATGTGGTCCTGAAGAAGAGATTCAGGGGATACTTCGAAATATGTTGACGCAATACTAGGGATTGAAATTACATAACAGTTATTTTTCCCTTTTATTAATGCCTTTTTATCCATACTAACTAGGAGCAGGAATAAAATATTAGCTCACTAGTTAGGTACATTTTAAAGTCACTCACACCACTCCTCCTACACTGCACCACACATATTCTCACAAACAAAGTGCTCCTACGTAACTCCGCAAGTCGCAGCATGACCCAAACAGTAGATGTTTGGGATGGCCCCAATGATGAAGCATGTCAACTAGGGGCAACACTGGGTGAGTGAGGTGACTCAAGAAATTACATTTTCTTTTCTAGTAGCAGAGGCTGTTTACACCCAATTGGTGAACCCCCTTTTTCCTTGGCTAGGTTTTTTTTTATCTGTCATCTACAGATTCTTTTGCTGTACTATAAACACATAGGAGGGTGAACCTAGCCCAATCCCCCTCCTCCCGCGTTTTTGATTGATATTCTAGGAGGGCTTCAGGGAGAGAAAAATCTTGATAATGACCAAAGACTTAAAGGCTATGAGTCCTGGACCTGCACTGTTGAATCCACCCAGAAATGGGCTAGAGAAATCTGTAACAGAGGGAACTGACCAAAACTATACATTCCTTTCATGGAACACCACAGGGTTTCATATTAAAAAGGATAACAATGAGCGGTTGAATGTGCTATCAAATTTCTAGATTCCATGTGTTCAGGAAACATGTGAAGTAGAACTCATTTACTTAAATGGCTTCCGGTCTTTTTATACACCAGCTCTCCCATCAAGAGGGGGGAGAGCTAAGGACGACATTCTTACCATGTTAGCAAACACTGTTACTTTTAAAGTCCTGACATTTTGAAATAATTCTAGCCATTTCTATATTTTGTTCATAAAAGGGTATAAACATTGGGATGTAATGCTAATAACAACAACAATTTTGAGATCCCCACATCATTGTTAAAGTGCCTAGATGGGACCATTTATATCCTAACCTATCGCTACTTGAATTCTTTGCAAGTCCATTGTGGTTGGTGATTTTAACATAGGACACTGTGCAAAAGATGAACTTAGATATTGTGTGTTATATTTTGACCATGTAAACTATTTTAAGCATATGCCATATGGAAATTCTTTAAATTCTCTAATGATGACTTGGCAGCTCGAACCTAGGAATGAGATAATTTTAGATACCACCTTAGCGGATGTATTTTTTTAGATTAGAACGGAGGACTACGATTGATTCCATGATTACCTGTGAGAGTTTAGATCTACATTACTAAGGTTAGTGTTAAAATGACAGCTTTCAGTGATCATACTATGGTTTATTTCTGGATGGTATGGATGGATGGGGGTGAAAAGAATAGTAAACCAGTTTCCAAACCGATCCTTGCAAAGAAAAAAGGGTACAAACTAAAATGTCATAAAGTTGATGCGGTCACTTTAATTACTAAAACCATAACTTCTAGATATAACAATGTCCTGCTTTGCTTAAATAACATGGCTGAAGGCAGAGAGGTGGTCGGAGCTTTCGAAAAGGTCCTCGCAGAATTAAAGCTACATTTTACCCTCCCTAAGCCCACTCATATTATCTCTCATCATTGAAGTTTCATAAACCTGCTCAGAAGCTTCTGTAATCCTACTCAAAGTTTAAAAAAGTCAACCTAGGGAAAAAGACATGATTCAAACTTTGAGGCTACCTTTTAAACTGGCCTGAGCAAACAGGCAAACACATTTGAAGGCTGAGGCATGGGATAATGTAAAGCAAGCATCATTTCAGTATGACAGCAAAGCTTTCTGGACAGTGATTAATTCTCCCTTATAGTCTGATAAGAAGGGGCCATCATTAGATGTGCGTATAAGCAAGAAAAACTGGGTAACCATCTTTCAAACTATATTTCAAAAGGCTGTCAATCTCTCCCCAAATGAGGCAATAGCCCACCATAAGGAGAACACAGTTATGTCTTTTAACCCAGAATAATTTGAGCTAGCACTAAGATTAAGACTAAGACTCTCAGTCTTCTCCCCTGAAAGCTGCAGGGCCAGATGGGATCCCAGTAGGTGTCTTCCTTGCTAACATTTTAATATGGCCCTCTTACTGACTATAGTTTTGATTCAATAGTGAAAAAAGGGTACTACCATCATGGAAAAAGTCATTAAAAATACCAGTGTACAAAAAATGGGGACATTCTAATCCTGCTATTTATCAGCAAATATCACTGATAGACTGCGCAGCAAAACATTTGGTCTGGGTTCTATTAAATAGGCATGAGAATTGGGCTGAGGAGAAGAGGATGCTGGCTGAAGTTCAGTATGGGTTCAGGGGTTCAGGAAGTGAAGGGGCACCCTTGATCAATGCCTATACTTACCTTTAATTGCTGCCAATTATACAACTGTCTTTACAAGGCATTAATTGACCTGTCTGTGTCATTTGATTGCGTATCACAAAGCAAGTTATGGGTTATCATAGAGGACATGGGCGTCGACCAGCCAATAATTGATTTTATAGAACAACTTTATACAGATGCAACAGCATCAGTCCGGTACGAAATTGAAGGGGAGTGTTCTAGATCATTTAAAATAGAAAAGAAAGTTAGACAGGGCTGTGTACTTACTCCCCTCCTGTTTGCTCTTTACACGCACAAACGGAAGAAGGTCCTACTCAAAAACACCAAAACGCCCCAAGAGCAGAGCAAAATCCCCTTTCAATCCTGTTATATGCAGATGAAGCTGCTCTACTGGCCCCCAGGCCCTTCAAATACACACAGAGCAATATGCAACCTATATGGCTGATGTGGACCTTAAGGTCAATAAAAAGAAATTGTTTATTGTGACCATGGGCGGTAAGTCAAAGAAGTTGTCAAGATTTTATCTAGATGAGAATAAACTCAAACAAGTAGAAACATGTGCATACCTTGGAATATTGTTTTAATTTAAAATGGAAAGAGATGATCAAAAACAGAATAAATCACTTAGGTCAAAGTATAGCTGCAATTTTTAGATTTGCATAAAGACTGGGAGATAAATCCATTCGAGAAATGGGCAAAATCTACCTCCCGAAATCAAGATCGATGGCTACATACGGGGCAGGAATTTTGGTTTCAGCAGATGTGGAGGGACTCCAAGTGTTGGAAGACAAATTTGCCTAAAGATTATTGTCCGTCCCAGGAGCTTGCTCAAATTTCATTTGACATAAAGAATTACATTTTCCTTATATATATGATACAATCAAAACTGCCGGCTTTTACTGTAGTTATCTATTTGGAAACGAGAAATGGTGCCACTAAATCAAATTTCCATAAGAGATATTATGAAGTTAGATCATGCCATTAAAATACAATGGGTAGCCTATATCGGAGGATCCTTTATCTCATTGGGCTTGGAAGATCTGCATGTTGTGGCAACACAGTGCAGAAGCTTTCCTAAAAGCAAGTTGAAACATATCTTTCTGGCAAAAAGCATACAGACAAGATGGGAAAGACATAAAGGGAAAAGCACAGTCCAGTCATATCAGGATTTAAAATGGAAAGAGATGATCAAAAACAGAATAAATCACTTAGGTCAAAGTATAGCTGCAATTTTTAGATTTGCATAAAGACTGGGAGATAAATCCATTCGAGAAATGGCCAAAATCTACCGCCCGAAATCAATATCAATGGCTACATACGGGGCAGGAATTTTGGTTTCAGCAGATGTGGAGGGACTCCAAGTGATCGAAGACAAATTTGCCTAAAGATTATTGTCCGTCCCTGGAGCTTGGGTGTAACTCACGAAATTCGATGGAGTTCTGAAAAAAATTCAGCACAACTCTGAAAGAGAGTGGAATAATGCTTGTCTGCTGGTTCACACTGCATTCTTTCTGCCAGTAGTGCATTCCACAATAAAAAAAACTGCATGAAAAGCACAACAAAGTCTGCATTGGTGAGCCATTTAGTTTTACCTGCCTTATTTGTCTGTCCACCTCAAAACATTCCAACCCTTCCCCTGTCCCACGTACCCACCCCGCATTAACCTTTATCTTCTTAGTGTGTGTCTTTGAGTTTGTGTTTCTCTGTTTTTGCCTTGTTTTCTGTTTCTTTGTTTTGTTTTTATTACTTTCTTAGATATTCCTTTCTTCTTCTATTAATTTCATTTTTCCCCCTATTTTTTCTGTTTTCCCCCACCAGCACCATGGCAGAGCAGGGAGGGACAGGAAATGGTGGCCCCAGTGCAGTTGTTAGCCTCACAGCTTGCCGTCACCACCGAGAGTACAGCCCAGCAGCATTATTTCAGAGGCTGAGGTAGCCACACTTGTTTATTATGTGCAGCTCCACCCCCTGTCAATGCTGGCAGCAGGCCTGGGAGTGGGTGCGTCTGGTGGGAATGCCAGCTGCTGTGGGGGAGGGTGTACTGGTTTGTGCCCTGTAGAAGTGGGACCAGGGCACCCAGCAGCAGTTGATGTACCACTGGGTGGCCTTACTGGACCAGGAGCAGGACCTGCTTGACCCGCTGGGCATCAAGGTAGCGGGGCTCGGTGAGTAATTATTTTGTTGTTGTTTGTGTTCTACAATACAAACTTTTTTTTCGAATAGCATGATGCTCACACTCAGAGATAAGTTAAGTTTACGGTATGAATATCATGGTATACAGTTTGAGCTAGCCAGGTGCTTGGCGCTACCTAATCGAACTCATCTGCACTCGCTTGGGCTGATTATTTAGGAAGTCATGCAGAAGCCTCTGTCCTACCACTAAGATAGTGGTAGTAGTAATAAATGAGTTGGCATTCTCTGTGCCTTTCTTTATATAGCTCTTACAGTACCAAGCAATGATGTGCAGTATGCATCCATGCATTGAACAGGGAGTATGAGTTGGCTATTCAAAGTTTGTTGAGAATGAGATGAGAAGCAAAGGTCATTAGTTGCAATTCATTAGTAGCTCGAAATGTAGTTTAGGTTTACCAAATTTGTCATAGGGTTTAGGTGTAGAAAATTAGGAATAGGCCAACTTGATTCTAGTACTAGAGGGGAACTGATTTAGAAAAATACAATGTTATTGTGTTTGCCTTTACCTGTCAAAATAATGTTTAAGAGATTAACAATACTACAAATTATTTCCAAAACCGGAGGCCGGCAGTGTTGGAGAGGACAGTGGAGTGGACAGTGTACTCACTGTAGATTTCGTGACTTACATCAGCCAGTTTGAGAAAATAGCATACTCGCGTACTCGCTGAAGATCTCGAGGCTCAAATCAGCCTTCTTGATATTATCTCATACACACCGGCATAGAATCAAACTAGTAAAGATGCAAAGTTGAAATTGTAAGTTTAAAGATTGATGGAACATAATTATTTGGATATATGACACTTTAATAATAATTATACATTTTAATAACCATATAGGTCAGAATTATAACTGGTTATTAAGCATTGAATTCCTTTGGCATAACGTTGCGGCCCTGAAGAAGTCGAGGGTTTTTACCCTAACGACAAAACACGTGTTGGCTGGACTTTATTGTGCTCTTTCGAATAAAGATTAGGAAAATACTCCATGAGACAATACCTGCTTACTTATCAGCATTTGATGGACTTTCATTCCACACAAAAGCGTGTGCCCAGGAATTGACATTATCTACTTCGGACTCTTGGGTCCCATCTTGCAGGGCTTTAGGGGTTTTCCCTCACCTGTTGCATGTCTTTAGTTACACTATGTTATTTGCGGGTGCTGCTACTCCTGTGTGAATTAACACCTGCATTTTGCCAGTAATTAACAAATATGCCAAATACAATCTATATATCCTGTTTCTTTCCCTATACTGCAGTGCACCTATTTCCCCACTGTCTACTTATGGCAGACAGGATAGCGACATTTCATAAATGACGTCAGTGATGTAGTATACATATTAGTCAACTGCCTCTTTGGAGACAGGGTAGAATTGTAAGGCATTTGGAGAAGAGCAGGGTCAATGTAATTAATGTAAGATAATTGTCTATTACAGCTACCTTAGGTGCAGACTGTGGAGAGTAGCAAAGTACCCAACAAGCTAGCTTGCATGCCTCCACTAATTTAGCATAGAAAGAATGCTTGTTCTCTGTAATGCATAATGCCTTACTCAATAATGAGACGTAATTTATTTATATTTTTCCACACAAAGTCTCTGTTTAGTTCTTAACTAAGAAATCCTTTAAAAGAAAAAACAAATAACAGTTTTTTAATGTGGTGTAGGGTTATTTTGCCTTAGTACCTTTCAGCCAGTCAGTGCTTTTATGTGAAGAATTTGCGGGTAACAAATGTTCTGCGACTCGAAATCACATCAAAGTCTAATGGCCCTAGGGGACAAGCAGTGTACTGCTACTGAGTCACTATATAATTTCAAAAAAGTGTTTGCACAGAGCATTGTTTACAATGTATCTTTTTTTCTTTCTTGATATAGCTACTCCTGCTAGTCCACCACCTACACAAAAGGGGGCCATCTTGGCTGAATATCAATGGCTGATGGCTCTGGAGGAGGAGGCTACTGCAGCTAGTGCAATTTTGGCCCCAGTTCCTCCAACCAGCCACCAGTGCCTCCAATCTACTGCAAGGAACATGGCCAGTGCCACCAGCAGCTGGCAGCCACTTGTACAATGATCACTGTAGCCCACCCTTCCTGCTCAGACTGCCAATTTAAATGATGCTGAATTCGGCACCAGCTGGCGCAGCCGACCTGCTGGATGGCATGACTGGAAGAAAAACAGGAGGAGCTTTGGATCAATGTAGAAAATGCCCACTTCTAAGCCCTTTTTATTTTTTGTTTTGGTGGGACTTTTGATGTGGGTGGAGAGAGTGGAAATTGGGAAGGGTATTGGGACTGGGAGTTACTTTGGACTTTGTTGGAGAGTTTTGAGTTTTCTTTGGACATTCGTTGGGGATAGGGAAATTTATTTTGGGAGAGGGGTGGGTTTGTTGTGGTTGGAGAGGGTGTGTTTTTTTATTGCTGAAACTAATTATTCTTCTACTTTATGTTTGAAGTCATTTTTTGTGTTTTACTTTTACTTTGTACTGCTGCCTTTCACACAGCCAGGTTTTAATTTGTTATCAAAGTGTATGTATTCCAGTCAGTTATTGTTATTTATACCTATATCCTACTAACATTTGTAACTGTATTCTTTCCCATTAGTGGGGTAGGGTGTGCTGCTGTTGCCTGTATTGACTTCAACAACCTAGATAAATAAGGAAATCCAAAGTTATTATCTGGAGTAGAAGTTAGTTAGTTACTAGTTAAACTACTTCCTTACACTCCATAGTTCTCCTACCTGAATAGATAAAGTGAGGTCTGCTACCTCTCTCAATCTTCCAAAGTGTAGTGTACAGTTTCCGAAGGTGCCTTCTTAATGGGGGTGATAGTAGTGTCGCAGGGTTTCCGTTCTCTCACAGAACTGTGCTCAGAGACCTAGAACCTGGGTGAGTCAGGTTGACCCACAACTCACCTATGTTTCAGAAATCCCCTTACCAGGCTAGCTACAGTATCTCATCGGCAGTAAATACTTCCCGATGTCTTAGACAATCCAGAACATGAACTTAGAATACCTCAGGTATCGTGGAACACATGAACACTCTTTCGTTATATTATCATTCCAAACCGAAACTGGGAGGCAATGAGAACACGTGCAAGTTTGAAATGTTTATTTTTTCAATGCAACATTCTCAAACGCAGTATCTTGTATAATACCAACATACATATTATAAAAATCAGAGTCAGCAGCATAGTTACTAATCCATAATAAGCAAACTGTGATAACATATTATGATGCAAAATCTATAGAATTCTGTATCACCTATATTTCGCGCACCCTAATTAGCATATTATATTATATCTAAGAAGGTCTCATTTGGGCTTTAGCTGGGCGAACCCATACCTCAAATTCTCAGTAGTAGGAGATCACATCAACAGCTACCAGCTCTCAGCATGTCCAGCATCAAGTGTGTTTAGAATTTCCTGTAACTGTATCTTGAACTCACGTAAAGCCCAAAGTTGGCACAAACATTATTTGTGTTATGACTAACGTAGTGCGAGGATCAGGCCTACAATAACCTTGTGTTAGAGTTTGCAGCTCTCAGTGTGCAGACAGTTGTTCCAAATGTTCCAGGCACGACTGATATCAGTGTAATAATATATTATTCTGAAGTAAATCAAATCTTTCTTCTAGGTTAAAAGCTGAAATAACAATTCGGTGTCGTGTGCAAACCGAAGCAGAAAGAAAAGATGGCGTTTAAACTTTTAACAAGCACATGCTAACTTAACACAACCTATGGAAACGTAATAACCATATAACACCCCCCCAATGGTCCGAGGACGGTCAAAAGACAAATATATAAGCCAATACTCTATGAGAGGCAAGACTTGAAAGCAGAGTTCAATGATATTGAGCCAAGCTAAATGTATGTAATGTATGTAAAATTTAAAAAATACAAAAACTATGTATGAATGCCTATAGTGGCCACACAAAATATAAAAAGTCTAACTTGAGGCCTAAAAATAATAAACAGGCCTTGAACATATGAAAAAATCGAATGTTCGTATTGAAAGTGGCACCATTCAGAATTACTAAAAAGTCACGTGCCATATAGATGGAAGTATTCAAAGTCATCCCTCGTTGAATGAATATGCAAAATATGTAGCAACAGCTTCCAACATGAAATCACTGTCATCATCCGAAAACAGTTCAGCCATCCAATTAAGCAATGGGAAAGAACATACGTGCTCCTCCAGTACTGAATCCTCTAGCATCATCAGAGGACAACTCAGCGGGTTCTCGAGAACGCTTTGTGCCAGAAAGTCATGCGCTGCTGCGAAGATGTCCCACTGACCCATTAGTCCATGCATCGCTGCCATAGCCATAACCCTTTCGCCAGAACAGACCAACTCATGAGCCACTACGGGGGACATCAGCTGATCAAAATTGACGTCAGGAGAAGTCGGTAAACAGAGACACAAATCAATGGCCCAGTCGAAATCACAGCTTAGGCAATGAAACACAGGCTGGACACAGGTGAAATAGGAAAATCTGAAAGATAATCCAAAAGCCGTGCTTAAAGTCGCAAGCGGCAGGGATCCATAATAATCAAGCATCCGGTTGCGAAACTGCATCAGTAGGTGCTGTGCGTTTCCTAGCGCAGGATGGACATCCATGTTTCACGAAATAAAATATCACCAGAACGCCTGCAGCCAAAGCCAGCAAAACAGGAAATCCGCCAAACAGACTAGCGAATATAGAATGGAAGAACGCAGGGATTAGACCAAATACTTTTTCAAATGTAGTCACAAGACCACTGCTAACCATTTTAAAAAAATGAGCGAGGTTGGATGTGGAGGAGGCATTAAAGATCTGATGAACCAGCTCGCAAAAATGAAACGGCAAATCAGTACTTAAAAGAGCTTGTACTTCTGTGCGTGTGTTTGCTATGTGAAGGACATAAGTTTCACGGGCAGAGCTCAGGGCCACCTGTTTTTGAGACAAAAGGGCTCTTATACGGCCTAAACCATTGAATTCAGCTCTCAAGGTTGGTATTCTCGGCCAAATTAAAACTTCTGCATTCCCATGCGTGGGTGGATACAACACATTCTTGCAGCAAACGACCCTTTCAGACACGGTAACCACATATCCTATTCCAGGCTCTAGCCCACAACAAAACTCGTTATTTAAAAGTAAATAACTACCGTTGGACAACAACGTGAACGTGGGAACTATTGCAGGAACTGGGGTCCCTTTCAAAACACAGGCCAAATTAGGTTTGTCCTGATTACAAGAACCATGCAACTGGATGTGTCTGCAAATAAGTGAGCGGTCAGGGGACTGTGTACATTCTTCACCATTCAGATTCACTTCATTCCCATCCTTAAGACATCTGTAAGTGTATGGTAAAGACCATGTCTCATGGAGGAAAGCACTGCCTAATGGTTCATATCTCCCAATGGCAATATATTTCATACAATTTGTAAATTTATACAAAGCAAAAGGTAACGTTATAACACCATGAATAAGCCATGTTGCTGCAGTTACTTCAGCCACCGAAAACGGCAGGGATTCTAATTTTTCAATATGTAACATAGAAAATGTAGCATCTCTCATTGACAACATGCGCTGTTTTTCAGTCAAATTAAAAGGGGCAAATAATGATGAGATGTTTAAAAAAGTCCATGGCACTCGACCAGACTTAAGAGTCTGTAGTGTCCATGCAAACTGCATCACAGAACGCAATTGATTTTGACCATGATACAACACGGACACTTCATCATGTACTATGTCGACAACAGAAGACACAATATTATTTAAAGTGTAAATTCGGGAAGAAAGCGTGTTAATGCTGTTATCAACCACCGCAAGCACTTTTTCCAAATTAGCTTGATCAATAGCCCTTAGGCGTTTAGCAGCCTCAACCTGGTTAACTTTCCAAATTTCATTGTAAATTGCATACAGGAATCGCTTAGATCTACCTTTAGCAGGGCCTTTTATAAAATCGTTTAAATCCACATTATCATGTAATTGAGACAAATGTAGTTTAACTGCAGCTAAAGTAGAATGTTGTAACCAATTTTGACACAGCTTACCCACAGAATAAGTCGTGACAGAATAGTCTCCCTCAAAACGTGGATCGGGCCTGAGTTTTGTGAATCCATCAGCCAAACCCATAAAACGGCGCTGGCAAGAATCAGCACTTTTTTGCCATACCAGCCAACCCTTTGAATCCAAACTGGAAATGTCAAAGGATGAATTGTGTAACAGAGTTTGCAACTCTTGAATGGAGGAATCAGTGAAATTACCCCAACCAGTATATTCATTTAAATCTGGGATGGTTGGTGTATTTAATTTTTTAGAAGTAGCCAATCCAAAGCATGTTGTCTGGAAAATGGTAGAATTTAAAAACAACATGTGATTCGGGATGAGACATGCACGGTGCAAAGCCTCAGTGCCTTGTACCTGCCAATCTTTGGTACCCCAAACCGATTTAAGGTCAATTGTTCCTTTCCAGAACTCGTAGCCATCTACAGCCAACCTGTCTAAAAAGGACTTCGAATACAGCAATTTTGTATCGGTAAGTCTAACTTTGGAAATGGGTTTTTGTGTCATTTTAAAATAAAATGACTTGGGACTAGACTG
Source organism: Lissotriton vulgaris (assembly GCF_964263255.1). Taxonomy (NCBI): domain Eukaryota; kingdom Metazoa; phylum Chordata; class Amphibia; order Caudata; family Salamandridae; genus Lissotriton; species Lissotriton vulgaris. Next base: position 69,948,229 of record NC_141696.1, read on the forward strand.
ATCAAAGTCTGTAAAATATGTGTATTTTTTCAGAAATGTATTGGAACTGCCACTGAATGGAGCAGGGCAATGTTCCCATTGTGTATAATTCACAGCAACCCTCCTGGAATTTGTCTTATGTAAAAAATGATTACCATAGTGTTGAAAACAAAACAAATCACCATAATTAATAGAATCAGTATACAGATCCTCAGCATCGAAGGCAACATAATACTTTAAATCAGAGAATAATGCTTCTACGGCCTGAATATCCCAATCATCAGAACGTACATTTTGTTTAATCACATCTCCCATGTTTACTCTAAGCACATTTGGAACATTAATCACTTCAGTAGGCCCATGTATCTGAAACCTAACCGCATCCCACACAATCCCGTCAAGGACAGGCCATGCTGTAATGTTAACTGCTTTTAAGTTTCGTTTCTGTCTGAGCGCAGAATGTGAAGAGGAGAGAGGGTTCAATGTTCCATTAAGGTACCGAATTCCTGTTCTTTCTTTAACGTAGTGACCATCGATCAGGCGGAAAAAATAAAACACAAAACCAATTGACATAAAAAGATAGAATGAAAATAGGATCAACCAAATGTATGTCCAAGGCGGAATTAAAAAATGTTTTTTGAACAACGTGGCATATCTTGCAATGTTTGTGGGTTTCTTTGATGTTTCCGAAACAGAGTCAAAAGAGAATCTGGACTGGCCTGCCAAACGGGTCTGCAAATCAGGCATCGATAAATCAGCAGGATAAGTGTAGGTTAGCTCATCAATGTTAGTATCAGGAATAGTATTTAATAAAGGTCTGGATATGGCAGGCATCTCGAGGGACACCTCCTGTTCTGCACCAGATGTGATAGCCAGCACAGAGTGCCTCCCCATGGAAGGACAGGATACAGCCGGTGTCATGCTATGAAGAATCGGCCACCCTGTGTGTCTTGACATTGTCAATAGAAATAAATCTGTTTTCCTTACGACCTGGAAGTGGTGGTAAAATGACTGTTCTTGTGCCCTTCACTCCAAGGACTCGGACTGGTGCTCGATATGAGGGACCAAACTCTTTTTTGTTATCGATCTTCTCTCGAACCAGTTCTCCAACTTGGGGTAGCCAGCCAACTACCGGGATCTGCACCGCATCATCCGATGTGGAGGGCAAATGTTCCTTTGCAAGACTGTCTCTGGTCTTTTGTAGATTCTGTAAAACATTGCAATGTTCATCTACGTCAAAGGCCCCGGCCAGGGCCTTGTAGTCCGGCCCATCAAGGTCAGGTACATACATCTTGATACCAAAGAGCATTTCGTATGGGGTCCGCCCACCCAGAGACCTTCTAGGGAGATTATTAAGCGCACGCTGCACGCCTATGAGGTGGGTTAGCCAGTTTCTACCAGTGCCTATAACTCGGGCTGTCAAAGATTGCTTTAAGTCGCGGTTCATTCGTTCTACTACACTATTACCCTCGGGTCTGTAGGGGCTTGAAAACTTGACTTGGACTCCCAACGAAACCATGGCAGCCTTGTATGCCCTAGAGGCAAAAGCCGGTCCTCGGTCCGAATGGAAAGTACCACAGGCAAAAATTCCCACAAAGACACGCAAATCCTTAATGACAGTCCGCGAATCAGCGCTTCGATGCGGCCATACCCATACAAAGCGTGTGCATGAATCAACTGCTACTAAGATGTATTTGAACGCAGTATCAGAAGAAAAAGGACCGCAGTGATCCAAATAAACGCAACCAAGTGGTTTATTAGAGATGTACAACTGTGTCTGAGGCGGACGCGTAGCAGTAGAAGGCTTAATCTGCTGGCAAATGTCACATTGAAGAACATATTCACGCGTCTGTTTGTACAGACCCCGCCACCAGAATCTCTGTTGTAGCTGAGTTACAGTGGCCGAGACGCCCGCATGCACAGACGCCACACCTTCATGTGCCGCTGTAATCAAAGCTGCTCTGCGATCCGAGTTGGGAACTAGACGTTCGCCAACTTCAGGGATTTTCACATAAGGAACCTTATCGGGACTTAAGTGGTATGTGTATTTAGAAGGGAATCCCGCAGGATATTTACTTCCCTTCTCCGTTGCAGCTACAGCTGCCAAGATGTCATCATCGATTTTGCTTTTGGACCTCGTGACTGCTGCAACCAAGTATTTTGATACCGCTGACTTCGCTGCTTCATCAGCAAGCGAGTTGCCAACAGCGTGGACCCCCACGCGCTGATGACCGAGAGTATGAATCACAAACACGAGTGGCAGTTTCTCTTTAAGTTCCGCCACTCGGACCCAGATAGTTTTATGTTTTATTGTGCTACCTTTGGAATCACGAAAATCATTCTGAATCCAAAAGAACAAGTTTTCATTGTAAGACTGGACACAGTAGTAAGAATCGCTTACGATTAAAGTCGTCACACTTGGATCTGCGTACTCCAATGCAAGCATCAGAGCACGAAGCTCTGCCAATTGTGCGGTGCAGTCTCCAAGCGTCTGCGTGTGCACGACACTGGACTTGAACTCATCGTTCACCATGGCACCGACCACAATGGCGCAAGCGGAAACGTAGGCATGTTTAGAGCCATGCGCAACCTGCGCCGAACCATCAGTGTAAATGATGCAATGGAAATCCTCCAACGGCCGCATCGCTAAAGGAGCAGGATGAACAAATTCATACTGTAAATACTCCTGCGACCGTAAAGTGGCGTCAAAAATAAACGTGACATCCTGGGATGCCAAGGATGCAGCCCATTGAATCCACCGAGGGTGCAAAGCTTTGGAATTAGGTACACTGGCTTTCGTAACCGCCTCTAAGGCAGGGCACGGGGTAACAACCAACATGCGCTTTCCCTGTGACAGGGCACGTTCCTTAAGAATTGCCATCTGCACAGCCGTTAAAACTTTCTCCACAGTGGGAAAACGCAATTCAGCCGAAGTGTACAAGTGTGACTTGTAAGCAATAGGTACTGTATCTCCTTCATTAAAAGTCAGGTACGTGAAACCCACCGCCCCAGGGATAATTCTTATCACCAGGTTGGTCTGGTTATCACGAGTCTGTAAGTATTCAGAAGCGAGCAAATCAGCCTGCAAAGACTGCAGAATTGCTGAATGCTCTGGCAGCCAGCATGATTTGGAAAAAGATGGTTGTATCAAAGCATACAAAGGCTTGATACACTGGGCATATTCCGGAATGTAAGTCCTCCCGAAATTCAGAAAACCCAGAAGAGATTGCAATTTTTTCAGTGTTGTCGGAGAGCACAACTGTGCACATTTCTCCAGGAAATGGGGTGCTAAACCCTTCCCTTCATGGTTAAGCTCGTAACCTAGAAACAACGCTGTGTACTCTGCAATGTGAGACTTAGCAAAGTTAAACTTGTAACCTACGTCAGCAAAGTTACAAATTACGCTATTAACTCGACACAGATGCTCCCAAAGATCGTCGTCTGTGAGATAAATGTCATCCACATACGAACAAGCAACTGGGTCGAAGCTCTCTAAAAGAGAGACTATGCGCGCGGAAAAAACTCCCGGACTGTTCTTGTAGCCCATTGGGAGTCGTTTAAACATTTTTTGCACTCCGCCGCACGTAAAACTGGTCCATTGGGAACTTAGACCATCTAATCTATGTGCATAAAAACCATTGGAAATGTCAAGCGTGGTTTTGAACCGTTTACGCTCAAGACTATTCACTAACGCAGAGCCGTGCGTATTCTGTACTGCACAGTTACGGCAATGCGAGTTCAAATGCCTATAATCCAAAACCAAACGATTTGACCCGTCCGGTTTGTTTACAGTAAAAAGGGGGTTATTCATCGGTGACACACACGTTTCAATTACACCTTGATATTCCAATTGTTCAAGGATAGCTGCGACCGAAGCTTTCGCTTCACGCCGTATGGGATATTGGGGTTGAGGCTGTGGCTGAGACCGTAAAGGAATCTCATGGCTTGGTGACAATTTATCCCAGCCACACTGATTGCGGTACACAGCCGGCGCAAGCGCCAGAGCCCACTCTTCTGCAAAATGCAGCGCCTCCACCCTCGGCACAGTGTGCGCGAAGCTGGGCAGGATTACCTCCTCCCCTCGCAGAGCTGCGAGAACAAAAGGTGGGGGCCAGTCAGCCTCCGAAAGCAAAATGTCATACGTAGACGAGAGATTTTCCCAAAATACCCCTTTTACAGTTCGCTGCATGTCACCTTCAATTAACAGGACAATTTCAAAAAGTCTCTCAGGGGGAGCAACATGCGTATCTGCAGTTTCAATCACAACAAAAGTTTCAGTCGCTGTCACCTTCAACAGTGGACGGAGGGCCTCTCTCACTATGGTAATCTCTGCAGCGCTGTCCAGCAAGGTCAGAGCCCACGTCAGATTCCGAAGCCGCGTTCTCACTATCTGGGGCATAACGATGCGCGGTCAGGGCAGCGACTTTCTTCGTAGTAAACTGAGGTCTCTTGGGCGTAGAGCCTTCCTGCTGGTCTCCACTGGAACGCGGGCGGGGCTGACCACGTCCTTGTTGGCCACCCCGGCCCCTGCCGCCCCCTCCACCACCGGTTGACGGAGCCGATGAGTCCTGAAAGGAACGAGGAGAGCGTTGTTCAGAAGCCTGAAACCTCTCAGGCGATTTAATCATCGCGCGGTCGCGCAAATCATAAACTCGATCCGACTGCGCAGGCAATGGAGACGCAGGAGTTGAAACCTGTGTTTGTTGTTGTTGTTGCTTACCCTGATTCTGTTTTTTAGGCCAATTTTGTTTCTTGGACTTTTGTAGACCACTAGTTTCCGATGTCTGACTCTGGGGCTGTTTCTTTTCCTTTTCAGAAAAAGTCTTAACCCCCTTTGCATTGCGGCCCACCATTGCGTAAGCATGCACAATAATCTTTGCTAACTGTCGGGGTCGATCGGGCTCGGGAACCAACGCTAACGCGTTAGCAACTTGAAAGTTCACTGCATCACCCTTGACATTCGAAAGGATCACACCGCAAACCACTTCAAAGGAGCCACACAGGCGCATGCCCAATTCAACAGCCGCCTCCGGTCCATGTTCATCCTGAACACGTTTAAGGACCCCACCTAGGTTGGTCACAGACGGGGAGCCATAGCACCTCGAATAGACCGCTGCAAAAGTTTTTCCCCAGGTTTCACAGTCAGCAAGGTCAGGAGCCAGATCCTTCGGTAAACTCAGTGTAAGAATCCGATGCTTATCACCCGGACTCGTATTAGGAAACACAGCCTCCAGCTGGCTGAATTTCTCAGCAAGCCAGAACGGAAAATCGTCCTTTTCTAAGGGCTTTTTACCCATCACGGAATTAACCATGACCGGGTTGATTTTCAGACCAGCATGTTCCGCTCGAAGCTGTGCGCCCCTAGGGGCTGCTTCCTGAACATTACGGCCAATGTAATGAACAAGCGCTCTAATTACTCCCACCGCGACTTCATGAAGCCGCCGCAGATCAGCCACGTTACAAGTGGCACGTTGAGGGTGAGGAGTAAAACCACCCAAAGCAGGCCATGCAGTGCCCGGAATGGACAAAGGACCTAACCTCGGAGCGGTTAAAGCGTGTGGTAGGGCGCCACCAAACCAAACTCCATGCTGCCAAGCGTCTATAGGAACCTCCAGTGCTCTGTACGGGGCGTACGCAGCCGGTACTACCGTAGCTGTGTATGTGTGGAACACACCACTATTAGCGTCCACTGCTGGAAATGTCACCCACGAATAAAACAGTTCGTACGGGTAAGCATGTTCCGCGCTCACCACCAGAACCACAGCCAAGCCATCTAAAGGGACATCATATATCCGCTAATGGTCACGCACCGCAATGCGACTATGCTGCGGGATGTCCACAGGCTGAGCCATGTTAGCACAGGAATTAGAAAAAACAAAGTATACTTTGTAGCACAACTGGGTAGTAATTCAAGGAAACCATTTTAGATAGATTCAAGCTTGAAAACAACCTATTTCAAAAATAGGTAGGTTTTTCCGACACTGCCGTTTTCCGGAAACAGGAATGTAGGCGTTAAGGTTTGAATGATATACTACTCGAGTGTCATGTTATAGGGCCAACCAACGTATGGGCGCCATGTCGCAGGGTTTCCGTTCTCTCACAGAACTGTGCTCAGAGACCTAGAACCTGGGTGAGTCAGGGTGACCCACAACTCACCTATGTTTCAGAAATCCCCTTACCAGGCTAGCTACAGTATCTCATCGGCAGTAAATACTTCCCGATGTCTTAGACAATCCAGAACATGAACTTAGAATACCTCAGGTATCGTGGAACACATGAACACTCTTTCGTTATATTATCATTCCAAACCGAAACTGGGAGGCAATGAGAACACGTGCAAGTTTGAAATGTTTATTTTTTCAATGCAACATTCTCAAACGCAGTATCTTGTATAATACCAACATACATATTATAAAAATCAGAGTCAGCAGCATAGTTACTAATCCATAATAAGCAAACTGTGATAACATATTATGATGCAAAATCTATAGAATTCTGTATCACCTATATTTCGCGCACCCTAATTAGCATATTATATTATATCTAAGAAGGTCTCATTTGGGCTTTAGCTGGGCGAACCCATACCTCAAATTCTCAGTAGTAGGAGATCACATCAACAGCTACCAGCTCTCAGCATGTCCAGCATCAAGTGTGTTTAGAATTTCCTGTAACTGTATCTTGAACTCACGTAAAGCCCAAAGTTGGCACAAACATTATTTGTGTTATGACTAACGTAGTGCGAGGATCAGGCCTACAATAACCTTGTGTTAGAGTTTGCAGCTCTCAGTGTGCAGACAGTTGTTCCAAATGTTCCAGGCACGACTGATATCAGTGTAATAATATATTATTCTGAAGTAAATCAAATCTTTCTTCTAGGTTAAAAGCTGAAATAACAATTCGGTGTCGTGTGCAAACCGAAGCAGAAAGAAAAGATGGCGTTTAAACTTTTAACAAGCACATGCTAACTTAACACAACCTATGGAAACGTAATAACCATATGACAGTAGTAGAAGGCTATTTTGCGAACAGGGAAGGCATCACACCAATATATCAATAGCCGGTGGTTCCGAAGGTGGAGGAGGCTGAGCCATCTGCCAATGCCCTGGGCCCAAGTCCCTCCAGCTAGCGCCTCGAGCCTTCTGGCACCTGCTCTGCCAACAGCTGGTAGTCTCACTCCCGGCTAGGTAAGCTCCAACTGCAGAATCAGTCAAAAGGTTTTTCCATCACTGGCAACTCAACTGAAAGAAAAACACAGAGTTGGTGGGTTATATATTTATATCATAGCTTTTCTGACTAAGTATAAATTACTATCATCATTACACAATAAAAAAACAAATACCTTATATTATAACAAAAACAAGCATTAGTAACATCTTCTGACAATTATTTAAGTAAAACTAAAGTGACAAATGATGTTCTTCTATATCTAAAATATGGATCCATTTTATGCTTTGGTGAGCAACTGGTCTGGTGTGGGCTGTTGCTTAAGTAATAGAAGATACCGCAATGAGTTGGTGTCACTTTCAGCACAACCACCCCAATAAGTTTGTGATCCCTTTATGGTGGTAATTAAGTCACACCTCATGAAGGTGAAGAGGGTTAGGGGTTTGACAAATGGATCGAAAAGGGGATTTGGGGAAAAATGTGCCAAAGACAAATACTACACATCAACAATATTCATCAACCGATGAGCAGCACTTCATCATCAATCTGTAGTGGAAGGAAACGAAGGAATGAGTATAGCACAGTAAAACAAAATGCAGCAATGACAGTACGACTGCCCCTGAGTCTCAAGGTATTACATATCTTAATATGTTTGAGAAATACAATTTTTGTAGGAGTGAAAAGAAGTGTAGTCTGGGTGTGCAGAGAGGGGCTGTATGGAGTGGTAAGTCCCTGGATAGTGGGTACCCGAGCAATGTGCATCCAACCGGCCTTATCAGACTGAACTGTGACAGAAACACCTGGGTTACTGGGAGAATGTAAATGGAAATGATAATGTAGAGTCAAGTAGAAGGACAAAAAGTATGCTTTATTAGGAGTGTTCCAACTACCAAGCCTCAGAGGCAGAGAAGGCACATAGGCTGCTGCAATCATTGATGTTATCACTCATGGCAGATCGATTAACTGAGAAACCTGAGCAATTTACAATAGATTACAGACACGTAGGTGCATGTACTGGGCTGATCAATCTCACAACTGTCATTATAACATTTAGTCAAGTGGTTGCATTATGTGATGATGATTATGTTTATGATATCATAACACAAGTCTGTCTCACAAGCAGTAGGCCCCCTGACCACAACGACTTAACAGGAGTTTCATATTTTGACATCAATGTAACACATGCATTCAGCGGCATTTCCCAAATCAACGCTCTTCTCTCCATTCCACATAGCTGAGTACTAGGCGTCAGAGTCATGGTTGCCCTTTTGAACTCTGAAGTCGATAACTTCTTTTTTCTAGCTGCTAATGAGGTAATCCCGCTCTGAGTACTTCCATCTTCCTCTTGACTCCGAGTAACTCCGTCCCAGTCTCGACCCAAGCAAGATAGACATGTAGAGCACTGATGTTTAAGAACAAGTAGAGAAACATAATTTCAGTATTTTTAATGGATTTGTGTTTGTTAACTAAAGCAATTTGCCTCCTCTCTGAAAAACTTGAAGAAAAGTGTGGATTATACAGGTAAATTGTTGCTAAATGAGTTTGTAAACAAAGGCCAATCGCCCTCACGAAAAATTATCACCCGACAGTCACCAAACATTGCAATTCATCAACATAATGTTTCCTATTAATAGAACACCCACCCTCACTGCCTGCCACCACATACATCATCAATAATAACTTGCAAAGACTCATTCATTTTTGCAATAGTTGTAGTTACCTCTTCCAATACAAGCACAGGTAAGTTAAGTAGTAGGTGCATAATTGTATCTTTGACACATGCAAAACATTGAAATTTAGTATTGGCATTCTTGTAAATTAATTACTGTGAGAAGTTGGCCTGGCATCTGCTGTCCACTATTCTAGTGGGCATCTTGCACCAGTCCATACGACCCTTATTGATGGTAGGTTATAGCCACCCTTTATAGAAAGCTATCCTAGTGGTAGCTGTGGAGAGCAGCCGTCAGGCTAAGTCTTGGAGGAATGTAAAGCAGCTTGTTTTACCAGTCTATAATCTCATGAAGGATCAAATGAAAGGAGAACTACACCAGGTATATATATAAAATATATTTATTTATTCTGTACACATCCCTCTAGCTCTTTATGAGACTAGAGGCAAAAGTGCATTCAGTAAACTCAATAACACACAGTAAATTAGCACAATATACGTTCAGCCCTACGGATGTACCAAATCATATATTAAGAAAGTGGTATAAGAACCATGATTTGCATAGATACAAGGGCTAGAGCCTTTAGAACCACCCAAGGTAGTGACACAGGGGACCCACGGGGGACGTGTGCAGTGTCTAAACACAGCCGCGACTCACCATTAACTTCAATGGGCAAAGTCGCTGTTGAAATTTTAAAGATAAAGGACACTTAGAAAAGGATTTGGAACAAACCCCTGTAGAACTAGGAGGTTCTAGAGTCAACACCCACGGGAGCACCGGATTACTTGAGTTACTTCTCCCAGGGAAGCCGGATGCATAGGTGTCTTTTGGTGTCGGGTTTCATCGTCGTTTTCAATGGCGATCTGCTGCAAAGTGCTGCTGGCGTCCAAGTGGAAAGCGTCCTGTGTGATCTAGGACTAGATCATCTTTCTCTTCATAACATTGATTGTTTTAAACTGTATAGAGAAGATGTCAACATAGTGCATTGTATAGGCCAACTGACATCACCTTGCAAACCATGTTTGGTTGCTATTCTTTTTGTTGTTATCCCTGACAAATTTTAAGGTACATATATTAAATATATGAATATCTTTTTTAAATATATCTCTTTACCCCGTGTATGATTCACTATTCACTTTTTAATTAACAGTTGTTACTATATAGAACTGTCTCATTCACTGTTTCGATTAATTCTGTTGTCCACTACTATTGAGGGTGTGACTTGGAATAGCTTTATTGATCAAGCAATAGTAAACAATCTTAGACAAACAAAATCCCTTGTAAGCAATTTGTTCCTTCTTTTTGAAAGCTTTACCGCCCAAGCCTGCAAGGGTATATTGGGTTCCCACTCTTTTTTGAAAACTGTGTGATCTAAGCCTGTATCGAAGATGAGAAGAACCTGAAAGCAGAGCGCACAGAGTCTGGTTCACTTGCCAGTGACCAGGAAGAAGATAGGCGGGTGCCCACCGTTGTTGGGTGATTTCAGGTGAAGAAGGTGAAGCTTGACGCTTCAGCTTTGAGGACCAGGAGGCGTCGATGATGACCAGGTTCTGGATTTGAGCTGTCCCACAAAGGATATTGAGTGCTGCGGTGTCGGTTTCCGGATTTGACCCAACAAGCCTTGGCAACAGCAACCCACGTAGAAGGCAAAGATAGGCTTCAGTGCAGACCAGCAAGGTCTGAGGGACTCACCACTTGGTAGGGAGTCAGGGCACATCTAGAGCAACCAGAGATGCTGAAAGAAAAGTAGAGTTACCTTCGAGGGGACCAACCAGTTGACGGACCAGGGATGATGAAGGAGCCTTGAGCAGAAATGCAGGAAGCAGGCTCACGGAACACCCGTGGAGTGTAGGCCCACAATCGTCGGTGCAAATGATGCTTGGGGCTTGGGCTATGAGAAACCCAATGCATACCTTCAAGAAAGCTCAGGAAGTTGATGCACTAGCAAATGTGCACGGTATCCAGGGGTTTCGGTTCCACGTCACTCGTGATGGCTGCTGGTCTCAGCTTTGCTGGGGACTCGGTCGGCCTTAGGGAATTCTGGAAATCTTCTTCCTGCATCCATTTTGTGATGCCAGGGCTTTTTTAAACAGTTCCACCAGTGTGTACATGTATCTCCCTCTAGAAGGGTGGAATTCTACCCCTGCAGCCAGGATTCTAAAGTGTTTGACACCAACCACGACATGTTTCTATGCAGCTATTCCAAAGTTAGCATTTACCGCAAGGTTATAATGCACTAAAGAGTATATGGTCTGGCTGCATCACATAACAGCCTCAGGGAATAGGCTCCGAAATCTGCAGAGGGGTCAAGCTCATGCTCTCACACAAAACCAAGCCCTCTGTCTTCAGGATTGATAAGGCCTGCCATAGGAATGACTGATATGTTTATATGTGTCAGTGATTAAAGGTAGATATAGGTAACCTATATCTTAGTAAGGGGTGCATGCACCACCTTACCCAGGCTGCAGTAGTAGTCCTGTGGTGCCATTTCCCCAGGGGTGGCATAATACATTCTTCAGCCCCTGGTAGGCCTCTGTGTTACCTATGCCCTGAGTACCTGGAGTGCCATATACTAGGGACTAACAAGGGTAACCCAGTAACCAATCTGGAGTGTACCTAATGTACATGCAATTTAGAGAGAAAGCAGCTAGGCTGGGGTCCTGGATAGCAGGGCCCCAGCGAGACTAAAGTAAAAAAACTGTGAAACACCAGCAAATAGTGTGCTCAACCATAGTTAGCAGATCCTACTCTCCTACACAACCCCCTTCCCCCAAACGCAGGTACATTAAACTAACCTTGACCAGTTGAGTCTTCATGTTCTAAGTTTAAATATCTGGAGAGTCCATCTACATTGGGATGGTTACTCCCAGGTCTATGTTGCACTGTATAGTCCATCCTCTGTAGGGAAATGAACCACATCAAAAGATTGGGGTTTTCACCCATCATCTGTTTTAGCCATACAAGGTTCTTATGGTCAGTCTGAACAGTGAAGTGAGTGCCAAGGAAGTATGGCCTCAGCTTCTTCAGAGCCCAAACCAAGGCAAAGGCCTCCCTCTCAATAGCTGGCCAACGTTTCTCTCTAGGGGTCAGCCTTCTGTTAATAAAAGCTACTGGCTGGTCCTGACCTTCATCAGTCAATTGTGATGCACAGCCCTACCCCCGACTCAGATGCATCTGTTTGGACAATGAATTCTCTGGAGTAGTTAGGACTTTGCACAAATGGTGCAATGCACATGGCCTGCTTCAGGTCATCAAATGCCTTTTGACAGCTGACTGTCCACAGAACATTCTTAGGCATTATTTTTGAAGTTAAGTCATTCAGGGGTGTCACAACCAAACCATACCCCTTGACAAATCTTCTGTAATACCCAGTCAGGCCCAAGAAAGCTCTGACCTGAGTCTGGGTGGTTGGAGCAACCCAGTCCATGATGGTCTGGATTTTGCTCTGTAATGCTTGATCATGACCTCCACCTACAAGGTGGCCGAGGTATACAATCTGCCCTATCTGGCATTTAGTAGCCTTGATAGCTAGGCCTGCTTTCTGCAGGGCCCCCAAAACATATCTCAGGTGGACCAGGTGATCCTCCCAGGTGGAGCTAAGACAGCAATATCATCAAGATATACTGCACTATAGTCTTCCAGACCTGTTAGTACTTTATTCACCAACCTTTAAAAAGTGGCAGGTGCATTCTTCAGACCAAAGGACATTACCACAAATTGATAGTGCCCACTAGGGGTTGAAAATTCTGTCTTTGGCTTTGCATCATCAGCTAATCTGTCTGCCAGTAGCCAGCTGTAAGATCAAATGTGCTCAGAAACGTGGCTGAGGCCAAAGTATCTATGAGCTCATCTGCTCTTGGGATTAGATGGACATCAGTCCTAGTGACTGGATTGAGACCCCTGTAGTGTACACAAAACTTCATCTCTCTCTTACCACCTTGGTTGTGAGGTTTAGGTACAAGACCAAGGGACTAGCCCAAGGGCTATCTGAGTGTTCAATAACTCCCAAATCCAACAGTTTCTGGTCTTCAGTCCTGATACAGTCCCTGACATGATCAGGCTGCCTGTGATCTTATTTTTAACAGGCAAACTGTCCCCAGAGTCCACTTAATGAGTGCACCAGGTAGTCTGACTTGGAGTCAGTGAGAACATGTTCCTATATTGATTAAACACCTGTCTACAATCAGCTTGTTGCAGAGCAGTGAGGCTGCCTGCCAAGGCTACACCATCAACTGACCCATCATCAGGGTTATGTGAGAGCAGGTCAGGGAGTAGATCACTCTCTGCCTCCTGTCTCTCATCAGTAGCCATGAGCAAGCCAATGTCTGCCCTGTCAACATAAGGTTTAAGTCTGTTGACATGAAGCAACCTATAGGGGCTCCTGGGAGTTCCAAGGTCTACCAGATAGGTAGCCTCTCCCTTCTGTTCAACAATTGTATGGAGGGCCACTCAATTTGTCTTGGAGGGCTGCTGGGGCCACAGGCTTTAACACCCACACTTTCTGTCATGGCTAGTACACAGTCAGCACAGCCCTTTGGCCATGCCAGGCTTTCTGCAATTCCTGGCTAGTCTCAAGGTTTTTGGTTGCCTTTTTCATGTATTCAGCCATCCTGGAGCGGAGACCAAGTACATTGTCCACTATGTCCTGTTTAGGTTCAAAGGGACTGTAATCAACCCCCTTCTGAGGAACCTTTCTGTATGCAAATAAAAGGCAGGGTAGTAGGATGTCGCATTTCCGCCTAAGCTTTTTTGGGAGACCCTTGATCATACCCTTCAAGGTTTTGTTGAACCTTTCAACTAAACCATTGCATTGTGCATGATAGGGTGTGGTGAATTTATAATTCACTCCACACTCCTTCCACATTGCAGTCAAGTAACTGGACATAAAGTTTGCACCTCTGTCAGAAACTACCTCCTTAGGGAAACCCACTCTTGATAACACTCCCAAGAGGGCTCTTGCCACTACAGGTGCTGTGGTGGTCATAAGGGAAATTGCCTTTGTGGTACCTAGTGGCATGGTCAACCACCACCCGGATAAATCTGTGCCCAGATGCTGTCTGAGGATCCATGGGACCAACAATGTCAATCTCTACCCTCTCAAAGGGAACCTCCACCACAGGTAGTGGTATCAGGGGGGGGGGCTTTGTTGTACCACCTGCCTTGCCACTGGCTTGACAGGTGACACAGGAGCAACAAAACTCCTTTGTGTCTTCAGACATGTATGGCCAATGAAAGTGAGGGAAAATCCTGTCCCAAGTCTTGTTTTGGCCCAGGTGACCTGCTAGAGGAATTTCACGGGCTAGTGTCAATAGGAAGCCCATGAATTTCAAAGGTATAACCAACCTCCTGGCTGCACCAGGCTTGGGGTTTCTACTGTCTGAGTCTATCATCCCAATAACTCCTATGGGTACCACTAGCATTCCCAGCAGCCTCAGCAGCAGCCTGCTGTCTGAGGGGTTCAAGAGAAGGGCAGCTCAGCTGCTCCTGGCTCAGATCTGGCCTGGAAGGGACCCTGTCACCAAGAACTCAACCTCATCAGGCTCAAGCTCATCTGGGACAGTTCCTTCTCCAGGACTACAATCATCTCCCTCAAGAGACTGATCTGTATTCCGAGTCACAGGGGAAGGCACTGCCTTAATCCTACTGCTCCTTTTCTTGGAAGGCACCTGGTCCATTATTCCAGAATCCAGGGCCTGTTCAGTGTTAGACATTTTGGCCTGTGACCTAGGCACAGCAAGCACATGTGCAGAGATACCTATAATTTATGCATGGGTCCAGAGGTCCCCTTCAGCCCAAGATGAAGTATGTAGATCATTGCCAAGCAAGCATTCTACAGGGAGGTCTGCACTTACCACAACCTTCTTCAAGCCAGTTACCTCTCCCCAGGAGAAATTAACAACTTCCAGAGCATAGTTGGTCCTGACATTGCTAGCATTGGTCACTTGGTAAGTTTCACCAAGTATGAGCAGCTCAGGAGCCACAAGGTCTTGTGTCACCATTGTGACACGTGAACCTGTGTCCCTGTAGGCCAGGGGTCTCCAAACCGGTCCTGGAGGGCCGGATCCGTGCCAGATTTTTTAAATTACTACATGTATTTCAATGGGGATATCCAAAAAATCTGGCATGGATCCGGCCCTCCAGGACCGGTTTGCAGACCCCTGCTGTAGGCCATATTCTCTTTTCCATTTATCAAAGGCTGTTGTTTGTATTTGCCCAAGTTACTGGGACTCACAAAAGATGACATATCCATGCCTCCATCACAGATCAGTACAGCCTGAGTTGGAACTCTGATTAGGCCAGAGTCCATCTCAGAACCCAGGGTTAACCCTACTACATCCTTCCGAATACCACCACCTGGAGCTGAACTAGGAGGAACACTTGCCTTAGGGGCAATGGTGGCTGGAGTTGAGTCTTTTTGCCTAGTGCAATCACTAGTCCAGTGGGTGTTCTGCTTACAGATTTTACACTACAGTTTCTT
The DNA here is from genome assembly GCF_964263255.1 of Lissotriton vulgaris. Taxonomy (NCBI): domain Eukaryota; kingdom Metazoa; phylum Chordata; class Amphibia; order Caudata; family Salamandridae; genus Lissotriton; species Lissotriton vulgaris. The sequence continues at coordinate 69,963,520 of NC_141696.1, forward strand.
TTGGCCTTTCTTTTTGGATGATTGCGAATCCCCACCATTAGAAGATTTTTGGCAGCCTTGTGAAGACGTCTGGTCTTTACCCATCTCCCCACCCTTATTAGGATCTTGCTTCTTCTGGTCACCACCTTGGTTCTGTACCTTCTGCTTCACCCTGGTTCTGACCCATTTGTCTGCCTTCTTTCCGAATACTTGGGGAGAGGTCAGATTAGAGTCTACCAGGTGCTGATGCAACAGCTTATTCTGACAGTTATTAAGGATCTGCTCCCTCATAATCGAGTTGTACAATCCTGTATAATCACACACCTTACTGCCCAGTAACCAGCCCTCCAGAACCTTAGTAGCACAATCAACAAAGTCAACCCAGTCCGGAGTCTGAGCCTTTTGGGTATCTCTGAAGTTTATTCTATATTGCTCAGTGGTTAGGCCAAACCCTTTATTCAGAACACTCTTCAGGACTGTATAATCATCAACATCCTCTTCTCTGACAGTGAGGAGCTTGTCTCTACCATTGCCTGCAAAGGAGAGCCACAAGATAGCTGCACACTGCTCATGGGGGACCTTCTGAACTTTGGATGCCCTTTCCAGTGCAGTTATCCCTTTTTTTGATGTCATCCCCACTCTGGTGGAGAGGGACAATCTTTTTTTTTTAAATTTTTTAAAACATTTTATTGAACATATCAATGGATAATCAATGGTACAAAGCATCTTTTCAATTTTCATTTTCAATAATCATTTCAATAGTTAAAAAGGCTTAAAAACAGCAAAAAAGGAAATATATATATATATATATATATATATATATATATATATATCCAAAAAGTCGTTGTTTTCACCCTCTGCCTTCCATGCAGAACAACGAAAAGAGCGAGACCACAAAGTAAGTGCAGTTTTCTTCAGTGCATTTTATTCCGTGCCAAGAGTTACAGCCTGCAATCCACCATGACGCGTTTCACCTCGAGAGAGGCTTGATCACATAGCGTGTCATGGACACAAATGAGGAATTATAAAGTGCTAGTGCCTAATTCACTACAGCTGTGCAGTTCACATTTTTTTCATTTCATCAACAGTGAAAGCATACTTCGTTGAATCAACATAGAATAAAGGGCTTGGTGCCCAACGGGTTCTGGTGTATATAAATACATTCGTGAAGTATAAAATTCTCCTTAAAATTTATATAAATAAATAAATTTCATATATGTACACATGGTTAAAAAATAATCCATATCTATTTCATATATTATACTCCATATATATGCACAAATCGGTCAGTGTGTGCAACCTTTGTTCACATGTAAGTACATACGATGTTAGGAACCCTAATTTATCACTTGTAGTCAATAAAATATGGTTTCACACAGGAAAGAAAATTGCGCCCCAGTGGGCATAACCAAAGACACTGCACAATCTGATAAAAACAATAAAGACATGCACTATTAAATCAACCTCTTATGGTTACTGCAGATCAGAATTTGTTTTAAAGTGAAAAGTGCTCATACTGGTTATTAAAAACATGCTACAGTTAACAGCAGGTAGCAGAGTCAAATAAAAACAGCTCGAGAGCCGTTAGGGGGGAATTGTTCATATACCCATAAATAATTCCAAAAATAAGATCGTAATACATTCAGAAATAATGATCAGCAAATTTATACTGATTAGAGACAGGTGTAAAGATCCTCGCTATTATTTAAACCTCCCGGGCTCTTTGTGTTGAACTCAAGGATAAACCTGGTTTCCAAGAGGCGCAGTTTGGCGTCTTGGTTACCTCCTCTTTTCAGAGGCAGAACTGAGTCAACTAGAAAATACTGAAGGCTACTGGGGTCACTATTATGTATGGTTTCGAAGTGTCTGGCCACTGGATATGCCTGGTCCTTTCTAGAAATCGCCCTGAGATGCTGTAAAATGCGCTTGTGGGCAGGTGGGCGTGTGCTCCCCACATATTGTAGTCCACAAGGGCACTGCAGGACATAGACAACGTATTCTGTCCTGCATGTAAGTCTCTTGCTGATAACAAAGGGTTTATCTGAAAAGGGGCGTGGGACCTGAGTTTTGTTGACCCCGTGGCGACAGGCTTTACATGTAAGGCACTCTTTGAAACCGGTAATGTGATCCATCCAGGATTTTGTGGGTTCTAATGTGTTGCTGACTAAGGCACTGGCAAGGCTGGGGGATTTACGGAAAGTCAGGCTAGGTTTGTCTGGTACCAGGTTACCTATTACAGGGTCACCCTTAACCAGGTTCCAGTTTTTATTCAGAATTTTCCTAATCTGGGAATGTTGGTTACTATAGGTAACAATGGCTCTGGATTGAATTTGCTCATTGTTACTGCACTCTGCATTGGATTTGGTCCTGGGCACTAGGGCTTCTTCCCTCTTGATTTTCTTAGTACGTCTAATCGCTCCATCTATTAGAGTACTACTATAACCTCTTTGTAGAAACCTGGCTTTGCTGGCTTGTTGTGCCCGGTCACACTCCAGATCAGAACTACAGATTCTCTGCAATCTTAGCATCTTCCCGTAGGGGATGCTGCGGATAAGGTGTTGAGGATGCTGGCTGCTAGCGTGTAGGACTGTGTTGCCGGCAGTTAGTTTTCTGTGCAACTTAGTCTGCAGAGTGTCATCCCTGATATAAACCTCCACATCTAAGAAAGTAACCTTTTCTTTATCAATGTGTGATGTAAATTGAAGGTTCAAGTTGTTCATGTTAAGTTGTTTCACAAATTCCGTAGCCTCTTCCTGCGACCCCCTCCAGATCATAAATAGATCATCAATATACCTTAGGTAAAGCATAACCTTGTTCTGCATTGTTTCCCTATGTTCACCCATAAGGACCCGCTCCTCCCACAGCCCCATATGTAGACAAGCGAAGCTGGGGGAGAAGCAGGCCCCCATAGCCACCCCTCTTAGTTGCTGGTATATTTGATTATTAAAGGTAAAGAAGTTTTGTTCCAAACATATCTTCAACATACCAACAATCATCTTATTAGGTTGTAAACATTCAATGGGGCGTTTATCAAGGTAATACTCAACCGCTTTTATACCATCGCAGTGTCGAATTGATGTGAACAATGAAGTAACATCCATGGTAATAAGCAATAGTTCATCATCCCAGGTAATTGAGGCCAGTTTGCACAAAAAGTCATTGGTGTCTCTGACATAAGAACCCAAGCTCTTTACCCATTCTTGCAGGAAGTAGTCAATATAGCGGGAAATGCATTCCGTGGAGCTATCTATGGCCGATATTATTGGCCTTCCAGGGGGCACAAGGGCATCCTTGTGCACCTTGGGTAGGAGATAGAAGCTGGGGATGACTGGGTAGTCTTTCTTCAAGTATATGTATACGTCAAATGAGATTAAACCACTACTCCGCCATGCCATTAGTTTTGAATTCTGGTCAGTCCAGGCTGCTCTGATAGTGGGTAAATTGCTCTTTTTGTAGCAGTCCGTGTCGCCCAATTGAAGCTCAGCCTCTTTGATGTATTCCTCACGTTTCCAAAGGACAATGTTGCCTCCTTTGTCGGCCGGCTTAACTATGATTTTGTCATTGTTTTTCAATTTTTTGACCAGATTGTAATAGAATTGATTTTGTCTGTTGATGACTTTCTCCTTCTTGTTTGAGGCAGTATATAGTTTTTTCAAGTCACCAATAATGAGTTTGTGGTACACATCCAAGTTATCATGGGTCGATACTGGAAGGAAGGTGGACTTTGGTTTGAATGGAGTAATACTGACTCCCCTGCCAATGGCTTCGTCAGTGACCACTGGCGTGTCTGTACTTTCGCATTGCAATTCCCATATTTCCTGCATTTCCATTCCCTCACCAGCAGTCAGTAGTGAGGGAGTAGTTGGCGCTGTGGCCTTAGATTTTTTGTATGGGTGTAGGCGATGGAATTTGTTAAGCTTCAGCTTCCTAAATATCTAAAAACATCCATCCGAGTATCAGCGTAATTGAAGTCCCTCGGGGGACAGTATGAAAGTCCCAGAGACAGGATGGAAGTTTCTTTTGCAGTTAGGGCTGTATCAGTAAGATTGATCACTGAGGGGGCGCAGAGGTCTGCCCTCTTTTCTTGTTCCATCTCCCCCTGTTTGCTTTCCTTTCTCCTCCTGTTTTTGTTGCATTTCCTGCGTTCAGCCCGTTTCCTGTTTGCCCTCTGTTTCCTGGTGGGGCCTTTGACTGTGAGCTCGAGCGCAGAGTGTCTCCTCGGTTCTCGCACAGGCAGCTCACCTCCTGTGCCGGGGTAAGTTTTGTAAACCCCAACCCTTGCCCCTGTTTCTTGGAAGGGCCTTCTTCTGCCTCACTATCTGCAGCTGAACTCAGGTCTGTGGAGGAGATAGATACGGACGTAGTTTCTCGTGCTTTACGTCCCGTGTTGCCAATCCGAGCTTTAATTCCATCAAACTTACGAGCAAATGTAAAGATATGTCCATTCAAATAATCAAGTCTGTCTCTTTCAAATTTGAAAGCCTTACGCTTTTTAATGATGTCCTCCTCCTTCGCCAGGCGACTCTCCATATCTTCCCTCATTTTTTTCACTTCCTCATTAATTTCAACCTTTGACAGCTCCGCCTCTAGCTGCTCAATTTCAGTTTGGAGTTTTAATCTGTCACTTTCCGCGTACTTTACAAGGATCCTCATCAACCTTGCTGAGGATTCTAAGTTGGCTGTTGCCCATTCTTCAAGCATATGTGGGTCCGGGTTATCATAGCTAGGGGCCAGTGTGATTCGGAGACCCCAAGGGACCCGCCCCACCTCCAAGTATCTTGTGAGGGATTTGTTCTCCCACCACTTAGCCTGCTCCTTCTTAGAGAGCTTCTCAAGTTTGCGGAAAGTGTCTCTAACCATTGGATTCGTGTTTACCCCATCCAGTTATATATATATCAGACATGAGACACAAAGATTAGGAAAAGGAGAAGAAATTCATCAAGCACAGAAAGGGAATACAAACAACAATTTTATCAAGAAGGGTCTGTGCAAAATCCACAATCTATAAAGTGACACTGCAAAAATAGTGCAAAAACCTGCAATAAAGTGCTACTGCAAGTGCAAAAAGCTATAATAAAGTGAAATCTAAAAAAGTGCTAGTGCAGTCAAATGTATAGACCCTTTCCTTATCTCCATCCTTCTTTTGCAGTTCATCCCTCCTTTAATTGTTCCAAATCCCCAAAATACTTCCAATTCCTTTCAAACCTCCTAATAGAACCTATTCTGCCCGCGTATGCTTTTTCAAATAGACAGGTTCTCCTCATCTTATTGAACCATTTTATCAGTGATGGAATTTCCCTTGATTCCCAATTTTGTAGTATTAAATAGCGAGCGACCGCACATGATATAAATATAAATACCTCTTCGGATTTGTTGAACCTGCTCCTATCCTTGCTTATGCCAAACAAGGCCACTTCTACCATAGGCGAAAATGATTTTCCAATGGCCAATTCAATTTCTGCAAATATCTCTTTCCAGAAAGACTCCAACATCGGGCAGGCAAAAAAGATATGATACCATCCTGCCTGACCATGTGCTAAGCATCTAAAACACTTGTTTTCTGTTCCAGGAAACATTCTTTCCATAGCCTCAGGCGTATAATAAGCTAGCCAACGAGACAAGAAGACCATCCTCTTATAGTTGGCAGCGCGCAGAGATTTGTTTCCCAGTAAACAGAGAGCCTCCCAATCTTTCAAGGAGAAAAAGCACTGGGTCGAGAGACTTACTTTATTCAAATGTTTATCGATCAGTGGGGATTGACCAGAGCAATGGAGCAATTTATACCACTGCCCTATCCTGCTGCTCTTCCTTCCGTAAAGGGTATTTAGTAAGTTATTAGGGGCATTCAACAGACCACTTACCTCCTTTTTAATAAAATAAATAACCTGTAGATATTCAAAAAAAGACGGTTGCCTTAGAATGTTCGTTCTAGTTATCACCTCTTGCCAACTAATAACCCTATTTTGGACAAGCAAGTCTCTCAATTCCCGAAACCCACACAAATCCCATTTTTTAATCTTAGACAAACTTAATGGAAGGCCTATTTTACTACATTCGGACAAACTTAAATACTGGGAACCATCAGAACCATGTTTTTAAAAAGCAGCAACAAGCGCGTTGTATATTCTTTCAACGTCTTATACCTTGATTTTTTAGGGAGCTTTGCGGTCTTTAAAAACATTGGGATTTGGGAACCTGCTTCTTGAACCATTTTCTTCAAAAAAAAATTATCTCTTGTCTGATAAACCCTCAAAAGACAAGCCACTATATCAAAAAAAGCAGCTTCGTAATATGTCTTTAAGTGGGGTAACGCTAACCCTCCCTGATCTATTGAGAGTTGTACCGCCTGGAGCTTAATTCTAGGAGTTTTATTGCCCCAGATAAATCCTCTTAACATTGTTTCTAATTCTTTGAAAAAAGACAGATTAATTTTTATCGGTACATTAGTAAACAAAAATATAAGTAAAGGCAGAACTGACATTTTAACCATTGACACCCTACCAATCACTGACAATGGTAGCAAAAGCCATTTATCTAACAGGTGCTTGATTTTATTTTTCATTCTGATGTAGTTTAAGTCAAAAAGCCTATCATACTCTGCAGTTACAAACATACCCAGATATCTTATTGGGTCTCTTCTTGCAGCTTGGACTTGCAAGAAATTAGGGAGAAATCCTATATCTGTATTTAAAGCAAGGACTTCCGTTTTTTTAGCATTTATCTTATATCCCCCGATCTTTTCATAGGCTTTAAACTCTTTCAGTAAGTTCTCAACTACCTTCTTTTCAGGAGCAAGATAAAGGATAATGTCGTCGGCAAATAGTTTTAGTTTAGACATGCCGATGATGGGGGGCACGATAGCTGCATTATCCCCAATCCTTGCCACCAAGGGCTCAATAAAAAAGGTATGGAGCAAGGGAGATAAGGGACAGCCCTGCCTGGTGCCCCTGGTTACATTAATCCTCCCGGCCTGTTTCGCATTAATTATTACCTGAGCAGATGCTCCAGTATATATATTATGTAGCATCTTAACTATTTGCGCCGGGAATCCAAATTGGCCGAGAGAATAGAATAGGGCTTCCCAATTCACCAAGTCGAATGCCTTTTCGGCATCGACCATTAAAATGCAAGCTGGCACCGAAATGGCATTCAGATAGTCCAATGCCTGAATTAGATATTCCGTATTTGTGGCAATAAACCCAGTCTGGTCATCATGGATTACTTCCTGGTCTGCCAGAACAAATCTTTCTGCCCATTAAGGGCATCACAGACCTGTTATTGCTCGATCTCGTGTGGCTGAACGCCACTTGTCCCTCTAAGAAGTTGGACGCCGACCACTGGGGATCGCGTAACTAGTTAGCATGGAGGTATGGACAATCTTGTTTAAGTTTCTATGGTCATAAGACCTTTCCCTACCACTAGGGATGTTGCTGCCACCATGGGAATCTAGTCCCGTTTTTTTTCTAGCTCTTTCACACTCTAGGGACTTCCTTTTGAAGGCTACCAGCTGTCTCATTATTCTCAGCTGGTGTTCCTGAATTCTCATCTGCCTTTCTCTCTTCTCCTCAGAGTTTTCCCCCCTATGAGTAGAGATAGAGGTCCCTGCAGATACACCAGGATGGTCAGACTCCACAGAAGGAGATTTGGGTCTTCTAGGCATACATCCCACTCTTCCTGGGACAACAAAGAGAGGGCCAACTTGGCCTTCTTCTTCATCTCCATTAAGAGCTGGATTGTCCAAGTCGGTCCAGGTCAGTGTCACCTGCCTGGTCAGCATCAGAGTCTGAGTCCTATTGATTTGTACCAGTGGGCTCTCCCTCTGCTGCTGCCCCATCCCCACTGCCAGACACCTCAGGCACTGAAGCCTTTCTAAGATCATCTGAAAGTAGTACCTCTCTGAGGTGTTGGGTATTGGCACTTTTGCCTGTCTTCAATTTCCTCATAGTACACAGAGCCCTTAATTCTAAAAAAGAGAATGTGTCATACTTGGATGCCTGTAACATACTGACATCTGGCAGGGACCCACTGGTTTCTGGCCTTGAAGAAATAACTAGTGAAGTGTGGAATATGCACCTACCTACACTAGTTTTTTACCTACTAAACTCTCTTGAGTTGAAGAAAGGGTATTCTAAGCCCTTAACACACAACTCTAAATTTAGTAGAACTTACTGGGGGACAGACTTAAGACAAACATAAGACAAACTTAAGACAAAATCCTAACTTGAGTCTGTCCTAAGTCTGCCTTAAGTTTGTCGTAAGTTTGTCTTAAGTTTGTCTTAAGTCTGTCTTAAGTCTGTCTTAAGTCTGTCTTAAGGTTGTCTTAAGTCAAACTTAAGACAATATCCTAACTTTGCTATTACTAAATGCCTTCCAAAAGTAGTAAGTTTAGGATTTTGTCTTAAGTTAATTCTGTGAATCGGGCCCATTGTATTTAAGCTTGTGTTATATGTACCTCTGGTACCTTTAGTGGTTTTCATTTAACCAAACACTTGAGATTATCTGACAAAACAATGGCAGGCTGGAATCCCACATGCTGCACACCAATTTCAGAAGTTGGCCTAGAGTATGCCGTCCACTATTCCAGTGGGCACCTTGCACCAGTCAAAACGACCTTTATTGATGGTAGGTTAAAGACAACCTTTATAGAAAGCTATCATAGTAGTAGCTGTGGAGAGCGGAGTTCAGGCTAAGTCTTGGAGGAATGTAAAGCAGATTGTTTTACCAGTCTATAATGGTTGTGAATGATCAAATGAAAGGGAGACCTCAACAGGTATATATATAAAATATATGTATTTATTCTAAACTACGCATGGGCTGAAAATTCGTCCTGCTCGCGAAATCGCAGTAAAATCCACGAATCAGCAGGGACGAATTTTCAGCCAAGCACTTACAGGGTTACAGCAGCAGGAGCAAAAGTTAAAGCTAATTTTTTGTAACCTTTCACAAAAGGGTTACAAAGAAATTAACTTCAACTTGGGCACCTGCTGCTGTAAGCCTCTAAGTGCTTCCTGGCGCCTCGTTGCCTACTTCCAACTATTCTCTGACCCTGCTCTGACCCTTGAAGCAGGGTCAGAGAATAGTTACAATTAGGCAATGAGGCGCCTGTCACGAAAATTAAACCTCAACAGGAAGCACTGATAGATATAAAAACAAGCATTTGCAATGAAATATGTCTCGCATTAGGAAAGTTTGAGCTATTGGTCTTGTAAATGACAATTTTTTTATTTATGTGTTGGTTTTGAAAAAAGCTAAATTAATAGCTTTGTCATTTACAATGCCAATAATTATAACTTTTCGGAAATGTGACACCTACTGCATTTGTAATGCAACATGTTTTGTATTTACGTTACTTCGATGTATTGATATTACAAATTACAATGGCTTTTAATTTTTTTAAATAATTAATACTTAAATAAAAGTGATTTTAATTTATAATGGCAATAGCTTAAACTTTTGTAAATAACTTTTGAGAAGATTATGTTTAGTGTATTTTATTGTGACAAAAATCCAAGAACAGAAGTGAAATATTAACATCTTTTTGTGACATTTGTAATAAAGCTTGAAACATTGAGAGAACATATTTGAACCAGTTGTTGTTGAATGGTTGCGCAGATTGATGCTGGGGTAGCGCTGAGTGGTGCTGTGGTGGTGCTGAGTGGTGCTGTAGTGATGCTGAGTGGTGCTGTGGTGGTGCTGAGTGATCGTGGGATGGCGCTGAGTGATGCTGGTGTGGTGCTGAGTGGTGCTGTGGTGGTGCTGAGTGGTGCTGTGGTGGTGCTGAGTGATACTATGGTGGTGCTGAGTGATGCTGTGGTGGTGCTGAGTGATGCTGTGGTGCTGAGTGATGCTGTGGTGGTGCTGAGTGATACTGTGGTGGTGCTGAGTGGTGCTGTGGTGGTGCTGAGTGATGCTGTGGTGGTGCTGAGTGATGCTGTGGTGGTGCTGAGTGATGCTGTGGTGGTGCTGAGTGATAATGTGTTAGTGCTGAGTGATGCTGGGGTAGCGCTGAGTGATGATGTAGTGATGCAGAGGGAAGAAAGGCACAAAAGCAAATGGCAGAAGGGCAGAAAAACAAGGGAAAAACGAGTCTAACAGAGGGCAGAAGGGCACAAAAAAACCAGTCTAACAGAGGACAGAAGGGCAGAAAAACAAGGGAAAAACGAGTCTAACAGAGGGCAGAAGGGCACAAAAAACGAGTGTAACAGGGGGCAGGGGGCAGAAAGGCACAAAAACGAGTCTAACAGAGGGCAGAAAGGCACAAAAAACGAGTCTAACTGAGGGCAGAAGGGCCCAAAAACAAGGGAATAACAGAGGGCAGAAGGGCACAAAAAACTAGTCGAACAGAGGGCAGAAGGGCAGAAAAACAAGGGAAAATGAGTCTAACAGAGGGCAGAGGGGTACAAAAAACAAGTCTAACAGGGGGCAGAAGGGCAGAAAAACAAGGGAAAAACGAGTCTAACAGAGGGCAGAAGGGCAGAAAAACAAGGAAAAAACGAGTCTAACAGAGGGCAGAAGGGCACAAAAAACGAGTCTAACAGGGGACAGAATGAATCCCGCCCTGCGTGTTTGTCCACGAAGATGCCACCTTTTTGTGCAATACCTCTACTCAACTGGAGTACTTTCTACTGTCTAATCAGTAAGTGCTGCCTCGTTGGCTAAATGTATAGGGCAGATTTACAATAACTGGCACATCCCCAGGGATGCTCCAGTTATTGTGCGCCGCATTTACAATGCGGTGCAACATGTGGCAAAAACGGCACTGATGCATCATGCATCTGTGCCATAAAAGCAGCGCATTCCTGGAGCTGCATCGCAAGCGCAACGCAGCTCCAGCAATGCTCTGGGGGGCCCTATCTCCCCAATGCTGCGTCAAGCCTTGCGCCTGCTTCAAGCAGGCGCAGGGTTTTGACGCAGCATTGGCCTAAAAGTGACTGAGTGAAATCTTGTAGATTTCACTCAGCCACTTTTAGGAGGCGTTCCTGAGCAGGAATGCCCTCCCCTGCGCTGGAATGCCTCCTGATGGCGCAGGGCTTTAAAACGTGACACATCTCTCAGATGCGTCACGTTGTTAATACCCAGCACCATGGCGCATCTTTTGTGCTGCCGCTGCGTCACAAAAGTGACGCAACTGCGGCGCAAAAGAGGCGCAAGCGGCTTGTACATCTGCCCAATAGTGCTTTCTCTACACTGTAGCTGCGTAAAGGGCCAGAAGATGTGTCTCCAGTGACCATGTGTGCCTGTGCCTGTGTTACAGGCACACATGGTCACTGGAGACACATCTTCTCGCCCTTTACGCAGCTGGAGTGTAGTAAAAGCACTATACATTCACCCAATGAGGGAGCACTTACTGGATTAGCCAGTAGAAAGTACTCCAGGGCAAATCGCAAAAAAATCCGCAATTTCGCAGGGAAATTCGCGAATTCGCGGAATGGGAATTGGCAAATTTCACCCATGCTTATTCTAAACACATCCCTCTAGTCTCTTTTTGAGGCTAGAGGCAAAAGTACATTCAGTAAACTCAATAACAAAGAGTAAATTAGCACAATATACGTTGAGCCCTAGGGGTGTACCAAACCATATATTAGGAAAGTGGTATAAGAACCACGACTTGCATAAATACAAGGCCTAGAGCCTTTAGAATCGCTGGGGCCACCAGGAACCACCCAAGGTAGTGACACAGGGGACTCACAGGGGACGCGTGCAGTGTCTAAACACAGCTGCGAATCACCATTAGCTTCAATGGGAAAGTCACAGTTGGAATTTTAAAGATAAAGGACACTTAGAAGAGGACTTAGAGCAAACCCCTGTAGAACTAGGAGGTTCTAGAGTCAACACCCATGGGAGCTCCGGAGTACTAGAGTTCCCTCTCCCAGGGAAGCCAGGTGCATAGGTGTCTTTTGGTGTCGGGTTTCGTCGTCATTCTCAATGGCAATCTGCTGCAAAGTGCTGCTGGCGTCCAAGTGGAAAGTGTCCAGTGGGATCCAAGCCTGGATCAAGGATGAGAAAAACCTGAAAGCAAAGGGGACAGAGTCTGGGTCACTTACCAGTGACCTGGAAGACGATAGGCTGATGCCTGCCGATGTCGGTGATTTCAGGTAAAGAAGGGGAAGCTTGACTCTTCAGCCACGAGGACCAGGAGGCATCGAGGATGACCAGGTTCTGGATTCAAGCTGTCCCACAAATGATGTTGAGTGCTGCAGTGTCGGTTTCTGGATTGGACCCAACAATTCTTGGCAACATCAAACCACGCAGAAAGCAGAGATAGGCTTCGGTGCAGACAAGCAAGGTCTGAGGAACTCACCACTTGGTAGGGAGTTAGGGCACATCTGGAGCAACCAGGGAATTCCAAGGAAAAGTAGAGTTACTTTTGACGGGACCCACCAGTCGACGGAGCAGGGATCGCTCGTGGAGTGTAGGTCCATGATCTTCAGTGCAGATGGTGCTCTGGGCATGGGCTACAAGGAACCTAATGCACAACTTCAGGAAAGCTCGGGAAGTTGATGCACTAGCAAATGTGCACAGTATCCAGGGGTACTGGTTCCACGTCATTCGTGAGGGCTGCGGGTCTCAGCTTTGCTGGGGACTCGGGTTGGCCTTCGAGAAGTTTGTAAATCCTCTTCCTGGGCTGAAAATACTTTGGAGTCCAGCAGGAGCTTCATAGATGCAGAATGGCAAATGCTTTGTTGGTGCCTTTTTGAACAGGGGACCTGAAACCAATACAGGTCCAGGGCTCAGTGCAGTAAGGTCAAGCCTCACTTAACTATATGACAAAACAAATACCAGTACTGCAATTCTATTTAGAACACTTTTCCAATAGACATAATGAGTTAAATCACTGCATCTCAAAGATTCTTTTTCTGTCTGACATAAATCTATTTATTTTAATTCTTTTATGAAAAAAAAACATTTTTTATTTTTTATGACATTTGGACATTTAGATACATTTCAATAACGTTTGCAACACATAATGACCTACAAAACCACAATTTATTCTCTCATTCTCTCTGTCATTCTCCACAAGCATTCCCTCAACCACTCCTCACTTTATCACACTTTTCTTTCACACTAATCTTTTCATAATATACATATTTTACATCAATTATTTACAATAATTGATGTCAACAGTTCTACAAATAGCCATAGGAGTTTCTTAAAAATATACAACCCAATAAGTGATAAAAAGATATCCAATGGCTGTTGGTTATTGTAAATAATTGATGTAAAATATGTATATTATGAAAAGATTCCACCAAACACAACTATTTCTATGCAGCCATTCCAAAGTTAGCATTTATTGTGAGGTTATAATGCACTTAAGTGTATAAGGTCTGGCTGTATCACAGAACAGTCTCAGGGAATAGGCTGCGAAAGCTGCAGAGGGGTCCAGCTCATGCATGGGCACTCTCTCACACAAAACCAAGCACTCTGCCTTCAGGATTGATAAGGCCTGCCATTGGAGTGACTGATAGGTTTTTTATGTGTCAGTGATTAAAGGTATGTTGGAAATGGCCCTCTTTGCAGGGTTATCCCCAATGTTTTTGCTTCTTCCTCTCTTATTTTTCCGGACCTGTGGCTGTTGGAAATAGGACTCTGGGCACTTTACCACTGCTGATCAGTGCTAAAGTGCATATGCTCTCTGTATAAATTGTTATTGTGATTGAATATACCTGATTGGGATATGTGTGTTACCAAGACGTCCCTAGTAAAGTGCACTAAGTGTGCCAGGGCTGGTAATTTGAATGCAACGAGTGGGCCTGCAGCACTGGTTGTGCCACCCACACCCGTAGCCTTAAAATGGTGTCTCAGGCCTGCCACCGCAGTGTCTGTGTGCAGTCTGCGAACTGCCGTGTCAACCTGGTCCATGTCCCCACTGACCGGGCCTAACCCTTCCCTTTCTGTGCACATTGGTCACCCCTATGGAAGGCCTAAGGTACCCCCTTGGGCAGGGTGCAGTGTATTCGTAAGGTAGAGCATGTACATGTGCAAGTGGCATGCTCTGCTAGTGAATTACAGACATTTTCGTTTCTCACTATTGTAAGGCTATCTTGCTCCATAGGCTATCATGAGGGAGGCTGGCTACTGTGGCTACCAGCCTATCTTCCCATAGGAGCAACGTAGGATATACAAGCCTAGTATCCCTGAACTCAGAATTTAATAACGCATTTTTTAGGAAAGGTGGTTTTTAAATCCTGTGTTTGAGCACCGCAGTTTTAGAAAGTTGCTGTTCTCTTGCCTGACCTTTCTGTGTGCCTTGGCCTGTTTGTGGATTGACTGTCTGGTTTGAGAGTGACCGGGGCTGGGGAGTCCCCAGGAGGCTGTCTGAGTCAGCCCTAGGCTGTATGACTGCATCTGCATCTTGAGTGGTGGGAGGGGATAGCACCTGGCCTGAATAGGGCTGTGCCTGCCTTCCACAATGCAGGCTCCACCTCCTGCTGGGTGGCTGACAACCCTGCCCCTCACTCTGAAAGGAAAGGAGAAGCCAGGAAAACAAAGTGCTCAAGGAACACTCAGAACTGGTTCAGACCGGGCTCAGAGCACTCTTGCACAAAGGGAACAAAGACTTTTAGGGGTATAAGTTTAGGACCCCTGACTACAGAAAATTAGATCATCCTGGAATCAAAAAGGAACCTCTGCCAAGGAGAAAGCTGAAACTGAAGAAGGAAGATTCCCTTGCTGTTGCTTTTATGCCAAGGAGAAGGGAAGGACTTTGCTTTGTGCTGTGTCCCCTTGCTTGAAGGAATCTCCAAGGGCCTGAGAAGAGCTGGCTCTCTGTTTTGAAGTCCCAGGAACAAAACAACTTCACCCCCAGCTTTCCCTGAGCTCTACTGAGAGAGTTATGTCCTTCCTGGAGAGTGTAGCCCATGTGTGGTGCCTCTGGAAGTTGTACCTGTGTTGGGATGCTGGAAACCAAGATTTAAATACTTTGTTACAGAAAAGTTATTGCATCGCTCGCTGCGGACCGCATCCCCGACAGTGCGAGGAAATTCCCGCTGCTACGGAGGTCGAGATCGTCGCAGTACCTGTTGCTGCTGCCAAAGACGTCGCACCCTTCACTTGCGGGAAGATCGCCATCGCTGCGAGTATCGTCGCAGAGCCTGTCATCGCTGGGTGAGATCGCTGCACCACCCGCTTGCGGACCGCATCACGTCACTGCGAACATCGTCGCAGAGCCATCGCATGAGTGGGAATGAAAATGGTCAGTATTGTTTTGTACCGTGGATCAAGTACTGGGGCCCAGATGTACTCTTTGGGTGCCACAATTTGTCTTTGCAGCCTTGGATTATGAACTAAGCAACGGATTAAGCTCTGAACCAAGTAATGCGTATCTTTGTTTCCGTTCACACCTGTGAATCTTTCAGACACCTTTTTTAACTGGTCTTGTAGCAGATGCAACAATGGGATAGCTTGCGGACTTCCTTATGAAAATATGAAAAGGAAGTAGCATCTCTGTCAACCATTTGACTAGGCTCCATTTGTCCATCCAATGGTCATGCTTGTCCCAGTTGCATCCCCTCATCTTGGCAAGACATACTCATTGATTTGTTTGTACTGCTCAAACAGATATTGCAACATGTAATAGGTTGAGTTCCAATGTGTTGGCACCTCCTGTATGAGGGTTTAACTAGTACTATATTAGAATGCTGAATGAGAATCAGCTGCCTCTGGGGTTTAAAGAATGGCTGAAATGAGTGCTGATTCTTCTGCAGGTTGTCTGAAAGTTTCTGACTAGGTCTTTTTTTTGTTTTAAAGTCCTGCATAATTATGTTTATGCAATGCACCAATGCAGGACCCTTAAATAGCAACCATCTGCCATGGCCTAAAATATATTACTGCCATTGTCTGTAAAAACAAACCCAGTTCTGAGATCTGTGGGTCACAGTTCCTGTTGCATGCCACTGAATGCCAGTAAACATTTCTTCAGCTCCGAGAGCTGCAGATAGCTGTTGCCTAACCCTCACAAAATAGATCCAGAGCGTCATTTACTTTACCTTGATGCACAGCAAGCCATCCTGCTGTGCTGCCGTGCGTCAAAATAAAAGGGCAGGAGTGCGCCATATGTACAATCCAGCGCAGAAACAGCAGCCGTGCACCAATGCAATCACCGTTGCGCCATCGTGTAAAGGTGCCTGAATTTCAGAAAACAGAAGGGGCTTCCTGCACTAAAACAAGCATTAATGGTATTTTGCTCCTTCGATGTGTGTTGCAGAATGAAAAAAAAACTAGGAGAAATACAAGTATTTCTCATCATTGTGCCACTGCTATGCCTCCCCTGGGGAGGTGTAGGATTACAGGGTTTACAACACTTTCTAAATCTGAGAATGTGTTAGGTTCCATTGATGTTGTGTGGAAACACCCACAGCAACACAGATGGAATGCCCCTTTCATGCAGTGATGCGTGAAAGAAGTCCATATTTACAAGGCTATGAAAAGTGAAGCAGGGTGACTATATGGCCTTGTGAATATGGGCAGGAACACTCCACAGCTGGTGCATCTAAAAAGTGGTGCACGGGCATAGCAATGGGCTTGAAAATGAGGCCCCCAGTGTGTAGTGATACACATGTAATCAGTAGCTTGACAACTGGTCCACATGTCTGTCGTCAGGTGGATAGTGTGAACAGTACTCTGCTGCAAAGCTTGTCCAACCGGTTGCAGCATAAGGTGGTGGAGCACTGGAACAGCAACTCTGGCCAAATAGGTCTGTCTGGAAACCTTCTATTTTGGACAGATGGTGCCACAAATTCTAAAAATCCCCAATCCTTTCACAAAAGAAAAAGTGAGGAGGTCCCAACATTTTAGCCAATGTTGCATTCACCAAATATGACATTGGGTGGTTGGGTTACTGTAGTTCCTCCTGCCTAAACATGGACATAATAGTAGCGTGGATTTTTCTCTTTTCTGGTGCCACTAATGCAGGCAACGTCTGGAAAGAGGAACCAGCAGTTAACCTCAATCTGTATCTTGCGGACTAGGGGACTATGAGAAAGCAATTGGGGGCGGCAAGAAGGACCAGGGGAAATTCCAAAAATAAACATTTAATATAAAACTATGTTCATAATATACATATACTACAATGATCCTCCAAGCATATTATTAAACTGATGTCAGGGAAAAGTAAAAAAAAAAATACAAAAAAAAGGCATTGCCCTCTCCAAACAATCTCCCCACAAAATGGCTCTCAAAACTGGAAAAAGAGTGGCTGCACAAACCCACCACTGGCCACATTGTCAACCAACATTAACAAACTAGGAGGCATGGCCACAGCAAACAATACATGTAGTTCTATGTCAAAATCGCACTGGCTAGCTACACAAAATGGTTGCTGGCCACATGGTCAAACAATAAGCAAGGAGGCATGAAAACCACGGGAAACCATACAGGCCTAGGGACACTGATAACACAAATTGGCCGCTGACCACATGGTATAGAGAACAAAGATACAATTTGGACTATGGCAAACACAATCAGACACACACCAGCCAGGCAAAGTAGGCATGGTAACATTGAAGAACACACTGCAATTAATTCAGCAATGGCAAAAATGACTGAGCCAAAAATAACTGAGCTACACAAATTTGACTGCCTGGAAGAGGTCCTGAGGAAGGTGGCCGTGGGCCGCCGAAACGCGCGTCGACCATAGTGCGGGGTCTCATACTAAGTTTTGAGACTCGTTAGTTGGCAGGGGGTCTCCCTGCTGATTAGAACCCAGATTCCTTTTTCAGATGTTGTGGATATGAATGCAATGAGAGTATGAATGTGTTAGTATGCTGTGATGGTTTGTGTGTTATCAGGGGCATATGTACATTTATATATTGTTTTTTTCACATATAGTTATTGTCAATTTATCTCCTTCTTTGTATGAACTATGAAATTATTAATGATATGGTAATATTATAATTATATGTCTCTTATGAATTCTAATTCAAACGAAAAATATATAAAACTAGAAAGCAATGCTAAAAATAAAAAATTAAAAGCTTCATATATTTTTTGAAGAAAATAAAAAGTCTGTTCTGAATCTGTCATCTTAAATACTAACAATGTGATGCACACCTGTATTGAAAGATTGTGGCCATTGAGGGAACCTCTTCTTCTGTTGTGTCAGTAATTCTCATACCTTGTAAAAAAAAATGACCAAATTCACTCTGTAACAGTCAGTTTTGTATTCCACTGTGGCGGAGTATGGATGAGTCATGGGTGCTGCCTGGGAATCTGGCCACATGGTCTGTCATGATACAGGAGGCATCACATACTACCTGCACATTGAGTGTTTCTGTATTTTAACTCATTTGCTGAGGGGGGCATATGGCAATATATGTTTCTTCAACACAGCCAATAACTTTGGGGACCTCTTCTAGCTGGTAGAACATTAATTTCGTCTGTTGAAATAATTGGGGGGTAGTTGGGAAATATGTGTATTGGTTGCCTGTGCTAACCATGATGTCCATAAACCTTGAATAAATCCAGGAAAAGACACTTAGTGACACCCCCAATGCTATGACCCCCTGGTAATTACCAGAAGCTGAGAGGTGTAAGAAACACAATACCTGTACATGTGGTGGGATTTCATTGTTCCTGAGTGTTGGAATCTGACAACGAGGTTGTAATTAAGCAATTAAGTCCAAGATGACTTTACTACAGAGTCTGTACATCTCAAAATTCTTCTCCTATGTCTGGTAAAAAAAGTGACAATCACTCTAAATATCCTCTCCTGTCTCCTCCTTCTCTATCTCATAGCCAAACATTCTCATTCTGTTTACCAAAACATAGAGGGTGACCATTCTGAAAGAGCCAGATGCATTTTGACTGCCTTTGTTAGGTTGCACCTGGTTACCACCTGATCCAGATTGATGTTAATTGCATTTCCTAAATAGCATTTTGTGACTATTCAGAATTAGGAAAGATTTTGTGCATGAGGTTAGCGATTCGCCATTTAGACATCCTTATCAGTGATTTCCTATTTAGCGATTTCCAAATTGGACAACTAGACAGGAATCACATTTAGCACCACCATAAATGCCTTTTAATACATACCGAAATTACATTTTACATTTCCTAATGGCCAAAAATTGCTATTCATACTATTAGGAAATGCAAAATACATTTGTACATATGGCCTTTAGAAGCATTTTCCCTACTTAGTGCCACATTACTAAAGTGGTAATAGGTAGCGAAAAAATTTAAAGTCTAATACTTACCTATATCTGAGCCCGTACGCCGAAACACTTGCACGGTGTCCTTTTAAACAACATGGCTCCCTCAAACATTTGTGAAGTCAGTCATTAGCCATTCATATAATGACCTATCTTCACATGTACTGTAATAGTCTTGCAAACTTTTAGTGAAGTTCTCAAAGGTATTTCATCCACAGATATCACTAAGTTTGAATGCCTTATACCTTTACTTAACATTGACCCCCTTCTTAGCGTTGCACTCCCTTAGCGTTTCACCACAAACATTTCCATCATTACAAAATGTTGAAAACGTTATAGGTCTGGAAAGTTTTGTGGTGATTAGGATAAGTCAAACTAGTGGAAAGATATTAAAAGTATTAGGAAGATATGTAGGTGTATATATGTATATATATATATATATATATATTTATATATATATTCACTAAAAAAACATAGGTTTCAGAGACATTATACTTAGTTGGACATTTGACTCATATAAAACCAGAGAAATGTGCCTGTTATAGTTAGTTGAGCTAACTATAATTCACACGCCCGCAATGCACTACTGATGACGTCACATATTACATCACTCATGACATGGTCAGTGACATCACTGATGACATCTCAAATGACATCACTGATGACATCACTGATGAGATCATCCAGTGAATTTGTGTTTCTGTAAAGTTTAAATATTTTTCATATATATCTGGGCCAAGGTGTATTGAAGAATGAGTGGATTTACAAGTACCTGAAGGTATTATTTTGTAGGTGCTTGACTGACTGTATAAGTGACTGCATTTCCGTCACTAAACATTTTTACATACCACAGTAAATGGGTATTAGGAAGGGATGCCCTAAACACGCCCCTTCCTAATACTGAATCGGAATGTATTCGCAATTCCAAACTGTGATTTGGTAACATGCATGCTAATAGGCATTTTGATTGTCGCAAACTGCCCAGTTCTGCAAATTGGGCCATATGTAACCTGGAAAAATGCTTCATACATCCGGCCCCAAGTTTCTTGCAATATTAATGTATTATATCCCTCTAAAAGGGATTTAAAGCTAGCTAAATTTTTGCAAACAGTAAAACCTTTCACATTCTAAAACAAGATCTTACTTGCTGCAGTTTGCCCAATTACCTAATTTAGTGCCAATCGACGCCCCTGTGTCTATTTTGCTTGCACTTCTGTTCTGGTGTATAACATTCATTTCTTTCTTCAACTTCATCATTTGTGAATGTAACCCTTATGAAGTGATTTAAGGGGTCTCTCCTTAAATTGCCATTGGTCAGCGTTACCCGGGCAACGCAAAGGCAAATACGACTGTTGAATTTCGTCAGAGCCCAATCCCCATGATTTTTTAACAAAGCTAAACTTTGCGGGGTAACAGGTCTGTTTACATTCATCCTTTCTCTTTTTAGATTAATAATTTGGTCACCCCACAGCCTGGGTCATCCGTAATCCACATGCCATATTCCATTAATTCACTTTTTCTCTAAATTACTTTATCAACAATTTATTTTGAGAAAAATCCTACCTGTGGTGGTTCACCTTCATGGGAAATACAAAACCCTACTGATTCCAAAGTCTCTGATGTTACATTACTTTAGGAAGGAATTAACTTAAAAGTGCAAGACGTTTTGATCAATTCGATGGCAATAACTCAGTTTTTCTCTTTCCCCTTTTGATTAATTTGGAATAAATAATTTTAGTAAAACAACCCATTGACTTGGTACATTTATATGGTGAATTCAATTCTATTTTCTTTTGGCCTATTCTTATCCTGCACGCTGCCTTAACCTTGATAACTGGGCCCATTTATATTTTCTCTTTATTAACTGAGCTGTTGTCACCTACAGAATTAATCATATCTATGCCCAGATTTACTGGATTAGCACACAGCGCAGTGCAGCAGCTGCAAATGCTTTGCTGTGTAAGAAGGAGAGAGCAGAAGAGTGCCATATTTACAGAAATAGGGCCCTCCCCTCCCCTCTCCTTAGCGCTGATGCAGAAATGTGCTGCCATGTGCCATGTAAATCAGTTTGCATCATAGTGCAAGAGTGTCTCCGTGAGTCTAGCATAGGTTTAGTACTGGAAGGAAAGCTAATGGTTCACATAGTGTACAGCCACTTATGCATTTTGTATTTTCAATTATTTTATTACTAAATTTAAGATTAAAATAATCATTGCCCACAGCTCCGCTGTCATTCAATTTACAGATTTGAACAATCTTTTCTTTTTTGTTAACTTCTCCACAGTGTACTTAGGGTTCTCTTCTGCTTTGGAAATATATTCCTTGTTCTTTTTTAACACCCTAAAAAGAACAAATTAAAGTTCTAGAGGAGCTGGTAATATTTGTACCCAGGTCACCTGAGTTGAACTGAACATGCGTCAGTTGAGTGTATAGACTCTTTGACAGTCTTTATAAATTCATCAACTTCTGATTCTTAAAAGTATAACAGTTTAAAATAGTTATTCAGAGAATTTGACAGGTTCTGGAAATTGTGTTATAAGCTCCTTCGTGCCACATCCTTCTTTTGTTGAATCGTGTTCTTGTCCATTTTGCTTGCCTTACATTTCCTATAAGGCTTTGCCAAGCGTCGTTTATCCAATGCTACAGTATCGCCCTTAGCTTTTGCCTTTTGCCCCCTTTCAACCCACTGGTCCTGCCACCTTTATTGGGCCTTAATGTGGCTGTAGAACCATTCAGCTCACTCAGCTCCAGGGTATGTGTTGGGGAGTTCTTCAAGCGGTCATTATGGCTCAGCTAAACTGTCTCAGAGCACTCAGGTCACTCAATAGATTCATTTGATTAATTCATGCTTCAAGTATATGCTCTGTAAGTCAAGGACTCCACTTCACCCCCTCCAAATATCTAATCTCTTTGGTCCATCTTCCTTGTCCTTGCCCCTCAATTCTTTTGTGAGCTAATTTAAGAGCCACCTATAAGGGTCAATGGAGTCAAGCTGTCACAAAAAAAACCTTGACACAGTGTTCATATTAAACACTTGTTGGACTTGGCCCTTTTTGCAGGGTCACCCTAAACTTTTTGCCTTTCTCCCTGTCTTATTCCTGACATGGGGTTGGTGGTTTTAGGCTTCTGGGCAGTTTAGCACTTTGGTCCAGTGTAAAGTGCGTGCACTCTCTGTGTTACATTGGTGAGATTGGCCTGCCCTCCCATTGGAATGTATCGGGGATTCCCTGAGCAGAGCGTCAGTGGTAATTCCTGATATGGGAGGAGCACAGTGGTCAAGTATAGTATGTATGAAATTGTAATAATAAATGCTGCGCAATGGTGTGCGCAGTTGTATTATGACTATGTGGGGAATACCACTTTTAGAAGTTGGCATTTCTGTGTGCTCTGTGTCTGCCTGCCTGATGTGAATTACATGTCTGGCTTGTGAGTGACAGGTGCTGAGAGGAGGGGCACGGTGAGTCAGCACTGGGCTGAATAGAACATCTACATTTGGAGTGGAGGAAGAGTGGTCCACTGTCCCTGAATAGGAGTGTTCCTGCCCTGTACAATGCTGGCTCCGCCCCTGTGGTGTTTCTCATTACCTAGCTCCCACCTGACAAAGTAGGAGCGGAGCTTCCAAAACAAAGTGCTCCAAATCCCCCCTAAACCAGTTGCATCTGGGTCCCCCATGCCCTGCACTTTAGACAACAGATTTTGTGCTATAAAGATAGGGGCTGTGACCCCATGGTGTTGTTCAGTTCTGTTCTGGTGTGCTGTTCCTAATGGAGGGGCCTGGTTGCTGCTGGGGCCCAGGGGGGCTACCATGAGGGCTTGTCTCCCTGGGCCCTGCATTGCCCCTTCATATCCGAGGACTTTTTTGGGCCTCCTAGTGCCCGGTGAGCGCTTTATTCTTAATTGCCCCAAGGAGAAGGAGCATGGGGGCTCTGCAGCGTGAAGCGGCAGGCTTTCATGAGCGAATCCCGACGTGGGGATCCCCCCCACGATGGAGGAGAGCGAAGCATGTGCCCACCCCTCGTTTTTAGTCCGGAGCAGGTGCCCACCCCGCTTATTTGCTGTTACCGCAGACAACACTATAGCACACTGTGCACTGAACCATATATATATGCCATGCCACCAATGACTAGCCGTACCATGGGCACCAGCCGCGATGACCTAAAGCCAGCCGCCTCTGTTAAGTTTCCAGTTTTAAATATTTTGGTGGCAGCAGGTCTCATTGGCTGGTGGTTTGTGGTTTTGGCCTAATTTCATTTTGTTTCACGTTTGGGTTTTTATTTCCGGGCACGTTCACTCATTTCACGTTATGAAGATTATGTCACCTTTTTTTATTTAGTTATATATAGTTTTCTCACCAGTTGCACATTTTTACTGTTTCACTTACCTGTTTGAGTTTGTGTATTGCCACGGTGTACAGTGAAGGCAGTGTGGTGGATGTCATACTGTATAAATGGAGTATCATATCAGTGGAGTTTACATATATTAATGATATTGCGTGTGTTTCTGCATTGGGTATTGCTGGTTTACATTATAAAAAGGTGATTTGTTTTTATCACACTTATCCCTGCGAATGGGCAGTTTGCTGCCCGAAATATGTTGGGTCATTTTGTTCACGTCACACTATGGGACACGGTGAATCCCTATATGTATGGGAGAAATAGCCTGAAAGGGCATGTGTGGAGCCTGTTGTTTGGATGACTAAGTATGATAAACTGAGCAAAATATGGACAATGGAATAAACTGGAATTTAAAATACATAGATTAAAATGGATTCAGATGTTTAAACTGATATGCTGGTGAGTTTTATTTTTTGCTGCACATCCTGGCCTGAAGAGGCTCCAGCTGCTTTCAATTGAGAACAGAAGTGTGCTGTATCTACTAAGATATGGTGCACTTCTCCCCCCTCCTTGCACTTGCACACCTGAGGCTGCCTAGTTCCAATGCAGGCAACCTTGCTGCAAGAGTGCTTGCATTATGAGCAGTTCTTTTTGTGCAGGGAGGTAAATGTAAATGCCAGCATTTGTAAAGCACACAGCTACCTCCGACTGAAGTGTCCTGGTGCTGGGGGCCATCGGGAAAATTAAGCAGGCTATTGCCCAGAGTCACATGGTGCTGGGCTGACCTGCCACTGGAGCCGGGGATCGAACCGTGAACCTTGTGGTCCGGAGTCAGGCACCCTGATCGCTGTGCAACACCTCTTCCATATACTTTCCTTGCACAAAAACAATCCAGAGAGGCATATAACTTTCCTCTGTGTGATGCAGATGGAAGCACACATGGAAAGAGGAAATAACGAAGAGGGACAAATATATTTTCCTTCTTATGCATGGGTCTGAGATACACACTATTTTTGCACATTCACAGGTTTATTGACCTTAGTAGGCCAAGGATTGTGTTGAATCCATGAGTGGATGCATAGGAATGCCATGCTCCACCCATGGAAGACCTCTCCAATGCAAGGTAAAGCAAGGCAGTGCCTTTGGTGACTTTATTTTAACAAATCCTCTATGTAGCACACCTATTACGTCATAGGTGTGTCACCCTAGGCACAAGTGTAAGCGAGCTGGTTCATCCAGCTAATTTTCAACTGTATCAAATATTCAATTGTGCTCTTCAAACAAACGTTCAATTCAGCAAAGTTCAATTTATTCTTGTGAAAACATGTTTATTCACATCTCTCCTTTATCTATTCATATTAGGCGTTATTTAGATTCATTCCTTGTTCCAATGCATTTCGGTGCAAGATGCACCTTCATCAGGGAACGCCTGAAAATTAAACAAATGAAACACTCTGAAGTTGTAATATTCCTCACTCACTCATGTCTTAACTTATTTCATTTACGCGCCGTTTAAGTTCATTACGTGCCATTTCTATGTGCGATATAACCGTCTGTGGAATATTCACCATGTGCGTCTACCAAGGCTTCTGTAGCGCTAAAATACTTGCTCTAAGCCGCTCTTAAGACGCTGCCTGTTTCCCTCGTGTGTATTTCGATAACCGTTATTCTGTCAGTTAGCTATCTATCACTGCTGCCTACAAAGGCTTGCTTCATCAGGGTTAAGATTCATGTTGTGCTCGCGCTCGGCTGACAGTTCTAACTGCTTCGTTTAAGTGGCTACGCCCAGCATATGCGTCTCACCTTAATTCCAGGATTTTGAGTTTTAGTTTCTCTGCTACGCGAAGCCTTTCTCCGCTCCGCCCGCTACGGGGATGTTGATTCAAACGCGCCGCCTCGCGTATGCGTGTTATGGGTGGTTTGAGGCTTTTTTTTTTTTTAATATGCTACTCGGAGCTAGCTTTATTCATGCTCTAAGCTAAACAGACTCTACGAAAACAGAGAATCTGTTCTAGGTGCTAGTGGGGAATCAATCTGCGATCCATGCACTATGGGGAGCACTAGGTGCTCATGCATTAAACCATAATGTATTCACAATATTGCCAATAATGTTTGTCAGCTACGTTCAACAGATAAACCTACATGGCAATTGTTACTCAATTCATTAAATGTGGCAAGTAAATTCAGTCCGTTCGTTTAGCCCGTTCGGCTTAAGGCTGCACAAATGATAAATCCAATAGTTCTCCCTCTTTAAAAGGTTTCTCTTGTTCAGGGGTCCTTCTTTTTTAGGAACAATTTCCAAAATGCAAGCCCTCAATTGGCTCACATTATGCTGTTTATCCAAAAAGTGCGCTGCCACTGTAGATTTCAAGGAGCCCGTTCTAATGTTACTTTTATGTTTATTCAAGCGGGTCTTGAGTTTCCTTTCCATGTGGCCTACATATGCACATCTGCATGGGCATTTCAACAGATATACAATGTTTGTTGTGTCACATGTTGCATTGAGGTTTAAGGGAATTTTATATCCTTTCATCGGGTGGTTAACATTCGCACCCTTCATAATATTGTGGCAATTGCCGCAGTTTAAACAGGGCTCTGTACCTTTGAAAATCTGTTTGTTGGTCATTTGTTTAGGAGTTTTTAACAATTCACCCACATTTTTCCCTCTTGTGAATGCGAACATCGGTTCCTTATTGAATATGCCATTAAAATCCTGCTCCAGTTTGACTATCTGCCAATTTTTGTGGATTATCCTTTTGAAATTAGCACTCGCATTTGAATATTTGCTCACACAGGTGATCTGTTGTTCATTGGATTTTGGTTTGACAGTTAGTAATTCAGTTCTCGTTTTTCTTTGTGCTCTCTCCATTGATTTTTTAATGATCTCTTCAGGGTAACCTTGAGATTCAAACCTTTTGACCATTATGTTTAACTGTTGTTGACAAGTTTCGTCTTCAGATACCAGCCTTTTGACCCTAAGAAATTGAGAGTAGGGTAAATGGGTTTTAAGTGATTGAGGATGGTGACTTTTGTACAGTAAGAGGTTATTTCTGTCGGTTGGTTTGCGGTATAGGTTGGTGTTAAATCCTTTGCCAGCTCTTGCCACCTCTACATCCAGAAATTGTATGTTGTTGCTACTCATGTTCCATGTAAATCCTATCCTATCATTTTTAGTATCCAGAATCTCTAGCTGTTGTTTTAAAGACTCCTCTGATCCCTTCCATATTAGAAAAATATCATCAATAAACCTCACATACATGAGGAGGTGTGTCACCCATTCTTCATTATGGTAGATATGTTGTTCTTCGAACGCTGTCATAAAGAGATTGGCATACGCCGGTGCGGCGCAATTACCCATCGAGGTACTATTTAATTGAATGAGCCATCTGTCGTTATAAGAGAAATAGCTGTTCAGTAATGTGAACTCCATGAGCTCCACCAGAAAAACCTGTAGATCTTGGGGGTATGTGTTTTGCAACAGAGCGCTCTCTATGGCTTCTAGGCCTTCTTTATGTGGTATCGTATACAATGCTTTTACATCGACCGTGGCCATCACTATGTCCTCTTCCACTACCACGTGTTGTAATTTCACCAAAAAATCTGTTGTATCTTTAATATATGACAGGCTCTTATAAACTAAAGGCTGCAAGTGTTTATCTATGTATTTTCCCACTGGCTCGTGGATGCTCGTTTTTGTTGAAACAATTGGACGACAAGGTGGTTTATATAAGTCTTTGTGTACCTTAGGTAGCATGTACATTGATGGACTCTTTGGGTTGTCCTGCTTGAGGTATTAATTAGATTTTTCACTAATTGTGCCATTTTCCACTGCTTTCCTGAGTATGACTAGTAAAGTCTTTCTAATTTCTTCCGTAGGGTTAGCTCGGATCTCCATGTATAAATTTGTGTCCTCTAGATGTTCTTTGACTGTGTTCTCGTAAAATTCTGTGTTAAGTATCACCATCGCGCCTCCCTTGTCTGCTTTCTGACATATTATTTTCTCATTCCTTGCTATGCTTTCTATAACTCCAAACTCTTTGTTGGACATGTTCCGTTGCTTGCTTTTTTTGTTGGTGTTAATTTTACTTATCTCCTGATTACATAAGTTTTCAAACAGATCTATGGTCTTATGCTAGATTGGTGGCATGTATGTACTGATTGTTTTCAATCCTCGCAGAACAGAAGTGTGCTGTATCTACTAAGATATGGTGCACCTCTCCCCCCTCCTTGCACTTGCACACCTGAGGCGGCCTAGTTCCAATGCAGGCAACCTTGCTGCAAGAGTGCCTGCATTATGAGCAGTTCTTTTTGTGCAGGGAGGTAAATGTAAGTGCCAGCATTTGTAAAGCGCACAGCTACCTCCGACTGAAGTGTCCCGGTGCTGGGGGCCATCGGGAAAATTAAGCAAGCTATTGCCCAGAGTCACATGGTGCTGGGATGACCTGCCACCGGAGCCGGGGATCGAACCGTGAACCTTGTGGTCCGGAGTCAGGCATCCTGATGACTGTGCCCCGCCTCTTCCATGTACTTTCCTTGCACAAAAACAATCCAGAGAGGCATATAGCTTTCCTCTGTGTGATGCAGATGGAAGCACACAGGGAAAGAGGAAATAACGAAGAGGAACAAATATATTTTTCTTTGTTATGCATGGGTCTGAGATGCACACTATTTTTGCACATTCACGGGTTTATTGACCTTAGTAGGCCTAGGATTGTGGTAATCCATGAGTGGATGCATAGGAATGCCATGCTCCACCCAGGGAAGACCTCTCCAATGCAAGGTAAAGCAAGGCAGTGCCTTTGGTGACTTTATTTTAACAAAGCCATGCAAGGCATCACACATCAGCCCTTGAGTGGCTTCGTAATCTCTACTAATATTTTGTGACACAAAATGTTAGAAAATGTGCCCCAAGTCTCTAGCCCCCTACCTTGACTGAACTCTGACTGAGTGGAATGGAGAGAGATGTCCCATATGATAGGATGGGCCCAAGGGGAAGACTTCCCCATAACGCTCACTTGTGCACAGCTGGTGAATACTTCCACATAACGTGCACTTGTGAACAGCGGGTGAATACTGCCACATAATGCGCACTTGTGCAGAGTGGATAGATACTTCCACATAACACTCACTTGTGCACAGCGGGTGAATACTTCCACATAATGCGCACTTGTGCAGAGTGGATAGATACTTCCACATAACGCTCACTTGTGCACAGCGGGTGAATACTTCCACATAATGCGCACTTGAGCAGAGTGGAAAGATACTTCCACATAACGCTCACTTGTGCACAGCGGGTGAATACTTCCACATAATGCGCACTTGTTCAGAGTGGATAGATACTTCCACATAACGCTCACTTGTGCACAGCGGGTGAATACTTCCACATAATGCGCACTTGTGCAGAGTGGATAGATACTTCCACATAACGCTCACTTGTGCACAGCGGGTGAATACTTCCACATAATGCGCACTTGAGCAGAGTGGATAGATACTTCCACATAACGCTCACTTGTGCACAGCGGGTGAATACTTCCACATAATGCGCACTTGTTCAGAGTGGATAGATACTTCCACATAACGCTCACTTGTGCACAGCGGGTGAATACTTCCACATGACGTACACTTGTGAACAGTGGGTGAATACTTCCACATAACGTGCACTTGTGAACAGCGGGTGAATACTGCCACATAATGCGCACTTGTGCAGAGTGGATAGATACTTCCACATAACGCTCACTTGTGCACAGCGGGTGAATACTTCCACATAATGCGCACTTGAGCAGAGTGGATAGATACTTCCACATAATGCATACTTGTGCACAGCAGGTGAATACTTCCACATAACGTGCACTTGTGAACAGCGGGTGAATACTGCCACATAATGCGCACTTGTGCAGAGTGGATAGATACTTCCACATAACGCTCACTTGTGCACAGCGGGTGAATACTTCCACATAATGCGCACTTGAGCAGAGTGGATAGATACTTCCACATAACGCTCACTTGTGCACAGCGGGTGAATACTTCCACATAATGCGCACTTGTGCAGAGTGGATAGATACTTCCACATAACGCTCACTTGTGCACAGCGGGTGAATACTTCCACATAATGCGCACTTGAGCAGAGTGGATAGATACTTCCACATAACGCTCACTTGTGCACAGCGGGTGAATACTTCCACATAATGCGCACTTGTTCAGAGTGGATAGATACTTCCACATAACGCTCACTTGTGCACAGCGGTGAATACTTCCACTTGACGTACACTTGTGAACAGCGGGTGAATACTGCCACATAATGCGCACTTGTGCAGAGTGGATAGATACTTCCACATAACGCTCACTTGTGCACAGCGGGTGAATACTTCCACATAATGCACACTTGTGCAGAGTGGATAGATACTTCCACATAACGCTCACTTGTGCACAGCGGGTGAATACTTCCACATGACGTACACTTGTGCACAGTGGATAAATACTTCCACATAACGCACAATAGTGCACAGCGGGTGAATACTTCCACATAACGTGCACTTGTGCACAGCTGCTAAATACTTCCACAGAACGCACAGTTGTGGACAGAGGAACAAATCAAATGCAAAGTTTGGGGGGCATGATTAATAATGTGAATAGAGTATGTGCACTAAAGCGCCATGCAAAGATTGCCAAGATGCAACGATTGCTGCTGAATTAGATAGTCAGTGTCTATGGCATAAAAGGCCCCAGATCTCAGTACACTCGACACATTGCTGTTTCTGCTAGGCAAAAATGTTTGCCAACAATGCCCACTTAGAGGGGCACACATTTTTGCAAAATAGTGGCCAGCCAGTTGCTTCCAGTTCAGGGGTAGATTTCTGCTCGTAATTCAATATTTCCCTCCATTCACCAACCAAAATCACGTAGAAGAGTGCAATCCCAATTAATGCACTTTTTGCAATAAATAAGAATTTACGTTTTGCATTCACAAATATTTTTAAAAAGGGAATCTTTCACAAGTGTGAAATAGTTTTGAAATGTTTGTCTCCTAATCCTTGCTTCTAGAATAGAAGTTTAACACACATATCATTACTGAGTTTCCAATGCATTAATAACACACAGGTAGGTGAGGATGGGCATCATTTTAATGAATCCCTGGAGAACTGAAAGATGCAGGAAGCAACAGAGATGCTGATGTCTTCATCTTCCTGGGACCAAGGTCATCAGAGAGCCTTAGATACTCTCTGCGACGTCACCTACTGTCAAGTCTCAGGAGACCCAACAGCCAATAAATTCTCCAATAACCATGGCTGTGCAGACGGAAAGGAAGAAAAGTGAGCCATATCCCTACACAAAAGAAAGTGTCAACAGCAGCGGTGCTAACGGTGACGTCAGCGGTGAGTGATCCGAGGAGGGGATTGTGGGGCTGCTCAGAAGGCGTTTCTGACTGGCCTGTTAGATGTCTGTGGTGGTAAATAAGGCAATGCTTGGTGCAAACTGTAATGTGTAATAAGAATATTTGCAGATATTTGTTCTGTTACATTGTTGTTTTTGTGCTGTGCCCTTTTGTGCCGTGTTGTACCAGGTATTGTTTTCAGTTAAATAAAATTGTATTTAATAAACAAAAAGTATAGATATAAAATAATACAATAAGCAATATATAATCATATAAATAAACAATGAAGCAATAAATTGAACTTGTTCAAGTAAAGATGCTAAGTGTACATGACTGGAGCAGAATGCTGGAGCAAAAGAATAGTAATATAATTCATAAAATACTGTAATCTTTATAAAATATAAAAAGGATATGAACAGATGTATAATAGTATGTTACTAAGTTGAGGAATGTTGCAAAGGTTGGGCAACTTCTTGCTGGATAGGTGTTTGGGAGAAACAGCGCTGGCCTCAATTTATCTTGTGACAGGTGACCATAAATGTAAGCGTTTCGCAGCTAAATGTATTGGATGGACAAAAGCTGTATCCAGTCTATAGTTATAACATACTGCATACCACCAGGTTTGAAAGGATAGTTTAGTAAAATCTTTCCAGTTTTTGGTAATCTGTTGAAAGGCAAATGCTAGCGACAGATCTACAATCTTAATAATATTAATACAATTGTCCCATGCGGGTAATAGGCTTCCTAAAAATAAGTGGACAACTGAGAAAGGGACTTCAGAACCAACAATTAAGTTAATTTGAGACCAGAAGATTTTCCAGAAAGTGTGCTCTTGTGGACATGTATAGAGCAAGTGTTTCAGATCAGCAGAAGAGAAGGAACATGACCAGCAGGTAACAGGTATATCAGAATGTCTCCTAAGTAAAAAAAAACAGATGTAATACAAGTCTATTGTAAATAAAAAATATTGTTTGTGTGGTGTTAGCCGCTTTGGAGGATTTTCTAATTTTGGACCATATTTTGTTCTAAAAGGAAACTGAACAGTCTGTCTCAACATCCTCCTCCCAAAGATAATTCTACTTGAGCCTTCTCTCTGTCAATACGTAGGTTAGGAAGGCGAGTGTAAATAATAGAAGCTCTGGGGCATGAGTGTTAAAAAGCATGTAAACCATTAACAGGGTCGGGAGTGGGATGACTAAAAGATTAAACTTGAGCATGTGCAGTGGAGAGAGCTTGTTTTCAAAGAGTGCACTTGGGTTGGTAAGAGGGTGGAAGGTAAAAAAGTTGGCTAGCCTGTGTGAAAGATCTAACTTCATTTTGAAAAAAAAGTTGATGTATCGAAATAAAACCTTTGTGTCTCCATGATTTCAAATAAAAGGGTTTGCCATGGATCGGTATAACATTATTATACCATAATGTGGAATTAAGAAAAGATTTTAAATCTGTGGGGGTAACGTTGGATTAGATTCTAGAAGTTTGCAGGTGTGTTTGAGAATAGGAGTAGATATAGATTGTGATTTATGGGTGAAGGAAAGATATTCTTCAAGGGAGAAAGGAAAGAGATCTGAACTTTCCAGGTCCACCCACATAGGACAATCCAGCTGAGATTCAGAAAGCCATCTCGAAGATTGATGAAGTAAGAAAGATTTGTGATAGGTGGGAAAGTCAGGAAAGTTAACCTCACCTTCTGACTTTGGTTTTGTGAATATCGATAATAACATTCAAGACTTTTTAATATTCCAGAATGTTGACAATATAGAGTTAATTC
Organism: Lissotriton vulgaris; assembly: GCF_964263255.1. NCBI lineage: Eukaryota > Metazoa > Chordata > Amphibia > Caudata > Salamandridae > Lissotriton > Lissotriton vulgaris. Next base: position 69,996,124 of record NC_141696.1, read on the forward strand.
ATTTAAAAATGTTTGAGGGTATTGGTACTGGAATATTAGAGATTGTATATAATACTATAGGAGAGAGCATAACTTTAATGGTATCCAAACGACCGCACCATGATAGATAAAAGGGGTGCCATTTGGTTGATAACCCCTTAAGTGCTGCGTCGGTGCGTTGGCCGACGGCAGCACTACCTCCCCAGTGCTGCGCACGTCCATTGAACGTTCATTCAGCACTAGTTCCAATGGACAGCGCAGCACTGGGGAGGTTTGTTTACGAGCATCTAAGGTGTTAATGTGGTTTTCTCTGTGTACACTTCTCCACACATAGAGAAAGTATTGCTAGAATTGAAGGGGCAAAATATAACCCTAAGTATTTTATATGCTTAGAATTCAAAGTAAAATTTGAGATAATGAAATCTTCTTCGATTGTATACTTGGTCAAATGTAGTATTTCACATTTATCTTTATTTTGTTTATAGCCAGAAACTGAAGCAAAGAGCTCCACCTGTTGTAGGAAGGTAGGGATAGAGGATTGCGGATTAGAGATAAATAATAATATATTGGCGGCGTTTGCCACCAATTTAATTTATTTGTTATTAACATCAAACCCATGTATATCCTTGTTTTGACAAATTTTAGACAAGAAGGGTTCTAAAGTTAGATTGAAAAGGAATGGGGACAAAGGACAGCCTTGGCGAACACTTCTTCCCAAGTCAAAATAGGGGAATGTGTTACTGTTTACAAAAACCGCTGCCCGAGGATTATAATATAAAAGTGAAATAAAAGATATAATCTTTGGTACAAAAACCAAACCATTTAATCACTTGAAAGAGATAGAACCAATTAACATGATTAAACGCCTTCCCTGTGCCAATAGCCACAGCTGCTAGTGAGCGAGATATATGTTAATATTTAGATAAAATTTGGAAAAAACGATGAGTATTGTGTGAGATGAAGTATCCTTTAATGAATCAGGATTGCTCTGTGCCTAGTAATTGAGGGAGATAGGAGTCCAGACGCATGCCTAAAGGCTTAGAGAAAATGTTATAATCAATATTGACCAACAAAATTGGTCTATCATTTTTGCAATGTTTTAAATCCTTTACCTACTTAGGAATTAAACCAATGAGTGCTTTTAAAACAGAGCCAGAGGATTTACCCAATTGCAATTCTTTTTCTTAAATGGTATGTAACTTGGGAAGAAGTAGTGGTGCAAAATGTGTAAAAAATCCCACTGTAAACCAGTCCAGACCTGGGGCGTTATCTTTCTTGAGTGTTTGTAGAGCAATTAGGAGTTCTTGTTGTGAGATGCCAAATACTAAAGGGGTGAAATCTGTTTGGGCTTCAAAGGAACGTTGAATGCCTGAAAGGAACTGAGAGATATAACGTTCTGAGGGTATGGTTTCTGACGTGTATAATACTTTGTAAAAAAGGAGAAATTATTTGAATATTTCTGAATTTTTAATCCTTAATGTATTTTGCTTATCTAGAATAGATTCAATGTCAAGCTTGGTATTTTTAACTTTTAAATAATTCACCAGGAGTTTACCAGCTTTGTTTTGGCCACCATAAAATTTGCACTGGACTTTAACAAATAAAGTAAGTCATTGTCAGTCGACTCCTTCTTGAATTGCAGTTTTGCCTTAATAGGCTGGGATAAAAGAATCATAGGAATGCTCCAATCTCTTTCTTCCCGCAAAAAGATCTCTGGTACTTTCAAGTGAAATTGAGAGTTTTTAGATACAAAACCAATTATAAAATCTCTGTTGTCTGCTTTAAATGCATCCCAAAACGACGGAGAATTGCAAAGTATCAGTCTGATTCAAAGAAAAATATTAATTAAAAAAGGAAATAAAAGAGGAATTAAACTTTGATGCTAAAAGGAGAGAGTTATTAAACCGCCATCTCCTGGGCATGTTAGATTTTGACAGTAAATAGAAGTGGTAGCATGATCATATATTTGAATTGACCAAATAGCTGCATCTCTTAAAGATTGAGATATAATATGTGATATGAAAAAGTGGTCAATTCTACACTGTGATTGATGGGCCGGAGAGTAAAAAGTATATTCCATTGCATATTCTCCAAGCATTGATAAGCTTATATTTCTGTATGATATCTAGAAATATTTTATGTGTTTTGTGCGGTTTTAAGGAGACCAATGAATTACGATCTATAAAAGGATCAGCTACTTGATTGCAGTCTCCAACAATAATAACATTATCATCAAAGTAAGACGAACTTCGTTGGGCTTGATATAACCAAAAAGAGGGGTCACTGAAAGTGGGAGCATACACATTAGGCAAACAAACCAGAGAATTCCCAATTTGCAATTTAGTATATAGCCATCTTTCATCATCATCAGATAACTGAGAAAGTAATTTAACAGAAATCGATTTATGACAGAGAGTCAACACACCATTTTGTTTGCCATCTCCTGATGAGAAAAAAACTTCTCCTACCAAGCTTTTTTTTCATTTTTAAAGATTCAGTTTCCACTAAATGAGACTCTTGTATAAGAGTTATATCAGCCTCCAGTTTAGATAAATGTGTTAAAACATGTTGTTGTTTAATGGGAGAATTCAAACCTTTGACATTACATGACACAATTGTCAGAGACATGGAGATAACAAGACTATACAAGAAGGATAATGGCCTGGCAACCCATCCAAAAACATAGAACCATTTTTATATGAACCCAATCATGTGTATATGTAATATGATTATATGTGTATTTTAAAAAGAGCAAATTCAAGTACAAATGTGAAACATTAAACCAAATAAAGAGGAAAAGAAGAGACAGGAGACAAATAGAAAGGAAAGACAAAGAAAGAATAAAAAAAGACAGGAAAAGGTACAAAAGTAGAAAAATTATGATATACTTAGGATTTTCGTAGGAGGAAATAAAAATAAAAAAGCGTAGAGATAAGACAAGACAAACAATGTAAGAAGAACAAAAACAAAGAACATTCCTAAGAATCCAATTAGAGATAGGGGAAAGAGGCCATGTGGGATAGATGACACCCATAAACAACTCTACACAGCCTGAGATGAAGACGCTTCAGAGAAATCCATTGTTTCTATATTGCAGGAACTAAGGAAACTTTTCAGTCGTATCGGCTCTTCATTAGTTGTAGTTTTGTTCTTATAGATGACTTTAAATAGGCAAGGGTGGAAAAGACCATAATGAGCTCCAAGGGATCTGAGTTCTGACCTCAAAGTGAGAAATTCTTTACGTCTGTCAGCTGTGTTTTAGCGCAGTCTCGCGAAAAATATAAATTGTAGCCAGACCAAATGATGTGCTTGGTTGACTTAATTGCTGAAAAGACTTTAAGTAAGTCAGTATACTCTAAAAAGTATACTATAACACCTCTAGGATGCCGTGGAATAGCAGAAGTAGCTTGTTGATGTCCCAGCCAGTGAGCACATTAAGTAGAGAAAGGAGAAGTATCTACTGGCATATTCAGAACCCTTGGAATGAAAGATTTGAAAAAAGCAAGATGGTCATTGCCTTCTGTGCCTTCAGGCAGCCTATAGATGCATACAATATTTGGCCTATTCCTATTTTTAAGGTATTCCACTTGTCTCTGTAGTAGAGCGATTTTGGATTGAAGAGTGTTGACCTTAACTTCAGTGAGTCCAAGTGAAGACACATTGTGTTCTACCATGGTTAGTCTTTCATCTATCTTTGACCAATTCTCAGTGAGAAATTGCAGTTTGGCATTGGTTTCCTCCATATATGGTCGTATTGGTTTCCTCCATATATGGTTGGGGTGAGCGTATTTCTTCCAGCAACATGTCTAAAGAGACAGGAGAGTACAATTTTGGAGGAGATGGTGGATCTTTTTTTAGGCATTTGTGGAGGGTTTTCCTGCAGCAACAGGAGCAGGTATCAAAAAGGAGGAGCCCTTAGATATAGAGACCAGAGAGTCCTCCATTCTGGAGAAATTCGCAAACAATAGTAGAATTTTTGATAAACAACTGCGTGGAACATGCCAAAAAAAGACTCACCCTTTTCAACCTTCCAATAAAAAATAATTGCAAAGTCTCTGAAACAGCCAAAAATGAAGCAGGACTAAGCCAGCACACAAGCTTTAGAATAAGTTGTACGCGCAGGCGATGGTCATAGCAGGAAGAGGTACCAGACAGATAAATAAATCACCTAGCTGAGGTGATATGATTGACAACTTTTCACAGTGCAGGTGAAATAATAATAAAGTGAAGGACAAACGCCATCCCAGAAAGGCAAAAAGAAGTAGCAATATGCCTGTTGAATATTTTTTTAAACGCTTGTGAATGCTTCCTCAGCAGCATCGCATCGATGAGGGGGGCCGGTCCTCTCACAAAATGGCGGCCGTCATTTGTCTGAGAGAGGATGTGCCTCAAACACATCAGAGGCTGCAGGGCAAACCAGCAAGTATAAAATAGTCGAGAATCACCTCTGGTGCTTCAGAAGTTTGTGCATCCGCTTCCGACGGTCATGCTATGTGGAGAAATGGTACAAACTGCAGCCACGCTGCCCTGAGTTGAGTCACTTGGCGGCCTCCATCTTCCACAGGCACTAAGCCATACCCCCCGGGTATTGTTTTAATGCCGTATGTTTTGAATGATTTGTTATATTGTGCCCTGTTGTGTTTGTTGAGTTGCTATTTGTGTTGTTTAATGTTATTTTGAAATGTTTTGTTGGCTTTGTAATTACTTTGGAAAAGGCAGCCTATGCTGCCACAGTTCCAGTCAAAGACAGCATATTCATGTAGACTTCCTGTGACAAACAAACATTTATCACTCTCTAAGGTGGCACATTTCAGCTAATCCATCCTTTAAAATATTAAAAACAGCAGTCTGCCCAGACCTGTGGCAAATAACTGTGCTTCAGTGCTCATATTACAAGACACAGCTCCCAAAAATCAAAATAGTACCCAGAGCTTGCTTCTGCAATACTGTCCTTATGGTTTCCAGCTGGTGACAGTGTTTTGAGATGTGCAAAATTACAGTGAAACCAAGGCCCAGATTTACCATGATTTTGCATCATGTTTTGCCACTTTAGTGGTGCAGGCATGGCGCGAAATCCGTTGTAGCGTTTACTAATCTATGCAAAGCAAAATTGCATGGTTTTGTGTAGTTTAGTAGATACAAAGTAACTCTGCACAGCACATAGCGCTGCTATGTGTTACTTTGCATTGGGTAGGAGGTACATTGGTGGAGCATGGGTGTTCCAGTGCATCCACCCATGTATTTAAACTCAAGACTAGATTTACAAAGACTTGTAAACCTGGGTTAACACAAAAATTGTGTGTCTATCCGACAGAGGTGTGAGAAAGAAAAATATCTTATTTTCTTTTTGTTCGTTTCTGTCCCTGTGTGTTGCATTCCGCCATTAAGGTATTATTTTTTGTGTGCAGAAGGATATGCCTTCCTGCAAAAAAATCATTTTACTTTAAAAATTTTAATAGGACAGGGATGAAAAGTATGTTGACAAATACCAAGCACATTTATTCTGCGGCCTTTTATGCTCAGCTGCTTTCACTAGGTTTTGACTTTTGGAAAGACAACATTGAGACAAAAACTGTCTGGGCCACAAAAGATTGGCAAGTGCAGGGGATGTAAGCTTTATTTAGAGCCTGCATCATCCCAGAGCAAATAATGTTTTTTTTTTATTTTTGTAAACCTTTATTGTGCATAAGCAATGCAAATACGGGCCCACAACCGTCAGGCCGGCCACGATACATTTGAAGCACAAGTGCAAGCAATATTATTCCCCAGCGTCATCAGGTGATTCAGCTACTATCAATGAACATGACACAGAATGAGATTATGTCGCCGAGGAGAAGGAGCAGTGAAGGTTAATTTTATAAAAGTTTTTGCAGTCAAAGTATAGTCAGTGAAGAGTAGGAACGCAGGAGATTTGAGTCCGTACATCAATTGCGCAACATGAGCGGGCAGCATCAGCAAATGGACAACAATGAAATTCAAACCCTCGAGCAATGTGGCGGCGTAAAGGAACAACAAGAACTGCAATCAGTATTTACGCCCCGCCCACAGCGCCACCCACTCCCTGCTAACCCCTATCGCGGACCCAAAACAGAAACAAGGTAAGAAAAGCGCAGAAAATTAGAAAAAATAAGGCCCATAGAAACGAAAGGAGAAAACCTAAAAATACCCCCCCACCCTACATCAATGCGGAGGCTACGGCCTACCCCCCCGGCAGTGTGTCTGTCGCCCATTAAAGAACCCGAAATATAGATCAAGAAAGGAAAGGAAGAGAAAGAAGGTGAAAAGAAAAAGAAAAAGAAAGTTCACACTTGAAATATAGGGAGGAAGAAAGAGTAAACCCTTCTACCACTCCCTAAAAGAAAAGGAAGGCGGGGAGGAGCCCACCCAAAATCGAGTCACCCGGGCCCCCCAGTCCACGTAACCCTACGCCGTGTGGAGCAATCAAAACAGCAAAAGTACAGTCAATAAAGAGGGGGGGGGGGGGAACAGGAGTATTCACAGCCAAGTTACCGGGCAACACATGAGCGACCACCACTTCAGTGAAGCATACAACAGATCATGCCCGCCCCCACCATACGCTAGGATTTGTCACAGTCAACAACAAAATATCCGGTGAGGGCCAAGCACAGAGACTCCCGTGACCCCCGTCCATGAAATACCCCCCACCCTTCACAGCACGAAGAAAACAGGATCGTCATAGACTATAAAAATAAGGAGAGTAAATCACACAGCGCAATGGCGCGCGCCGAGGAGGCGTCCCAACCCGGGTCCCCACTCCGCCCTCAGTCACAATACACCAGAGAGGACCTCCCTAACCCTGGCCGGATCTCAATCGTCCCCCTGAGCATGGCATCGGAGGTAGTCCCGCCCCCGCATGGACAAAGGGGTAAGATGGCCGCCCTCGATAAAACAAAGTTCCCCAAGCACAAAATGGACCTCTCCCATCCCACACATTGATGGCATACCAGAAACAAACCGTCCCAATGTCAGACTGTAGTAGCAAAAAATGACTCAGTGAGGGTGCACCGTGCGTGTCAATTACAATCAACGTAGACAGTTGCCGTGCCAGCCGAACCTAGCACACACACAGCAACACAGTATCCGAGTGCGGGGGCCGTGGCAGGATGGGAAACAATGTAGCCTCCACAGGCGAGGCTAACGACGGTCCGCTGGAGTAAGCACTATGTGGAAGCTGCTCCATTGTACAATTCAGCGGAATCAATGTAGCGTCGTCCATGCAGGGGGGGGGGGGGGGGCGCTCGGTGCAACAGGAAGAACCGACATTCAGAACACTCCCCAATCCAGTAGCAACCCCATCCAATTGTGCCCCAAGCGCTTGGGAACATTTGCGCCAGTCCTCCCTCAAGTAAAATGATTCTGGATTTGAAACATTAAAACCTGAAAAGTACGGAAATTTGCCATAAAATGTTTTTGAGCTACCCTTTGGTGGCGTAGGACAATGTTCCCATTGGTTATATGTTAACACATTTCTAGGATTTGCAGATTTATGCAAGAAACGATGACCATAGTGATTATAACAATACATTTGTTCATAATCTGATGAACCTTCTAAGTATTCATGATTTGTAAATTTTTCAGACATTTCTAAGTCTGACATCATATTATTAACAGTCTCGAAGTCCCAATCATCAGAAAAGATACTAGATGAAATAAAGTCACTCAATGAAATCTAGAACTGGTGTGGAATCTTCAACAGCGCCGACGGGCCAAAAATGTCATAGTCAGTACACCCTGGTATAGGAACAGCTGTGATGTTCACTGATGACAAGTCTCTTTGTTCGCGATGAGATGATTTGTGTGGCTTGAAGAGTACGTTGATGTTCTTACTTTCTGTGTCCTTTTTAACATATCTTCCATTTATCAGCATTCCCAAGGTTATCACCAGAGTCAACCAAAGTAGAAGAAAAAGTACACTCAACACAATCCAAAGTTCAATCCATGGTGAAACCAGATAAGTCTTTTCCAGGTAATGAAAAAGGTCTGTTGCTTGTTTTTTAAAAGTTCGTTTTGCTGGCGTCATTTCAGGTTCGCTGGGACCCTCGAAAAACGTCTCAAAGTTAATGAAATAGCCAGAGGAAGTTCTGTCAATTGTAGGGACTGCATCAGGATTTGATGAAATCGCTGGAACCACTTGATCACTTGTTTCATTTGTATAGTCAGTTGCTATTTCATTGTAGACATGCGTTTCTTGACAAACTGTTATTTGGGTTTCAAGAGGTACAAGTTCCATGGCTTTCTTGGTTAGTCCTTCATTTCACACTGTAGATTCTTCAAAGGTTATAAGTCTCTCAGTTTGAACCTCTTGGATAATAGTCAGATTTGGGTGTCTGCTACATCTTTGGAGTCCACTTGGCCTACTACTTATGATCGGCCACATGATGTGGTTTGACCAGGCCGATGGACACAAGCCTGTTCTCCTTTTTACCAGCAAGGGGCGGCAGTAATACTGTTCTTGATCCGTGGATGGCTAGCACAGGTACTGGTTGTCTGTAAGAAGGCCCAAATTCCTTCTTGTCCGCGATCTTTTCTCTGACTAGATCCCCAATCTTTGGAATCCACCTAGGCCTTGCTGGGACGGTCGGTTTCTCTTCAGTGGTGTTGGCTTCAGTAGTACATTACTTTGCCTTTTTCTTATTTCATTTAAGTCCTGCAAAACAGCCAAACGATCTTTGATATCAAAGGGTTTTTGTTCTACCACTGAAGTGTGACAATCGAGGTCTGACACAATCATTCAGGTACCAAAAAGGATTTCATATGGAGTGATACCCCCTAAAGAACTTCTTGGCAGATTGTTAAGACTACATAGGAAACTTATTAGATGTTTGACCCACCCCTCACCCGAGACTAATACCCTATCTGTTATAGATTGCTTTATGTCCCGTTTTTTTTACTTCACTACCGAATTTCCCTCAGGATGGAATGGACTAGAGTACCGCAATGCAACGCCCAGATTGGCCATGGCCTCCTTGTAAGTTTTTGAGCTAAACGCAGGACCCTGGTCAGAATGTAGCGTGCCGACTGCGTATATGATGATAAAGACTCTCAAATCCTTTATAACAGTTCGAGTGTCAGCCGAGTGCTGAGGCCACATCCAAATGAATCTCGAACATGAATCCACTGCGACCATGATATATTTATAGTTGCCATCCCTCTGTAAGGGACCGCAGTGGTCCAGGTAAACGCAAGCTAATGATTTATCTGAAATTAATAAGGGCGTCTGCACAGGACGTTTCACAGTAGAAACTTTCATGTTTTGGCAGATTTCACATTTCAAAACATAGTTTCTGGTTTGTTTCCTCATGCGCGGCCACCAGTATCTTTGTTTTAATAACGATACTCTGGCCGAAACACCTGCGTGTGCAGAGGCAAGCCCTTCATGTGCTGCTAAGATTAGTCATAATCCATGTTCCATGTTTGGAATCACTCTATCCCTCACTCCAGGGATTCGAGCAAACGGAACATTATTCGCATCAGTTATGTATGAGTATTTGAGTTGAAAGCCTTTTGGTAATGTTTTACCACTGTCTTTGCTCGAACCATTGACAGCTTGCAATATTTTGCCATCTATTTTCATTTTAGAACGAGTGATTGCAGCTACGGACGCCGTTTGCACAGCTGCCTTCGCGGCTTCATCAGCCAATGAATTCCCTGCAACGTGAACGCCATCACATTGATGACTCATTGTATGTTTCACATGACTGTTTTGTAATTCTTGTTGTAACTGAACTATTTGTTCCCAAAGCAACTTATGCTTGATTGAGCCACCTTTTGCGTCTTTGAAACCCTTTTGAATCCAGTTCTGTAAGTATTCATTGTAAGGTTGAACGCAATAATACGAATCGCACACTATGAGTGTGGGGAATTCGCGATCAGTATTTGAAGCGCCATCTTGAATGCTTGTAGTTCAGCTCGCTGAGCTGTAAAATCTCCTAGAGATTGAGTTTTAGTGACCACTGGCCGGAATTTGCCATCTCGCCAGCGACCTTTAACGATCGTGCACGCAGCACTATAAGCTTGTTTACCCCCCGTAGCGGGCTGTGCTGATCCGTCAGTATAAATGATGCATTCATACTTCTCTATAGGCAGAATTTCAAGAGGCAGATGACATTCTTGTTCATATTGTAGAAATTCTTGTGTTTTCAAATATGGGTCAAAAAACGTATTCAACGTCTGTTGCAGCAAGAGAATTAACCCACTGTATCCATCTCAGATGTAAAGCTTTAGCATTTGGAATGCTTGCTTTTGTCACTGCCTCTAAGGCAGGGACAGGTGTAACGCCCATAATGCGTTTTCCCTGCGATAGGGCTCTCTCTTTTGCTACAGCAGTTTGAACCGCTGTCAGATTTTTTTATGTAGAAGTGAATTTAATTTCCACTTGTGTGTACAAATGGGATTTGTAAGCTATTGGTACTTTTTCTCCTTCGTTAAAGGTTAAGTACGTGAATCCGCATCTTACTGGAATGGTTCGGATCACCATGTTGCGTACGTTTACGCGTGTTTGTAAATGTTTTGTTGCTAACATGACTGTTTGCAATGAACGCAAAATTTCTGTGTGTTTTTGAGTCCAGTTAATTGATTTAAAATCAGGTTTGATTAATTTGTAGAGAGGTTTAACCCTTTCTGTGTAATTTAGAATGTATGTTCTTCCGAAGTTCAGGAAACCTAGAATGGACTGCAAGTTTGTCAGTGTTTTTGTAGGTTGGAGCAGCACACACTTTTCTAAAAAGTTGACAGCCAGGCGTTTGCCTTCACTTGATAACTCATACCCCAGAAAAAGGACGGTGAGGTGGACAATTCTCGATTTCTTAAAATTGAATGTATACCCTTCAGAGGCGAAGCCCAGTATAATGGTATTCACTCTGTTCAAGTGCCTGTCCAAGTCATCGTCTGCTAGATAGATGTCTTCCACATATGATAATGCTTCATCATCATAGGTTTGTAGTAAGTATGGGCTGAAAATTCATTCTGCTTGCAGAATTTGTGGATTTTCCGCAATTTCGCGTTCCGGGAATCTCGCGAAATTGCAGAAAAATCTGCGAATTTGCGAGCGGGACAAATTTTTTCCAGGAAGCACTTACAGGGTTACAGCAGGTACCCAAGTTGAAGCTAATTTCTTTGTAACAATTTACAAAATGGTTAAAAAGAAATTAATTTCAACTTGGGCACCTGCTGTAACCCTGTAATTGCTTCCTGAGGCACCTCCAGAGTTGTTGCAACTATTCTCTGGCCCTGCTCTGACCCTCGAAGCAGGGTCAGAGAATAGTTACAAATATGGCTCCTGTCACAAAAATTAAACAGCCACAGGAAGCACTTACAGATAAGGAAGCAGGTGCCGGACTTGAAGCTCAAATTCAGTAACACATTAACCAGCCCCAAATTAATTTGTCTCGGTTGAGGCTGGCTGGGCAGGTGTGCTTTCTCCCCATAATCTACAGTGGTGAATCAGAGGGTGCTGTGATGAACCAGAAGGTGCAGTGGTGAACCAGAGGGTGGCAGTGGTGATACAGAGGGTGGCAATGATGAACCAGAGGGTGGCAGTGGTGAAACAGAGGGTGGCAGTGTTGAACCAGAGGATGGCAGTGATGAACCAGAGGGTGGCAGTGGTGAACCAGAGGGTTGCAGTGGTGAACCAGAGGGTGGCAGTGATTAACCAGAGGGTGGCAGTGGTGAACCAGAGGGTGCTGTGATGAACCAGAGGGTGGCAGTGGTGAACCAGGGGGTGACAGTGGTGAACCAGAGGGTGGCAGTGGTGAACCTGAGGGTGGCAGTGATGTACCAGAGGGTGGCAGTGATAAACCAGAGGGTGACAGTGGTGAACCAGAGGGTGGCAGTGGTGAACCAGAGGGTGGCAGTGATGAACAAGAAGGTGTCAGTGATGAACCAGAGGGTGGCAGTGATGAACCAGAGAGTGGCAGGGATGAACCAGATGGTGACAGTGATGAACCAGAGGGTGGCAGTGATGAACCACAGGGTGGCAGAGTTGAACCAGAGGGTGCTGTGATGAACCAGCGGGTGGCAGTGATGAACCAGAGGGTGACAGTGATGAATCACAGTGTGGCAGTGGTGAAGCAGTGGTGAACCAGAGGGTAACAGTGATGAACCAGAGGGTGGCAGTGATGAACCAGAGGATGGCACTCATGAACCAGAGGGAGCTGTGATGAACCGGAGGGTGGCAGTGATGAACCAGAGGGTGGCAGTGATGAACCAGAAGGTGGCAGTGATGAACCAGAGGGTGGCAGTCGTGAACCAGGGGGTGACAGTGGTGAACCAGAGGGTGGCAGTGGTGAACCAGAGGGTGGCAGTGATGTACCAGAGGGTGGCAGTGATGAACCAGAGGGTGGCAGTGGTGAACCAGGGGGTGACAATGGTGAACCAGAGGGTGGCAGTGGTGAACCAGAGGGTGGCCGTGATGAACAAGAAGGTGTCAGTGATGAACCAGAGGGTGGCAGTGGTGAACCAGAGGGTGGCACTGATGAACAAGAAGGTGTCAGTGATGAAACAAAGGGTGGCAGTGGTGAACCAGAGGGTGGCAGTGATGAACCAAAGGGTGACAGTGATGAACCAGAGGGTGGCAGTGATGAACCAGAGGGTGGCAGTGGTGAACCAGAGGCTGCTGTGAGGAACCAAAGGGTGGCAGTGATGAACCAGAGGGTGACAGTGATGAACCAGAGGATGGCAGTGGTGAAGCAGTGGTGAATCAGGGTGTGACAGTGATGAACCAGAGGGTGGCAGTGATGAACCAGAGGATGGCAGTGGTGAACCAGAGGGTGTTGTGATGAACCAGAGGGTGGCAGTGATGAACCAGAGGGTGACAGTGATGAATCAGAGGGTGGCAGTGGTGAAGCAGTGGTGAACCAGAGGGTGCTGTGATGAACCAGAGGGTGGCACCCTGTGGGTGTGAGCCCCCACGCTACTGAACTGACCCTGTGCTACTGAACTGCCCCGGGGCCCAATGGGTGTGAGCCCCTGCTGCTGAACTGCCCCGGAGCCCTCTCAGTATGAACATATTTTGTGCTCAATTGCCTGGGAGCCCTCTGGTTGTGAGCACACATTGTGCTAAGTGCCCCCCTGCCCCCAGTACATATATACCTGTACCGCACAGCACCATTATGCTCTTGCACCATGAAGTCTGGTGCCTGGATGCTCCTGATCCGTGTAGGTGGTACCACCGTCTGGTGCAGTCAAAATGTAAAGTCATAACAGCACCAATAAACATGTGTCCCCCCTGGCACCGGTATGCGCATGTACCAGGCATGCGGCACCTGCATGCCACTGCACCCTAATGTCCAGCGCCAGCATATTCCTGTACGGGGCAGTTTAGTATGAGATGGGACATTGTCCAGCAGCAGCAGCTGCATGTGCCTGAACCCACTGAGCAGGCTTTGTACCAACACGCGCAGCAGAGCTATCTTGGACATCTGAAGGATTCTGGGGTCCTGTGCCAAACGTATTTTTGCATCCATGAGTTTCCTGAGCACCATCCCCATGAAGCTCCTGTGACCAGGAGGCTGTTTTCTCCTCATCTGCTGCTCTGCTCGGTCTATGACCCTTTATCAACAAGATGCATGTGAACTCGTATAGAAGCCCTGCCCGTTTGGCCCCATCCACTACACACTAGCGGTATGAAACGTCTTCCCGCCCATCCCCACTATAATGGCCAGCTCACTCAAGGGACCTCGGCGCCTTTTGGCGTGCTGGCAAAGTTACAGGTACACGTGGTCACAGATAGCAAAAAAATCCTGCGAGCAAATTCGCGAACTCGCGGATTTTTTTGCCATTTCGCGCGAATTCGCGGAACGCGAATTCACAAATTTTGCCCATACTTAGTTTGTAGTAACTCTGTTACCCTGGCTGAAAATAACACTGGACTATTCTTGAATCCCTGAGGGAGACAACAGAATTGACGCTGTGTCCCCATAATTGAGAAAGCGGTCAAATACCTACTTTCATGTGCAATGTTTTGACAGAAGAAACCGTTAGAAATATTGAATGCGGTTTTATACTTTTTACGCACATTGTAATTCATTAATGCGGTATTGCGTGCATTTTGTACTGCAAAGGTTTTGCAACAACAGTTTAAATGTCTGTAATCCAATACTAGACGATTTGTATTGTCTGGTTTGGAGACAGGAAACAAAGGATTGTTTAACCACATGGCTGCTGGCAGTTTTCCCCTCCTATGCTGGAAATTGATAAAGTCCATAAATCATGACGAGCTCAGCTCGTCATCAGCACAGCTCAACCGTGCATCATGACGAGCTGAGCTCGTCATGAGCATGGAAAGGGTTAATAGACGAGGTGCATGTTTCTATCACCTCTTGATATTCAAGTTGATCCAAGATCTCCCTGACCTGTTTTTTAGCTTCTTGCTTAAGTGGATACTGCCTTGGTGCAGCTGGTTGAGTTTTCAATTGGATTTTATGGTGAGGAGAATCCTCATCCCATCCTACATGATTTTTATAAAATGCTGGAGCCTGGGCTACTGCCCATTTTCTGGCATAAGTATATTTTAAAATGAATTGGAATGTGGTTGGGGAAGGCTGGCATAATGATGTCTTCGCCATGTGGGCACTCCCTGACAATTTCAGGTGGCCAATCTTGGTGAGCAAGAAGAATGTCATAACCCTGAGAGAGTCGCTCCCAAAGGAGTGCTCTTACTTTTGTTGTTTTATCTCCCTTCAACCGGAGTGTTACCTCATATAACCTATGTGGATTATTAACTCTGGTATCTGCAGTTTCAACTTGGATGTATTCATTCAAGTCCACTGTCTCCAGATGATCCTTCAAGTTCTTGCGAGCTATTGTGACTTCTGCAGCGCTATCCAACATTGGCTGAGCCCATTCCCCGTTCTTGAGTTGTGTCCTTCTTTTTGGTGAATTGAGGTTTCTTGTTTTTCTGACTGTGTTGACCGTCTTTGGACTTCACGCGTTCTTCCTTGTTTTCTGACCATCCTCTTCTTTCGGATTTCTGTGATGAAGTCTGAAAGGTACAAGAGGAATGTGTATCAGTATCTTGATATCTATAAGGTTTTCTCAAATTATCCCTATTCCTGAGGTTATACCTCCTTTCAGAGGGCTCCTTTTGAGGAGACCTACCTCTAGATTGACAACGCTTCACATTGGAAGCTTGTTTAGTGTTCTCCCACTTCTTTTTAGGCGGAGTAGGAGTGTTTTTAGTAAAGACCTTATGAAGACTTTCAGTTAGCTGGGGTTTAACTGGTTTACCACCCAAACTGTCTCTTCCTAATTCTTTATAGGATTTTTCAATTATTCTGGCTAGTTCTTGAGGTTGCTCAGCTACATCGAATTCACTTAATTTCTGGCGGATCGCCACGGATGCTGCTTCACCTTTAATATTTGCTAATATTATTATTGAGACCTGTTTGAAATCCTTCAGTAATTTCATACTCAGATTTAAAGCATTTTGAATCTGTTTCAGGACGTCTGATATTACCTCCATTGACAGAACACCATGTGTTTTGGTATAGATTGCAGCAAAGACTGTTCCCCAAATGTCGCAGTCCTCTCGGTGTGGTGCTATCCCCATTGGTAGACAGATCGTTAGAATTCTGTGTTTCTCATGAGGGGTAGTATCAGGAAATACTGCTTCGATTTGAGTAGTTTTTTCAGCTATACAGAATGGATTTTGTTCCCGTTTCGCAGGTAATTTACCAACGACTGAATGTAAAGTCAGTGGTGTAATTTTATTTGTGTTCCCCTGATAAGGGGCGTGTTGTGGAATCCTTAAAAGAGGTTGGACTGTTAGATTTCGCATGACATATTGAACCAATTGTCTATATATTTTCAGTAGCTCCTTTAGTTGAGCCAGCAGTTCATTATTTGACATTTCTTCGATGTCAGGATGAGGTGTATAGCTGGCTAATACCGGCCATGTTGCTCCTGGTCTACCTAGTGGACCGAGCCTGGTAATGTGATTTATATGTTTTAGGGCGCCTTTAAACCAGAGCGCATGCTTTTGGTATGTTAGTGGAATTTCAACATCCTCGAAAGGAATGTATTCCATTGGTGGTTCATCTTCTGTGTAGAAGTGAAACACTTTAGTTACTGGTTTGCTTCAGGGAAGATTATCCATGAATAGAATACCTCTGTCTGGTGATATTCATGTGCCTCTATCACGAAAACTACCCTACCACCTCTTGATGATATAGGTTTTATAGTGATGGCTTACCTTAAATTTTCTGAAATGCTTATAGCATCATCATCTGCTTCATTAAAGCCTGTTACATAAAAAGCTGCAACGAGTGGATCGGCTGCTGCTCCACCACCCTCGGTATTATTATCGAGGGACATTTTGTTGACTGAAAGTTTGCGGAGCAAGTTTCAAGGAAACAATATTTTGGAACACTGTATCCTTCAATGTTGAACAAACCAAAAACAAACACATAGGATTTTTGTCCTACTCAGCTATGGCGCATATTTTATCCTTTTACCCACTCCAGACGTCTATTGGAGTATTTAAAGAAAAAGGGGTCTCTGAGAAAAGCACGACTGAGTTACTTTAGTATCTAGCATTAAATTAGTACCTTACCAAAACGTTGGGCGCCATGTAGTGTAGTTCCTATATTCCCAAAAGGCTCTGCGCATTGGAATAATATATCCTATAGATATGACGTAAGACTGAGGTAAACTAGGTCTCTATCGAATATACTAAACTTAATTGTGTGTGTGCCAGCTAACTTAGAGGTCACTAGAAACTTTCTCGAATTCACAAGAAGGGATTTGTTTCTGACAACCGCATAAACATGATAACTTTGTTTCCCAAGAATAAGAATATATCTCTCAGAGTCGCGGAAACAATATATAAGTATGTCACTCAGTCAATCGTGCATGCTTTGTTTCTACAAAGTTGCAGAGAAATAGTGAGACGGGCGTTTTCAATAAAAGGTTTATTGAACAGTCTTCTTTCTCATGCAAGAGAAGTGAACTGCTACAATCGTTAGGTAGACTGCAAAGTATAATGCATACAGCGTAAACAGTAATATGAAATAATAATGTAAGAGCATTGTATGGTTTCTAAGCCATATAAAAATACATACATAAATAACATAGACTAAAATACTCAACAGGTGCTTCTAAAATACGCCTACCCCAATGTACCTAACCTAAGTCTAGTACGCGGTAAGAAGTAAGTATTGCGTAGCATAGGTTTTTAGTTTTCTTTGCCAAGAATCTACCAAAGGTTTCTATAGGTACTAATCAGCTCCATACCTTAGTTAGAATAAAGGAGGTCTGGTATCTCAGTCTCAGGGTTCAATTTCCCAACACCCCGCAAGGGAAGCCGGAAACACTGGAGTAGGATTCTCAGCAGGAGAAGGGCAGCTTCCTGATCAGTGCGTCAGCTGGAGAGTCGGTTTCCTTCGGCACTTGCTGTAGCGAGCTGCGACAGGCAAGTAGATAGTCGAACAGCTCCGAACCACTGTAGTTTGCTATAGCAAGTGAAGGTATATTTATACCTTTGAGGTGTTTAGGTATGCCATGTTTGACGTTAAGTTGGGCATATGAACGTCATGAAGAACCCCATGTGAATAGTTGTTCCTTGTAAAGTAACTGAGTTCTTGGAGAAATTGTTGGGCCCACTGGCCCTACTTTCCAGTGTCGCCAAAGGCCAGAAGCCTTGGGTGGCTGAGTACTGGGTGGTGGATGCTGAGAGTTGGGGGTGTCCTCAGCCTGGCGCTATGCCAGTGAACTAGGGTGACCCAGTGGTAGGGATAATAGTCCCACCCCTTGAACAGGAGGTGTCCCGTCTTAGGTGGGCCCCAAGAGAGTCAAATGAGTTCCTCCTGGGATCATGGGTCCTAGAGCTGGAGGAGGTACTCCCGCAGTAGTGTGGGATCATCCAGGATCTATCACCCTAATCCAGGAAGTTTATTAAGGGAATGATTCAAACTAACCAGGCTTTTGGCTAGGAGGGGGTCAATTTGGACATGACTGTAGGAAAGTGCCTGTTTTTACATGGTTAGCCCCCCCCACGTTCTGAAATATGTTTGAACTGTAAGTCCACATGGTCCCTGCTAACCAAGCTCCCAGTGCCGGATCTACTTTCACTAAAATTCTACCACAATTGGCACAACTTCTGTTTCCCCTGTAAGTCCCCAGTAATTGGTACCCCTTGTACTCAGGCCATGGGGAGGGAAGAAGGTCCCCTAGGGACCCCTTACCCAGACCAGGTAGTGCTGCTATCACAGGCTGCATGTCCGGATGCAGGGTAAAGTGAAGAGTCGGCATGGCACACAGCCATGTGCGCCATGTAACCATGTCACTACATAAGATATAGGTAAGCCACCCCTATGGCAGGCCTTTAGCCATCAAGGCAGGCTAAAATATATCCTAAATGAGGACATATCAGCATGAGCCGATGAGCCCCCACAATATCTGGTCCAGTCTGGGTGTTGTTAAGGAACAGGGAAGCCATAAATAGTACATGGGTTGAATACTCTTCCGCATATGTTTTCTAGCTCCATGATGGCTTCACTGATTTTTTAGATGTTTGGTAACAAACATCTTGTCTTAGTAAATCCTTGCTGATGCCAGTATTGGATGTATTAATACATTCACACAGGAGACCCTGCTAGAGGGTCCCTTGAAGTCTATCAAACATGGTGTTGTCCCAGTCTCGTGTTAGTCAGCTCACCATCACCAGACATATTTCTTGCCCCCTGGGTAGAGACTAGAGCAAGAGCTCTCTGGATCCACAGACAATGCCTGCTTTGGGCAGAGGTGGTCAAACCTTCCTCTCTGCTGGATCTGCCTCTGCAGAAGCAGGAAATTCAAAGGGCATGCCTCCTTTAAACCCTTTCCCTGGCCCTCAGCTGCTAGAACCAGATGATGACCCCCTAGTCCTGCTCTACCTTTGACGGAGGATTGTTGGGAGAGTTAGGTAAAGTAGGAGGTGGGTGTTCCTACACCCTGTATGAACCCTCAGGTGGGGCAGGCAAGGTAGACCCCACTATTCACTACTGTCATCTTGAGGATGGGGATAGGAGCCTATTAAGAGTTTGGGTATGCCCACTCCCTACATGGGGTGAGGATAATGAGGGTGAAAGCAGCCTACAAGTATGCAGCCCATTGGCTACCACCTGGCCTCCCCAAAAATGCCCCAACATTCATTATGTACGTGGCTCTCTGAGAACCTGCCTTGAGATTCAATGGACACAAGACTACGACGGAACAAGAACTGAGACCCGACGCTGAACAAACTGGCACAAACCCCTGCCTCTACTAAGAACTCAACCATTGCAACTTGCTGTTTCTCCTGAAACTTGTGAGGCCTCAGAAAAACCCCAGAGCCTTCCTGCCTTCTGTAAATTGTGAAGAACGTCCCTTTGGGCTAGAGCGTCTAGTCCCTGGCATCTGCCAGTAAAGAAACAGCTGTGGTTAAGGACCACCGTGTCAACGTGACTTTCAACTGAAAGAAAGATTGCAGCATCCCAGGTCTGTTGGTTTACCAGTCTGGTGGAGCCAGCCCCTGCAAGCCTCCTTCAACTCAAGGGATTCTCCCACGGTGAGGGATTAAACCCAGATCTGTTGACTGGGTGTGAGTGTTTGATTGGTTCAGATGCTCCGTCCATCACCACCCCCTTTTGTACCACTTTGTTCGCCATAAGTTGGCAGGGTTTGCTTAGACTTGAGTCCCTTGCTCACTCTGCCACTGGATTCAAGCAAGCCGGGCTGAAGATGGCTGAAATGCCAGAAACCGGTCCTCGGAAGCTTGTTTCCGGTCCAGGGAAGGCATGTCTTGGCAGTTCGGGCTGGACTGTTCCCATGAGGCACAGGGTCAGACTGATTTGCATATGGCCAGGTCTGAACTGGGGTGGCAGAGTGGGCTAAAGAACGGTGATGGATTAAACCCAGATCTGTTGACTGGGTGTGAAAGTTTGATTGGTTCAGATGCGCCGTCCATCACCACCCCCTTTTGTACCACGGAGGTATGATTCCATGCACTGCGGGGCTCCTCCGGGAAGGCCCAGTACTCCTGGTAACAGCCTTCCAGGTTCTGCCAGCAAGCTAGTGCTGCTGAGGACCCCACACATGATTCTGCCCTCCTGCTGCTGAGCTGAGCTCAAGCAGGGGAAGGTAGACCAATAGGTTTCCTGTCACAGGGAGGTTTGACCAACTCCAAGACAGGACTCAGTGTATTGGGCTGAGGTGGGGGAACTTGCTTACTCTAGTTAGAACCAGATGTAGTAGCCCTTGGCTCCTGCTGTTGCGAAAAAGTGGACAAAAGACACAGGAGTATCCTTCCCTCTGTTCAGCCCCTTCCCTGTGAGGAACCCCTGAGTTGTCCTCACCCCTTTCCTAGGGTATAAAAGGCCTTACCTATTGGTGGGTTCTCAGATTCGTTGTGGGACAAGACTGAAGCCTGAAACTACATCACTCTTCAACCAAGTGAACACTTGAACTTCACTGGACTTCGCCTGGGACCAAGACTGCATCACTGAAAACTCCTGCTGCTCCTGGTCTTGCTTTTCTGCAAGTTTTCTTTGTTGTCCGTGTCTGTGCTTCATCTAGGATCTTCAACAGACCGGTAGGCATCAAGGACACCCAAAGTAATCTCCCTTGGAGTGAACAAGTCACTCCCCTGCATCTGCAGGCACTGCAACAAAGCTGACCAGGCTGCTGCTCCTGACATCCCACTGACTTAAAGGCCTTGCAACACCCTCTATTATTTTCCAGAGTTAGGCCCGTTTAGCGAGGCAGCTTATTCCTTACATTGTCCTAGAAAATAACATTTCAGCGCTACATATTTGCACACCTTTGTATGCTCTACAATGTTGGATTAGTTTCTCCGAAGCAACTTTGTTTACACATCCAGCTTCACACAAAATTATCACAGTGCCTTGAACATCATGTACTTGGTCTCTCTTTGCACTAGGTACAAATCAATCAACCAATCAATCATATCACTACTTACCCATGAGGGTGTGAAGGCGCTGGGGAGGGGGGGTGCTGCTACTGCTCGAAGAGCCAAATCTTGAGGAGTCTTCTGAAGGCCAGCAGGTCTTGGGTCTGCCGTAGCTGGGTGGGGAGGGTGTGCCAGGTCTTGGCGGCGAGGTGGGAGAAAGATCTGCCACCGGCGGTCATTCTTTGGATGTGGGGGACTGTGGCGAGGGCAAGGCTGGCGGAGTGGAGCTGGTGGTGGGGGTGTAGAAGCTGAGTCGTCTGTTGAGGTATGCTGGTCCGGTGTTGTGGAGTGCTTTGTGTGCATGGATGAGGAGCTTGAAGGTTATACTCTTGTTGACAGGGAGCCAGTGCAGGTCTCTCAGGTGGGGTGTGATGTGGCTGCGGCGGGGGATGTCGAGGATGAGACCTGCAGAGGCGTTCTGGATGCGTTGCAGTCGTCTCAGGAGTTTGGCTGAGGTTCCTGCGTAGAGGGAGTTTCCCTAGTCAAACCTGCTGGTGACGAGGGCCTGGGTGACAGTTCTTCTCGTTTCGGTGGGGATCCACTTGTAGATCCTGCGGAGCATGCGGAGGGTGTTGAAGCAGGAGGAGGAGACGGCATTGACCTACTTAGTCATGGAGAGGGTGGAGTCGAGGATGACCCCTAGGTTGTGTGTGTGATCGGTGAGTGTTGGGGCTGTTCCCAGTGCGGTGGGCCACCAGGAGTCGTCCCCGGCTGAAGGGGTGGATCAGAGGATGAGGAACTCCGTCTTATCCAAGTTCAGCTTAAGCCGGCTGTTCCTCATCCATTAAGCGACTTCCTTCATTCCTTCATGGACATTGGTTTTGGTGGTGTGAGGGTCTTTGGTGAGGGAGAGAATCAGCTGGTGTCATCGGCGTAGGAGATGATGTTGAGGTTGTGCTGTCGGGCGACGTGGGCGAGGGATGCCATGTAGATGTTGAACAGTGTCGGGCTGAGGGATGAGCCCTGGGGTACGCCGCACTAGATCTTGGTGGCATTGGAGCAGAAGGGGGGGAGGCGGACACTCTGTGTTCTGCCGGAGAGGAAGGATGTGGTCCAGTCCAAAAGTCATCCTATCTTCATCCGCGGGCGACAGTGCTATTTATTCATCAATAACATCACTAATCTAATGCACACATCATGAAGGCTGCTTTTTATTATAAAAAATGGGCATCCTAATAGATTGGTAGAAGAGGAACTTATGCTGACTCTAAAGGTTCCTGCATGCTGAGAAATCACCACACACTGGTCGCACACTCCGTGCGAGGTGTCCAACTCAAGACCAAGACTGGGTCCTTCACTCTCTCCTATCAGGTAATGGGGTTGGATCTTACACAATTCATAAAGCGAACACTTATATTTCAACCTGTGAGGTCTGCTCAGGCTGCACAACCTCAATTGGCAACTACAGGTATTAGCCCTCATAAGCTGAATGTCAGATTGGGAAAGATTCCTGCAAAGCAAAAAAAACAGCACAGTTTGAAGCAGTTATTCCCCAAATGAGCACACAGGAAAAACAAAATATTTCAACAGTTTGCTCGCCAATGGGGATGGCTCCCCCCATAGAAGATTGTGCCACTTGGGGTACAGTGTTTGCTGCCATTTACACCAGAACACATGGTACCCCTACACTAACTGTAATACCAGATATATTGAAACAAATACAGAATGAGTATGTGGCACAATCTGCCCTGGACTCAGGGATGATACTATTAGGCAGTTATGCTCAGGGCCCAGGTTTCTGCAATTATGTTCAGCAACATAAAAGTGGGGGGCAGCCACGATGGCTATACACCAACACTTGAGAGTATGCACTCATATACAACAGGAGAGGGAGTTACCTAAGACTATCGCAGAAACATATACTTCCTTGGGAAGAGATAATGTGTGAGCCAGACCTAGGAAACCAATGGTTAAGGGTAATTCTGAAAAGGATGACTCTAAGAAAGCACCCAATTCGTCCAAAAAGAAATGGACAATAAACAAAAAATGAATAAACAAAATAAACAACAATCATGGAGATTGTATCTCTTTTCTGTGCACTCTGTGGAGGAGACAATCTCAGAAACCGTGATAACATTAGAAAACCTGACAGATAAAAGGATACAGATACACTTGCCTCTTGTTCTATTCAGGATCCATCTGAATAAGGCTCGGAGAGAGGAGGAAGGGTAGAGCAAAGTTCAGAAGTGCAAGTCAAGCGAAAAGGGAGGCACATCGCACGTAAGACTGCATCACCAAGCAAGAAAATAAACAAAAATCAATGAAACCTCAATTTAAAAATAAAAAGGTAGCAGGGATTAAGATCAGAAATGCCCAGGCAGCTGAGTTCTCTGCTTCCGTAAGGGGAATGGGCAGTGACAATGCTGGATAGCACCGCAGAAATCACAATGCTCACCAGAACCTGATGGATTTTCTGGAAGTAGTTGCGCTGAATGAGTATATAACGGATGAAACATCTGATATGAGAGCAAGTGCCCCACTTCGATTACACAAAATACCTCTCCAAATAGAAGGGGACATACAAATACTGGTGAAGGGTCGATTTTGGGAAGACCTGACACATGGTTACACCATTCTTTTCGTTCAAAAGGATTGTCCACCTGAGTTTTCAATAGATTGACCAATGGGGAAAGAAGTAATTGTTCCTGCTTTCTCCGACCTCGTAGCAGAATCTGTTAAAAATGTACACGTGCAGGAGTGAGTGTCAGCTTTAGTGCCTGCTCGATAATGCAATCATGTTGGGTGGGATAATGAGTCTCCTCACCACGAGGTCCCATTAAAAATGATCCCTTAACCGCAGAGCCAATACCCAATTGAACATGAAGCAAAGAAACAAGTCAGGGAGATCTTAGGTCAACTTGAGTACCAGGCTGTAATAGAGAATTGCACGTCATCTATGAATAATCCTTTGTTTCCCGTAATGAAACCTGACAATTCATATAGTTTAGTCTTAGATTACAGACATTTAATTGCATCCACACGCACATTTACAGTACATAATGCACACAGTGCACATAATGCACTGATAAATAACATTGGGCGGAAAAAATACAAACCAACACTTAACATCACAAATGTTATTTTCTGACAGAATATAGTGCTTGGACGTAGGTATTTGACTGCATTTATAGCGCTAAGGTCACAACGGCAATTTTGTCATTTGCCAAAAGGGTATAACAATAACCCTTGGCTGTTTTCAGCCAGAGTGACAGAGCTACTTACAAAGTATTGATGATGAGGCAGAGTCTTATGTAGATGATATTTATCTCACGGATGATGAATTAATGGAACATTTGTTTAGACTGAACAACATAATAGTGGGGTTTTCTTACCTGGGCTACAATTTGAATTTCAAGATATTAAAAAGAGCCCACGTCAGTGTCCTCTCTCTGGGATAGGATTTATCAAGTGAATGAAAAAATATGGTGGCACATTTTTTTGAAAAATGTGCACTGTTCCAACCTCCAATAACTCTGAAAAGAATACAATCCATTTTAGGACTTTTGAATTTTGGCAGAATATTTGGGATTACGCAGAAAGGGTAAAACCATTCTACGACTTAATTAGACCTGAGGTTTCAGTGCAACAGTGGACACAGGAACATACTGATGTTTTATGTTCCGTACAAGCTGACATGTTTGCTTCCAGGCATTTACACACACGTGTTAACACAACTACCCTGGTGATCCACGTAGTCGCTGGACCAACTGGGTCCACCTACATCACTTTACATCACTTTCAATGAAGGTAATATGGTACCTGTGGCATACAAATCACATCTGTACACAAACGCTGAAATGCGTTTTTCAACCACAGAGAAAAATCTCTCATCTGTACAGACTGCTGTAATGAGAGAGCAATCTGGCTCAGGGAAAACACATAATTGATGTCACACCAGTAAAGACCCTAAGGGCAGTTACAAAAGCAAGCATTCTGAATGCTAAGGGTCTACATCCAAGATGGAGTTATTGGGCTAAATCTCTCCACCATCAGATGTAGACTACAGATTTGATGCTACATTATAAACACAAGCATTCCTACAGTATGAGCAAGAATATCCTCTGCTGAATGAAACAATGCCTCTGGATTGATATGAATGTATCATTTATACCCATGGATCTTCTCAAACTGCCATTGGATCGAAAGAGCACTACTCCATGGCATGCGCAATAGTCAAAGGTCGCATGCAAAACTGAACGTTATTTCCTGAAAAAACCCACAAACAGTCCCAAGGTGACTGTACTGCTCAGCTGGCAGAACTAAAAGCCCTGATACCGGCACTACAAAATACAAATCACAAATTTCCCACACTTATCATGTGTGATTCATTTTATTGTGTCCAGTCTTACAATTAATATCAGTATTGGGGACAAAATGGGTTTTGAGATTTCAAAGGTTGTGCAATCAAGACCAAGATACTTTGGGAACAAGTGGCAAAGCTGAAAGAAGGCCTGCAATGGGCTCATGTTTTTCATACATTGATTCATCAGCGTGTAGGCATCACATAGAAGGGAATTCAATGGCGAATGAAGTCGCAAAGACAACTGTTCATTCTTTTGCTATTGACTCTATCACTCATTCTAGTACCAGGATAGATGGAACAACTATGATAGTTGTCAATGCTATACGCAACAGCTCAGCACCGCTGAAAGCCTTTCCATTCAAGTACTCATACAAGTTAGATGCACAAAATATTACAAATGCTCAGATTCCAGGAGTGTGGGACAGAGTAATACGAACACTGATCACAGATTTGGATTAATACTAGCTGCACATGAGGGTCTAGGTTCAGCATATGCAGGGATTACTGCTACAGTTTCATTACTGAAGCAGCACTACTGGTGGCCTGGTCTTACTAAACAGACCAATGATTTTGTCCTCAAATGCGACATCTGCAAGCAGAGGAAATGCTCCACCATTGCATGTCCACCATAAACACCTTTATTGATCTCAGACGAAACCTTTTGCATGTGTCAATTTCGATCAATGTGGCTCCCTTCACTCTGACAAGGCTTACAAATACATCTTGGTGGCAGTGGATTCATGCTCTAGATTCCTATGGGTTTGGCCCCAGAGCTTGGCTGACGCCCAAACTGTTTTAAAGGATTTGCGAGTCTTTATCTGGCCATCTGCAATTGGAACACTACATTCCACCAGGGTGTGGTGTTTAGCTCTTGGAATTACAAAGAAGTCATGGGAAGTTTGGGTGTGGCCTTGCAGTTCTTGTCCCACTACTATCCCAAGGGGAATTCAGTTGTTGAGAGGAAAAAACAGGACTTAAAGCAGTCCTTAACAGCTACGGTGCTAGGCTCGGGTGGCAGCTGGGTCAATCACCTATGCAGAGTTCAGAGGGTACATTGTTACATGCCAAGAACATTCCTGGGGGGTTTTACACCCTATGAGCTCCTGTTTGGGAAGAGAATGTGGGTACCTGACCTCAATAGTGTCAGCTAAAACTCCATTTGATGCCAATGATTGTTTGGATGTTTTACAGGATTAAAAAAATACAGAGCATTACAGAGCAACGTCCAAGTGAATTGCACCAGCACTGGGGAAGTGAAAGCAGTATCAGCAAGACTTTTCTGAGTCCCAAAGATTGGGCACTTGGTTAGAGAAAAAATAGTGGACAACAAAGAATTTGGGCCACCTTACAGAGTGCCTGTACCTGTCCTGTCTGTTGAAGGTGCCAGAACTGTGCGTCTTCTGCCTTTTGGCGGTCGCTGAGACAAAAGGTTTGTCCCCATTGATCTGATCAAACTACACTATGTGTCCAATTTTCAACAGTAGGCCACGTGGGCTCCTGGTAAGCCACCGATCTCTTCTTTCTACCGCGTGGGTTATTCAGATGGAAGCTTTAATATCAAATGAAGAATGCACTTTCCAAAGAAAATCAGTAAACAACAATGATATTATACTTCTCCCTATTGAAACAACTACAAATGTACTGTCAACAAGTACAGAAATTTCAATCACAAAAATTGAAAATGTCTACGTCAGCATGCCACAGTTTGAGTCATCTCCCAGTTCTTCAAAACCTGAAGAGCTGTCAAAAAATAGACGAATGGTGTCTGGCTACTACGTGCATTATGACGACTTTTCATCGGATAAAAGTGAACCTGAACTGCCAACACTGACATTCCCCTTCAAGCTATGAGTATATTCTCTCTATCTTTGGCTCAAAAAGTCATACTGTGTTACTCCGTTGATACATTTCTGGGTTAAAATTGGATAACTTTTCCTTGTACTCTTGATTGGTTTGGTAACTGTCTTTTTTCTACGCCTGACTGGACATTATCTCCCAGAACACTCTGCAGTCCAACATGTGCACCTGGTACTAAAACCACATGCATCTTTGCACTGTGAGCTGTGGGACCTGTCCCTGTTGAACATTACAGCTGTTCCAGTTCCTGATGGAATAGTGTGGGACAGGGTATTGTATGAAACTACTGAACTTTTTACAAATTTGATATTTGTTTGAAATTTCTTAAATTTTTTTAATCACCTCTACTACCTTCTCTGATGATTGGGACATTGCTTTTGGATCTAGAGCAATCAGCAGTATTTTCTAATGACAAATTGTATGAGGGTACAAGTAATTTTGGAGATATGTTCTGTTACCAGCATTAGGGTCACCATTGTTTACACAAAGCTACTATCCCACATGCTGATTACAATTACTCCCAATGGGAACACTGCCCAACACCACCAAAAGGTAGTTCAAATACATTTGCATATTTTTCTGGTTTTGGCACATCAGACCCAGCCTCTTATTACTATAGGCTTGCACCTACATCTGCAAAGAAAAATATGCTCATGAACACTAGGGGTGGGCGGCCAGCTACGCTCCGTGCCGCCTACTCCGCATTTTGCGGAGCGGGCGTAGCCAGGCGGCACTACGCACGCTCCGCAGACGGAGCGTAGCTGGCCGCCACACGCCTCCCTCCCGCCCTCCCTAAATACTTTCAATTAAACGAGTACAATAATTAAAACGCCCTTACCTTGCCCGCCGCTGCCCACCGCGTCCCCGGGGCTCGCTATCTGCAGTCTTCCGTCTTGTTTACTTATGCGCATGCGCGGGCGGCCGCACATGCGCATTTTCTCGTGAGAAATGCGCATGCGCGGCCGCAACAATTTGTCTTGTTTTCATAAAAAAATAATTGTCCAAAATAGGCACCATGGATTTCAGAGTGCTTAAGATTTCAAACAGTATAATGACTTTAAGGTATTTATGAATATATTTTAAAGGGAAGCTTGGTTTTAGACGATGTTAAAAGTAGTTTTTACCTTTTATTCCATGTTTATGATATGCTGATATACTGCCTTTTTAGAATCAATTGTTTTTATTGAGCAGGATACCAACACATAACACAGCTCGGCTGCCTACATCCACCGGCCGGCAGAGCACAATCCGATAACACTAAACACGGCCTTAGGGCCTACACCCCTGGGGGCGACCTGGCGAGGGCATATGAAATGCCAGGAGGAACATCCATGACTATTAGGTTTCACTGCCTTTTACGAAGAAGCACAAAACAGGCAAACAAGAAGAACACCCCCCCGCCACCCTTCTCCCGCCCCCACCACCACCCCAGCCCCCCTCTTGCCTCCCTCCTCCGCATCAGTCCCCCCTATTCCACTAACTCACACTAAGTCCCTCCCGTCTCACAGTACGCTCCTGGCTTTCCGATCCTATTTGGCTGCACCCTGGGGGACCAGCGGGATAAGGTGTAATATACCTTGCGCAGATCACAAGATAGAAGGTGTATAAATGGTTCCCACAGCTCAGCATACACCTCACCTTTGCCATCCACAAACAGAGACAGTTTCTCCATGGCCAACAAATGCCACAGCCGCCGAATCCAGTCCCTCGGGTCAGGAGAAGCAGAGGCTCACCATTGTGAGAGGATAACTAAGCACGCCACTAACAAGGCTAGCGCTATCTGCCTGCCCCTTATAGAGCGCAAAGGGAACACTTTGGGATGCGGGAAACCTAGCAGCACATGCTCTGGAGCCCTAGGAAATGTGATGTGAAAGGCCTCATGGATATCATCAAGGACCGCCTTCCAGTAGCGCTCCAGTTTCGGGCAGTGCCAGAGCAAGTGCATCAAGGTGCCTGGAGCACCACAGCCCCGCCAGCAAAGACCCGAGCATTTTGGATCCCAGGTTTTAATCCGTGGTGGGGCATGGTACCAGTAGGACACTATCTTGTAGGCCGACTGGGCGCCTGGAACATTGGACGCAGTATGCTGCGCGTGATAAAACACCTTTTCCCATTCTCTACCTGACAGCGGGCGGCCCAGCTCTGTCTCCCACCAGACTTGTGCCTTAGTACGCGGCGCCTTGGGGCACGCAATAATCAAGGCGTATAGGTCAGATATAAGTTTGCGGTCATCTTTTTTGCATATCACCCAACGCTCTAGGGCCATCAGGGGACGGGACATATCGGCCATATTAGGAGGTTGAGTGACCCAATGTGCTACCTGTGACTAGGAAAAGGCATCTGATTTGAGGAGGGCAAAGGGGCCCCGACGCAGCGAAGAAAACGAGATCAAGCCATCGAGGTCAAAGAGGTGGCCTTCCCTCTTGCAGCCCTCTTCTCTCGTCATAGGCGACGGAAAAGTAGTCCTGCCCTTACGCCTTGCCAATTGATCCCACGCCTTCATGGTCGGCAATGTCACAGGTGACGAATATAAGCCCCACATTCTGTGTTTTTGTGTATGCTGCCTTTTTAGATAGCTTTTTATATATATCGACCATTAGGATGAGGAGTGGGTGTTTATATTCCATAGTTAGGCCCATGTAGCATGGCATAATGCCTTGAACATCATGTACTAGGCTTCTCTAAGCACAAGGCACAAAAGTCATCTTATCTTCATCCATGGGGCGATAGCGCTATCTACATATTCATAACTTATCTAATGCGCACATCGTGAAGGCTGCTGTTAATTATAAATAATAGGCCTCCTGATAAATTTGAAGAGGAGGCTTTTCTGCTGGCACTGAAGATCCTTAAATGCTGAGAAGTCACCACGCACTGGTCTGACATTCTGTAAGGGTTTCCAACTTGAGATCAAGACGGGGTTCTTCACCCTTTCCTATCAGGTAACAGGGTTGGATCAACCTTTGGGGGATTCTTGGCTCTACACACATAGACACTCGAGGTACAATTAATGTAGGGTGTGCATCATAGGAGTACATAAGATTACCATATTGCATATATGCCTGCATATAGATATTGCTTCATCGCCATTGTAGAAATGTGTGAAATGTATCTACTGTTTACTATTTTGGTGCTTGTAATCCCCTTTTTTTGCTTCTGTCTCCTAATCATTGCAGCACATGTATTTTATACAAGAATAACGTTGGTTCAATAAATATATTGAAAACGCCCCACTACATATTCTGTATACTTCTTTGAGAGAAAGTAAGCATGTGTGACTGAGTAAAAGATCCTACGTATTAGTAAGAACTACACAACACCACAAGGCCTGACTTGTCCTCTCTGCAATTATGAGGCCAGTATCGCAAGTTGGAACCTCTGGGACCGAACCCCTGTGCACTGTGTCGACTTTCCTTTGCCAAGGATTGCTGGCTCTGTACTCCAGAGATCTTTGGGCTGCAGGAAGCTACAGCCTCCAGCATGTCTCCCTGCCAAGATCTTCATCTTCACCACATCCTCTGCACCGTGGGCCTTCATCTATGGTGAACTGCTCGAGGTCCTCTTGAGACTCCTTGGCCTTTGGCCTCTCTCTCTCTCGAATCTTCTCTTGCTTCAGTGGGCTCCCCTGCTTGCACGGGGCCTGCTCTGACTCTCCTGCACTTGATGAGTCTCTTGGACCCTGCTGGTCTCAACGTTGCTCCTTTATCGTATTCTCAATCTGTTGCTGCTGCTGAGGCTTGTTGGTGCTCCAGCCAGACACCAACCCCATGGTTTTCAACTTTTGACATTGGACAGGTTGTGAATGACTCCTGGTCTTCTACAGCATCACCTGGTTTTCACAGTTGCAGCAACAAGTTCACCGTCATCCTTCCCGCATCTTCCATAATCAGTGGACATTGCTCTTCCGTGCCTCCTTGTAATTAGGGTTCTTCAGGGTCCACTGGGAAAGTTAATTTTTCTTAAAAACTGCAACTGCAACTTTTCCATTGACATCTACTGAGTATACAGCTGTGTTCCCAATCTGCACACAGCCTCTGTGGTGTTCCTGTGTACTCACCTTGGGTCCTCAGCTCTTCTGAGTCTTCTTGTCCAAGTCCTGACTTCGGTCACAGTTCGCATTCCACTTTCTTAGTAAATGGTTTGGTCTCCCCCTGGAAATCACTGTGTATTGTTCTTACTGTTTGCTATTGAAGTATTGTTTGTTTTTATGTTGATATCTCTGGGTAGGAGACATACCAATTTGTTAGTAAGTGTGTATAATAGACATCTTTTTATAACTTCACTGTGTGGTTCTTTTTCATTTAACCTATGCTATATAGTTAGATCTGGTAAAACAAGCTGCTTAACACTCCTTCTGGACTTACCCTAAAGACTGCTCTCCACAGCTATCACTTAGAGAGTTTTCTATGGTTGTCTAAGACCACTAAAATCACCATAAGTGTTGTGTGGATTAGTGCAAGGTGCTTCACTTAAATAAGTGTGCACCATATACTAAGCCAGCCACTGACAGCGGTCCTCCGCTATCTAAATCCACACCATACTCCAACAACGGTGACCGCTGGGTTAGCAGTGCTTCGAATCCCTTCACTTCCAGTGACCTGCTCACAGCGTCCACGATGGTAACTGCATTAACGCTCTACTTAAATCCATCAAAACCTATATGTTTCCATTGCCTTCTCCGCCTACCGCGATAATAAATATTTGACAGTATCTCCCATTGAGTGCCTAGAGGCTGAAAGTACTGCATACTTTGAAATGCAATCCATTTAATTTGATAATCCAGAGTATAAAAAGTACTTTTTCGAGTATTGAAACTTTACAAACTATATTTCTGATTTTAAGTCTTTCTTATCAAATATGTATAAAGAATCCTGTTATTTTTATACAAAATTGGCCTCAGAATTATTCTTGAGTGTGTGTCTCAGTTATTGCCTCTTTGAGTACAACAGATGCTTAACACTGTCCTCTGATAAGCCTAACCGCTTGCACACACTACCACAAAAATAGAGTTAGTATTATCTACTTGTTGCCTCTATCTTCCTGTGGGAATTCCTCGCACTCTCTACATAGTGTACTTTATTTTAGTACACTGTTCAGATAGGCAGTAAATTACATTAGCCTTCATAGGGGGATTTCCCTAAAAGCTTTTGCTTTTTGTTTTTTGTCCACCTAGCCGTTCAATCAATCAATCAATCATAGCATTTGTAAAGCACGCTACTCACCCGTGAGGATCTCAAGGTGCTGAGGGGTGCTGCTACTGTTCAAAAAGCCAGGTCTCGAGTAGCCTCCTGAAGGTGAGTAGGTCCTGGGTCTGCCGTAGGAGGATGGGGAGAGAGTTACAGGTTTTGGCGGCAAGGTGGGAGAATGATCTGCCACCGGTGTTCGCTCTTCGGATGCGGGGTACGGTGGCGAGGGCGAGGTCGATGGAGCGAAGCTGGCGGTTCGGGGTGTAGAAGGTGAGTCGGCTGTAGTGGAATGTCGGTCGCGTGTTGTGGACTGCTTTGTGTGCGTGGGTGAGGAGTTTGAAGGTGATCCTCTTGTTGACGGGAAGCCAGTGCAGGTCTTTCAGGTGGGGTGTGATGTGGCTGTGGCAAGGGATGTAGAGGATCAAGCGTGCAGAGGCGTTCTGTATGCGTTTTAGTTGTTTCAGCAGTTTTGCCGAGGCTCCTGCGTAGAATGCATTGCCGTAGTCTATTCTGCTGCTGACGAGGGCCTGGGTGACCATTCTTCTTGTTTCGGTCGGGATCCACCTGTAGATCTTGCGAATCATGCAGAGGGTGTTGAAGCAGGAAGACGAGATGACGTTGACCTGCTTGGTCATGGGGAGTGTTGAGTCGAAGATGAAACCTAGGTTGCGTGCGTGGTCAGTGGTGCTGCTCCCAGTGTGGTCGGCCACCAGGAGTTGTCCTACACTGAGGGGATGGAGCCGAGTATGAGGACTTCCGTCTTGTCTGAGTTTAGCTTCAGGCGGCTGACCTTCCTCCACTCTGTGACAGCTCTCATTCCTTCGTGAAGGTTGGTTTTGGTGGTGAGGGAGTCCTTGGTGAGGGACAGGATCAGCTGGGTGTTGTCGGCATAGGAGATGATGTTGAGGTTGTCTTCTCTCTGTTAATGACCCTAGGTCTCTGGGCACATTCCCATTGTACTATAGTAGGAAACTATGAGAACCCTTCTATAACAGGTCAGGAGTCGGGTGCATATGTGATTAGGTGAGGTGTCGTCCCTGTGAGTGCTTTGTAAAAAGGCATGCCACATACCCAGGATCGGGTACGTCATTAGCTAGTCGTGGGACACTGAACTGACTGTTCCCCCACTGGACTCAACTGTCAATCATGCATCTTGCTCAGGTTGGCTTCTCCTGCACTGGAGCCAACACTGAAGGGACCTCCGCTGCTGCTGGAGCAGCCCTAGGGTATGTTCTGAGGGGTGAAGCTACAGGTAGGTGAGTGGCCAGGCAGGGACACAGGCGTGCCTGCTGACCAAGTAGGAAAGGATCCCCCAGTTCTCCCTACCTCAGAGGTTGACTCTTCCCAGTGGGACACCTTCTAGGGTGGCTGGAGGTCCTAGGGCACTTCAGCACTGTCAGTGCAGTGTGGAAGTGCATGCACCCTTTCTACCCATGGCTGAAAGTGGTGCTTACCTGAAGGGGAAACAGATCACCTGTCTGCCATTGCAAGCAGTGTGCACAGAGGCACCAATGATGTGCTGAGCATGTGTCTAGCCTGCTATTACAGGCCAGTCTATGCATTAGCACCAATCCTATTTCTAGACCCCGGACACCAGTGCGTCATGGCAGTCCAGTTTGCGCGCTGACACAAATTATGTGCTTAACGTGTGTCCGGACTGCCACTGCAGGCCGGTCAGCACACTGACACCAATGGTATTTTCAAGATATTGGTCACTAGCCACCCCAGGCTGGTGTGCACGCATGAACACCAAGGGCAGGGCTACACCGGGGCAGGTCTGCAATTGCAGGACTGCCTGAGCACACGAGCATCAATGGTGTTTTCAAACGTGTGTCTGGCCTGCCAATACAGGCCGGTATGGACACTTGCACTGATTGTGCTTTTAAACATGTGTCCAAATATACCATGGCTGGTCTCTGATGGTGCCATCGCATTTGTATTCAGTCTGGATTTTGGAACGCATTTGACATCCTGAGGGGAACCTTAAATTCCACACAAGGTGGAAAGTGAAGGGCAGGGCAGGTACACACGCGTGTCCCCTGCGGGGGTAGTAGCGTATACCCACACAGGGTTATCTACATATGAGGCTCTCTCTTCCCATAGTTTAGTATGGGGGAGTTGCCAGCAGTACTTCAACCTGTAATAGTGGATTGCAATGGCGCAGCCCCCAGATGTTTCCTTTCAATAGATTTGTAATGACAAACCCTTTCCAGTGGTAAAGGTGGCCTTGGCATAACTTGCTTAGAAATGCCACCTATAGAAACGCTGACATTTCCATGCTCTAAAACTCTTTGTGTGCCATGGGGCTTGGCATCAGTCAACACTGGAAGCCGGGGGAGCACATCTGGATGTTTTCCAGTGACAGCCATAACACATTGGGCATGCAACTGAAACGGCCGACCTCTGCCATTTGCGGGACTGGTAATGCGAAAGACTCCCTTGTTTACATCTGACTCATGTTATTCTTGCTACCTATCCCCACCTTCTTTCCGGGGACCCAGACTAAGTGTGAGCTGTGCCGCCTACAGCTTAGTATCCAGAGGGAGGGGCTGGTGATCTTCCATCCGGCGGTTATATGACAGTAGGTGTGAATTAGAGGGTGGCAGGAGACTTGGAGCCAATGGATCTTCAGTGCATTATCCATTGTCTTGCTGGGTATCAATTGCACCACAATAGGGCGTGGCGTACATATGTGTGCTTGAGTGTCCCGTACAGACAGTGCTAGTTCCTGTGGTACTGTGTAGCAGTGCAGAGTGAGTGTATGTGTGGGAGTAACAGTCTATGGACTGCCTATGAGTCAGAACACTGGTCGGCGGTGTGGTTTTACATGTTGATTTCTTGCCAAAAGTAATTTGCCTTTAAAAAGATTTTTTACACGTGTGACACTGGCCCCCAATGCTGCTAAAGGTGTTATCATTTTTGTATGAACATTATGCCCCATGGTGAACCTTATAACTGTGCTATGTTGAATTATGAGAACTGTGTGGGTGGGCCTGGGACCGAAAACGTGTTGCACTGCATAAGGGTGTTGTGGGGGTTAGAATAGGAATTGTCCCATGAGTGCATACTAACAATATCTTATCAACATGATTGGGTCAAGTAGTGCTAATAGGATTGCCAAATGTGAATTATGTCCAGAAATATATGATATTCGTGTTGCATTGATTAATGTGCGCTTTAAATCTAAACAATATTTTCTCTACTTTCTGTTTGAAGTCTCTCATTTGTGATGTACTGTGTATTTACCTTGGTTGAGCACTGTGCCTTTGCCTCTGTGACAAGCCTGACTGCTCATTGCCACGCTACCCAAGGGTGAGCATGGATTGTACAGTGTGTGTAATCACCTGCCCTTGATTGGAGATGTGGATTCTGCCTGGCTGGGGCATCCCTTCGGCCAACCAGAAAGTGCTGGTTCCAATAAGCAACAGAAAACATGGTTTGAGTTCTGTTCAAAACTTGTTCTCTCCATCGCTTGAAAGTCTGTTTTGTCTGCTGCTGTCTGTGCTGTTGGGCAGTAGGGGATTTGTTTTTTATCCCAGCAGATGGCCATTCAGCAATCTAAAAAGTCCACACAATGTATCCAACAGAGAATATATACATAAGTCCATGAAGTTCATGTGTGTTTTCCATATTTCATATAGTATTTCCATCCTTATTTGGGAAAGTAAGTCCCATTTTTTGAGCCTCACTGACATTTACAGTCTTGTGCATTATTGATGTAACCATTGCCAATAGGCAACTCACATCGGCCAGTAAGGGCGGAAAACATGCATGCAAGAAATTCACTCATGGCAAAAGTAGGCAAAGCATGCACATTAAAACAATGCCTAGAAGACTAAAAGGTGGAATCATTCACATACTTGAATTCAAAACACTAGTGACCTTATTTATCATTATTTCACACAACGCAGCAAGACACCTTGCTGCACTGCGTGAAAGGGATAGGGCAGGAATGTGCCATGTCAATCAAGAAATGGTGCATTCCTGCTCTACCTGCACAGGTGCACAAGGAGTTTCCGTGTGCCAATGCAGGCACCCTTGCACCATGGTGAAAGGGTGTCTGCACTACAGGCAGTTTTGTCTTTGTGCAGGAAGGGACACCTTCCTGCACAAAACAATCCTTTGAGATGGTTTTCTTTTTCTATGTTTGCCGCAGAATACAGTACACATAGAGGAAAAAACAAGGGGAAGTAAATATATTTCTCGTTGTTTTGCCTCCCCTAGGGAGGCATAGCATTCTGATGCATTCCCAGGTTTATAAGCCTTGGTAAATATTGGATTGCTTCAGAATCCATGGGAGCAGGCTTGGGAACACCAATGCTTCACTCATGGAATGCCTCACTGGGCCAGAGTAACACAAAGCAGGGACTTGTGCTGTTTGCATTACTCCAGATTTACCAAATCACACAGTGCCAGGCAAGGTGGCCTTGCATGGCTTGGCAAATCTCATCTAGGTTTTGCATCACTCTTGTGTTACCTTGAGTGATGAAAGGGTGATGCAAAACTTTAATAAATATGGCCTCTGATTTGTTGAATATTGTGTAAAGTGTCCATCTCAACTTAGGCACATTTGTTTCATTGTGTTGCACCTCCCTTGCGCCACACAAGGGGGCACAAGGGCAACACAACACTAAAATCAGATTGCCAAATGCATGGCTTGATAAATCTTGAGTAACTCAAGGCAGTGCAATTCACTGCTTTGCGTCACTCCCCCCCCAGGGAGGTGTTCCATGGGTAGAACATGGGTGTTTCCATGCATCTGCCCATGGATTTTGGTGCATTCCCGGATTTACTACTAGTGGTAGACCTGGAATGCGTCAAAATGCTACGCCTCCTCAGGAGAGGCCTAACATTGAGACATTTCTTTATTTCTTCCCGTCTATTTGTCTTTCTATATGTGCTATAGTCTGAAGCACACATAAAGAGAAGAATGACTCAGAGGATTGTTTTTGTGCAGGAAGGAGCCAATCCTGCACAAAAACGACCTTGTCTACAATGCAGGCACACTTACACCATGATGAAAGGGTGCCTCACTTGGCGCAAGGCAGCACACTGTGTGCCAGTGCAAGGAAAGGACAGGAATGCGCTATATAATAAGGGGCATTCCTTCCCTTGCGCAGAAAGGTGGCTTGCTGCGTTGTGCTGCATAAAAGTAGATAAATTGGGCCCTAAATGTCTGCACGCCAGACAGGGTGTGGATCTAACACTGTGTATCTCTTGTAAAGGGCACAGGCAGCTTTCTGGCTGATGGATGGCCTGGTAGACAGGATTTTTATTTTTCACCTGACATATGGCATCATTGGTGGCTATACATGGAAAGTATGACAAGTATAAGTTTCAGACGCACAGCAACGGAACGGAAAACTCACGAAACAAACACTCCCGAGAGGCACAGCACTGCAGGAACCAATCCTCAATCACCCAAGATTCTGAGACCTTGTGATACTTCAATCTCCCACAATATGTTAAAGTCTCACATACTTCACAGGAACTTGGTAGCCATTGTGGGGTGTAATATTAGAAGGCCCACCATGTACTAACATTGTTACCCACAGGCAAGACTTCATTAAGCCTGAGCAAAAGTTTAACTACAAACTCTGGTAATTCAGCATTTCTCTTGTAATTTGGCCCATTCCCATAATGAAGAGAAATTCGAAGCAAGAAACCTCCAGTAGGGGTACAGCAACAATTAACTTAGCGAGTGTGAGCAGCTACTAGCTGTGCTGGTAATGTTCTGTTACATTTAGTAGTGTTATATTTCTTAGTGCAAAATGCATTCTCAGGCAATTCTTAGTTTATTTTGGATGCAACAGTGCATTTTGTGCTAAGAAAAGAGCACCAAATGTTGAAATATAGACCAAACACTAATTCTTACACAAGAGCTATTTGTAACCTTGTTTTTAGGACACATTTGACCTTAGTATAATTGCCTTAATGTTGGCTCTACATCTGTTTTTCAATTCACTGTGATATTCATCCATTTTAAAATGTGCCACAGCTTTCTGATATTTGAGATCCACAAATCCATTGTTAGGGGATTTGTTTCCTACAAATTATCATCTCTCTTGAATAGATGATGCAATCTAAAATAATGGTCCACTGTACTAAATAACGTTTTGTAAGTCTGCTTGAAAGCTAAAGATACAATGATTTATTTCACATCATCAACTCTAGCAGAATTTATGCATGTATTATCCAGAGTTCACCTATCAGACTTCAAATGCTGTTAGTCCATAGAAACTTTCCTACTTTGAACACATTTTCCCCCGGGTACGTTACTATTAGGGGCCTTCTCTGGCATTGCCATTGACACCAGTTAGCAGACAAATATATTGGGTTCACATATCAGGGTGTAACCTTTGCTTGTACTTGCATTTGTCTAATCCTATTGGAGACAATACATGTGACACATGAGTGATTTGCACCGCTAACCTGTGTCGTTGCTAGGTGACATATAGGTGCATCTAATCCAAAATCCTGGCCACTCAAGATATTAACTAGATCATTGGAATGGAAAGCCTCAAGTTTCTGCAACTCATAATTATCCCCTCCACAATGTGGCCATAACTTTCAACAACCTCTAGTTTGGTTTCCATTTTTGAGGACTTTCTGTTGTGGTCCTCTGTTCTCATCCATCCTCTAACTTTCTATAGCCTCTTTGACAGTCCCAATGAGCTTTGTAAGAATGAATGGGCTCTTAGCCATATCAGAAGGTCATGTGCAAGGTTTTGGGAAGATCTCCAGCAAGACTGACTCAGTAAATGTAATCACGTGGAACAGGATCACTACTTCGTGTTAAAAACAAATTTTAAGCTGGGGCACCACAGAGGCTAAAACCTGGGATAGGATACAGACCTGATCAGATTATTCCAATCGAATTGTCTGCATTATTTGAGCTGTCTCCTTGA
Source organism: Lissotriton vulgaris (assembly GCF_964263255.1). NCBI lineage: Eukaryota > Metazoa > Chordata > Amphibia > Caudata > Salamandridae > Lissotriton > Lissotriton vulgaris. Next base: position 70,035,301 of record NC_141696.1, read on the forward strand.
GCAATGATCAAAGAATGAGTATCCAACAAAGGTCAGGATTATGGATCATAATCACTCACCACGCAAAATATAACATATTAAAATGTTTTTTTAGTATGTTATAAGTAATTAATGATAATAGATGATGTCTCAGTTCTTAAAATTGTCCTCGTATCGAAATCATAAGGGGTCCCTATCTCTTACAATAGATCGCTGTTTCTGTTATGCAATTTCACTTTGGGGTCACTCATTCTGCCCAACATCAACGTTTTAAAAACTAGACAGGTTATATTTTGTTCATATGAGGAAATCAAAAGTTGATAAGAATAATTGGACTGACACAGTCTCGAAGCATTGCACTCTAGCTACCATGCCCAAACAGATCTGTGTAATGGCAATGCTTACTAGGATACATTCTGTGACTTGCATACATTGCTCATTTCCAGATATGGCTGCACATGTGTCCGGCAACTTGCATTTAAGAGCCTTTCCGGAGTTCGGATGTCTCACAAATGCATCCTTGGAATTTAAAGAACTGATTAGTTTTTTGCTTTTAATCTAATTTTCAGAAACTTAATGAATTGGTTGAGTGCATTTCACTCTGCAAAGATATGTGACCAAGATTGTGTTATAAAAAATGCTTGTTATGACTAGTAGATTGCAATTTACAGGGATGCAATTCCTATGGGTTCACCTTTCTTTTGTTTTTTCAAGGTCGAAAGATTTGTCATCATGTCCATCACAAACAGAACATTTAATCCTGTCTCTGAATTTGTGCTACTTTGCTTTAAAGGGATTGGGAGCTGGCAGCACTTGATTTCCATCTCTCTCACTTTTCTCCTTCTCTTAACACTCACAGCCAACATCACTCTGTTAACAACCATCTACTCAGCACCAAGTCTTCATCACCCGATGTACTATTACCTCTGTCTGCTCGCCTTGGTGGATTTACTTCTAAGTTTTGCAATTTCTCCCAGAACTCTGTCCATCATCTGGTTTAATGCGGAGACCATCAGCTCTGTTGCCTGTTTTGCACAAGTATATTTCATATTCTTTTGCCAGGGTATGGAAGCAGGAGTTACACTATTCCTGGCTTATGATCGCTACATTGCAGTTTGCATACCCTTACGCTACTCCTCCATCGTCACCAACAAACTAAGTGCACATGCAGCAGCAATAATATTTGCAGGTAATTTTATTTGTCTCTTGCCTTTTCCAATTCTTGCTTCAGAACTCCACTACTGTATCGGGAACACCGTATCTCACTGCTTCTGTGAGTTCGCATCAGTGGCAAAACTTGCTTGTGGGGACACAACCGTGGTATATACATATTCACTGGCTATGCTCATTACATTTATGATCATGCTTACCATAGGCTTGGCCTTCTCGTACACTATGATTGTTCGCACTGTCCTCAGAATGTCTTCAACTGAGTCCAAATTCAAGGCATTCAGCACCTGCAGCTCTCACCTGAGTTCACTAGTCATTGTATACTGCATTCTGATCATTACAGCCATATCCTTCAGGATAAGCAAATTACTTCCACAATATGCTCATATTCTGCTGGCATTGCTGAGGTATCTGATTCTTCCAGCTTTCAACCCATTGGTGTATGGTATTAGGACACAAGAAATCCGTCAGGCTCTTAGAAGGCTGATCATGAAAGCTATCCAGAAGAGGAGTGAAACCTAGCCCAGAGAATGTTAATGTGAGCAAGTCCTATAGAAGTTGGAAAATGATGTTGGTTCTGTTGTTAACTGCTCAGTAGACACACTTCAATTCTATTATTTGAACATGATTTCTAAGAAGTTATTGCAACTGTATTGAACAGAGAAAATGTGTGCATTTTTACTTTGTATAAACATCAAAACAAAAATGTTGGTTTGCAGAGAAAAAATAAATATATATATATATATATATATATATATATATATATATATATATATATATATATATATATATATATTACCTACTGGCGGTCGCCAGTAGGTATATATAGTTAGGATTTTTTTCCTATGGGATTTCTGAAAATTCTATGTCTAATAACTTTGGCGTTTGTGGACGGAATTGGCTGAAATATTCAGGAAAATGGCACATTTTGTTTCTGAGCAGCCCCTGAAAATTTGGGGGTGTTTTGTCAAGGGGGGGCCAAGAAAAAAGGGGGGTCCCAAAACGCGTTTTTCCCATGTTAATTTCCATAGGGCGGTTGGACTCACTTTTAGCTCGAACGGCTGAATGTATTTACACGAAACTTGGCAAAATTGTAGATATGGTTTGCCCGACGTGCCTTTGCTGTGTCTCAATATAAGTGCTCCAGTGGATTTTGAGAAATTAACATTTTAAAAAACAGATATATCTGTGACAGTGTCCCGGTTAGCGCCCCGGTTCGCGTACCTTACGCGTAACGGAACTTCGCTAGGAGAAGCGGATTGGCACCCCGGTGACTGTGAACATTCTAAACAGTCCGGAGCGGCCGCCATCTTGTGTCTCGGTAGGATCGAGACACAAGATGTGGCAAAACGAAGGGTGAAATGAGCATAAGGGGGCAGAGTACATCCTCCCTGACCCCCTAGGTTTGATGAGGGGGCTTTAAAAGGGCCTCGCGGGGAAAAAAAAAAAAAATTTATATCTTTTTTTTTTGCGGGGGAGCACTCGGTACGCGCACCGGGAAGCGGTGCGGGAAGCGTAATATTGGAAAAATAGGATGAAAGAATGTTCAAATATTGTATGTTTATTGATTGTTCTTTTTTTAAATTATTTTTTTATTTTATTTAAGTACCAACATGTAGGTACCAATGCTGAGTCTAAAAAAAAAAATACATTGTTTCCTTTGTAGATATCTTGCATGTTGTTTCAGAAGTTATTGTGGTATATGGAATTCAATAGCGTAGTCTGTCAGGAAAGCAAAAACACCATGGAGGCAGGAGATGATAAAGAGATGTTGAATACACATTGGAGATGATATAGTGGAAGAAAGGAAGTAACTATGAGCAAACTTACTATGTAACACAAAAAAGTTGCACAGTATATTTTAAGTCTAATTTTACATTATAATCAATTTGCTACTTGTTTAAAAAATACATATAAAAATGAATAATGTCTCAAACTATTTTTGAATTATTATATATAAATTTATTTTTCTGATTTGTTTTCAAAATTAAAAAGAACTTATAATAATTCTTTGTCAGAATTTTTTTCATTTTCAATAAGGTAATCCACAGATTCTACACATTGCAGAAATTCAAAGTCCCGTGATTCATCAAAGAATTCTGATTCATTTTCTGTATCTTTGTTGCACTTTGCAACAATTTCCAAGTTATTTGTTTTCTCTCCTTCCATTTTTGTGCTGCAAAATGAATTTCAAAAAAATATATCAGTACAGATAGGGCACTGTTGGGTTTAAGTACAGACAGGTAGTTTGGTTTTTTAAACAGTGATTTTAGCTTTGGGCAGTGTATGGTATCAGACTGGAAGTAGAAATATAAAATAATGCATGTGATAAAGCCTAAGTCAATTCTTAATTATACAAGACAAGCCTAACTCCATCCATAACTAAAGCAGAGAAGTCTATCTTATTCTATAAGTATTACAGAGGGATAGTATATAACTATCAGAAAATGTTTTCCTAATTAACTTAAGGTGCAGAACATACTTCAGTTTTTAAAATAACATCTTACCTTTCAAAAAGAAGTTTTAGATCTCAGTTGAAATGCACTCGATATGTACTTCAGGAAGTAGTAGTCAAAATGGCTGTGTTTCTCTCTCATTCTTTATATATATTCAGGTACATAACCAATCAAATGTCATGAAATAATGAAAGATATTGAAAGTAATATTTTGATTGGTTGTCAATTCTAACACTTTATAAGTGTTTTTGTTAGGTAATTTACCTCAGGATATTTAGTCAGGCTTACAGCATAATTTTCTCAATGGAATTCCATCAAATTTGGGTAAATGGTAGGGACTGCTATGTAGTAGGGGCTATTCTATATTTGATGAAAGTGTCTCTAGTAGTTTTTCTGTAAATTACTTTCCCACCTTTTTTTATCGAGCGCTTACCGGTGCGCTCCCCGGTACGCGAACCGGCAGCGTAACGGGAGTCCTCCATTTTGTGTATCGGTAGAATTGACACATAAGATGGAGGACAAACAATGTTAATGGGTTGAAGGGGGCTCGGTAGACACTTTGTGACCCTCTAGGTTTTCTGAGGGGGGATTAGGACGCTGATATATGCAAAAATAAAAAAGAAAACATTTTTGAAAATTTCGCGGGGGAGCGCCCGGTACGCGCACCGGTGAGCGAACCGGGGAGCGTACTTTGGTGAAAAAAAAAAAAGTTAGAAAAAGATAAATGTTTTGAATGATCAGAGGTAGGGTAGCTCTGAAAAAAGCTATTGGGTTCTGTGACTAATTTAGGTACCTACAAGTATGTTCCAATGCACACTTTTAAATAAAGGACGAATATTCTATTCCCTTCATCGGGGAAGTGCACACCATCTCTTCTGTAGATGTCTTGAATGTTGTAATGCAAGTTATTGTTGTATATTAAATCCATTCCGTAGTCTCTCATGTAAGCAGAAACAGATTTATTCACATGTTTCCGTTCTTTCTCAAATTGTGGAAAAAATTGGTTGAACCACTTACATTTCTGTCTTTGAGATATATTGGAATATACCAAGGCAGTTTGAGGAAAAAGTGTCATCAATTGAAGAAAGGTGTTCTTTAAAAGCATTTCAAAACCAACCCCAGTCATAGTGCCCAAATCATATCCACCACAGTGCACTATTAAGAGGTCAGGGTTTGGCAGATGCATAAATTCTTTTTTTTTAAACATATAAAATATATTTTTGAATTAAAATAAAAATACATTTTACAGCTTTTGATATTTACTATTATAAAACCATTGAAATTCACTGAAAAAACCATAGGTTATAGACCATATATAGTTAGGAATTAGCATTTACAAAACCTTGAAAATTCACTGAAAAAACCATAGGTTATAGACCATATATAGTTAGGAATTAGCACTTACAAAACCTTGAAAATTCACTGAAAAAACCATAGGTTATAGACCATATATAGTTAGGAATTAGCATTAACAAAACCTTATTTTACTCACACAAAACCATTGAAATTCGCATATATAGTTAGTTGCACTAACTATATATCGCGCACCCGCAATCCACTGCTGATGATGTCACATATTACATCATTCATGACATGGTCAGTGACATCACTGATGACATCACTGATGACAACTCAAATGACATCACTGACAACATCACTGGTGACATCATTCATGTGATAATACGATGAACCTCTTAAGACTCTAATATAACCTTAGATACACTCAGTGTAAACAGACACTCACAGATTGTCACTCATCCATGGAGTTACTCATACACCTAGTCAGTCATGCAAAGAATCAATCACACCTCCATTTCCTCAACTATACAGTTATACACACCTTACTAATTCAAACATATTCTAACATATATTTACTCTCTTATACAATCACTGATACAAGTTTTCAATGATCCATGCAGCCACTCACACATTCATTAGCTCTTATACACAGTAATTTATATATGTCAACTCTCACATGTACTGTGTTTTACATATGTACTTACTTTGACATGTAGCACTGAGATATCCATTCACTCACCAATACACTCATGCACACAGTCAACCATCCATACAGCTGTTTCCACATGCAGTTTTGAACTCATACATCTAGTGAATCAACTGTTCACACATCTATGCACAGAGTCACACACCTCCCAGACACCCACACACACACACTCACTCTCCCATACAAATACTTGGGCAACCAATCAATAACCCATATAGTTACTCATATAGCTACTGATCAACATATGCAGCAGTTTACAGAACAACAGATATAATGATGCACAAATTAAGACAGTTTAGTCACTAACCCATGCACTCAGTGAGACACATTTAATCACTCTCTCATACAATCTGTCATGCACCTACTAAATCCTTCATCCAGACATTTATACATCCACTCATTCTTCAATATGTAAGACATATTTTAACTTTACAGAAACATACAGTCACTGGATGATGTCATCAGTGATGTCATCAGTGATGTCACTGACCATGTCATGAATGATGTAATATGTGACATCATCAGCAGTGGATTGCGGGTGCGCGATATATAGTTAGTGCAACTAACTATATATGCGAATTTCAATGGTTTTGTGTGAGTGAAATAAGGTTTTGTTAATGCTAATTCCTAACTATATATGGTCTATAACCTATGGTTTTTTCAGTGAATATATATATATATATATATATATATATATATATATATATATATATATATATATATATATATATACTCTCTGCAAACCAACATTTATATATAAAATGTGTGTATTTTTACTTTGTATAAACATCAAAACAAAAATGTTGGTTTGCAGAAAAAAAAATGAAAATATATATATATATATATATATATTACCTACTGGCGGTCGCCAGTAGGTAGTTATAGTTAGGATTATTTTGAATGGGGAAATCGCAACATTCTATTGTGAATAACTTTGGCGCCGGTTGAGGAATCTGCCTGAAAAGTACCTCATATTTGCTAATCTACGCTCCGCTCCTTTCCTGAAATTTTTGGGGGGATTCGTCAAGCGGGGGCCGAGATAAAAGGGGGGTCCCAAAACGTGTTTTCCCCATGTTAATTTCCATAGGGCGGTCGACCTCACTTTTAGCCCGAACGGCTGAATGGATTTCCACCAAAGTTGGCAAAATTGTAGTGACTGGTGGCCCGATGTGCCTTTGCTATGTCTCAAGATATGTGCTCCAGTGGATTTTGAGAAATTTAGGTTAAAAAAAAAATATATATCTATAAGCGCGCCCCGGTACGCCCACCGGGGCGCGCAGCGGGCGCGCTACGCGACTTGCGTGTGGAAAGCTGATTGGCTCTCGGGTGTCTGTCAACATTCCAAACAGGCCGGAGCGGCCACCATCTTGTGTCTCGGTAGGATCGAGACACAAGAGGTGGCAAAAACAAAGGGGGAAATGACCAAAAGGGGGCAGGGTAGACCCCCCCTGACCCCCTAGGTTTGATGTGGGGGCCATAAAAGGGCCCCGCGGGGCAAAAAAAAAACAAAAATTTTTTTCGATTTGGGCGGGGGGAGCGCCCGGTACGCGCACAGGGGAGCGTACCGGGGAGCGTACCATGGGGAAAAAAGAATGACAGATTTTTTTTTTAAAGTAGCATTTTTTTATAAATTGGAGGTAGTTCGAAAAAGAACGATTTTTTTAATTCTTTTTGTTGTTTTATATTTTTTTTATTGTTTTAATGAATATTTTTTACTTTTTTGGCTTTTCTGAACAGTTTTATATTTTTTTGTATTTTTTATGGGGAGAAACAAAAAACAGGGAATTATAAACGGCTCAACTGGAGCAAAAAAAAAATCTGAAAAAAATTAGGGTTTCTTCGGGCACTTGTGGTTATCACCAGCAACGTTGATGAGGGTAATGCTCTTCTCACTATAAGTAATTGTTTTGCCACAATTTATGCAAACGATTTTGTATCCACCAAACTTAGTTTGAATGTTTGGAACCATCTGCCTTGCCTATGGACCCGATGGAGCGGGTTCTTTGGTTGTTGAGGTGCTGGCAGACGATTGTGGAAGGTTTCTGCACAGTTCTCTCACCTCTGCTGCAGAATAGTTATTGGGGTGCAATCATTGCATGTGCCGAATCATTGTGTGATTCCCAAATGAATATTTTTCTGCAGGGTTCCCCCTGGATAGTACAGCGCCACAGATGAGACAGGTCACCTTTGCAGCGTTTACCTTCTTTGCACCCCTTGGGATTTCAAAAAACTCCCATGTAAAGTGCTCCTTAGGTTTATATGGGGCATTGTCTTCAGGCAGGAAATGCCTTCCCTGCCTTCTCTCCTCCTCCTCCTCCTCCTCCTCCTCCTCCTCCTCCTCCTCCTCCTACTCTTCTTCTTGACCACCAATGTGATGTTGTGGTGGTCCTTGTGGTGGTGGTGGTGGTGGTGGTGCAGATGCTCCAGCTGCTGCTGCTACTGTAGCCATTTCTCTAACAATAGAAGCAGGTCTTCCTCACTCAAACAACAAAGTGAGAATGAGGAAAAAAGGTGGGGGATTTCATCATTTGGAAAACAAAACTGTTCTGAACCAATGAAAAGTGTTATTTTCAGGTCACATGACCAGGGTTTTCATCATTTGGAAACCAAAACTGTCCTGCACCAATAAAAAGTGTTATTTTTAGGTCACATGACCCGACCCGCTTACGCTACGCGCCCCCGGGCACGCCCCGGGGCGTGCCCCGGGGCGCGTCGCGTAAGCGCGTCGGATGCTTACGTTGCGCGATCGTATGCGCTCGAGTGCTTCCGGGTGCGTTTACGCCGTGCGTATCACGCGGACGCGGCGACGCAATACGTCACAAAGATGTTTTCGTTCACGGCAAAAGCGCTAACGGGACGCTCACCGGTAGGCGCCCCGGGCGCGCCAGAAGACTGTGCTTTCCGGTGCGCTCACCGGGACATGCACCGGGAGCGCTCCAGGGCAAAAAAACCAACAAAAAAAACTATGAACAATATACATAAAAAAATAGTATTTCATAAATATACATTATAGGATTCATTAAAAAAAATATAACATTTCATAGCTATAGAAATTTGCTATTGAAAAACCTTTGAAATTCACTGAAAAAACCAAAGGTTTCACACCAGTTATAGTTAGGAATTAGCATTTAAAAAACCTATGAAATTCATTGAAAAAAACATAGGTTTCACTCCAGTTATAGTTAGGAATTAGCATTTAAAAAACCTTTGAAATTCACTGAAAAAAACATAGGTTTCACACCAGTTATAGTTAGGAATTAGTATTTAAAAAACCTATTAAATTCCCTGAAAAAACCTAGGTTTCACACCAGTTATAGTTAGCTGGAAATTTTACTGACATAAAACCATTCAAATTCAAACGTTATAGTTAGTTGGACTCACTATAACAAGCGCGCCTGCAATGCACTGCTGATGACATCACATATTACATCACTCATGACATGGTCAGTGACATCACTCATGACATCACTGATGACACCATCCTTGTGACAGAGTGACAGACCTCCTTTCAGTGTAATGTAACCCTTGAAACACATATTCCAAAATAGAAACTAACATTTTCAAAAAAATGGAGATACCCATACCAGTTACAACAACCAATTCAGTAATTCCACCATCTATATACACATCCACTCATTCACCAACAGTTCTATATAGTCACTCATACATATACTCACTCATCATATGTAGTGATACACCAATACATCCTGTTACACACCAACAGTCATCCAAACGTTACTCACACACATACTCACACATGCAAATAAACTATTGAACATCCATTTATTTGCATATACAACTATATACACACTACCACCTTACTTCTAAGGAAACTTACACATACTTACTCTCTTAAACAATCACTTACAGAAACACATACTTATTTAAACAGGAACTCTTTCAATCTCTCACTCTCACATATACTCACTTATATACATCAATACTCACATATACTAGATTAAAACATATGTTGTTACTAATAAAGACACTAGTGAGACAGTCATTTACTCACCAACACACACATATACACACTCATCCACCCATACAGTCCTTGACATATGCTGTCTTCAAAACACATACAAACAGTGAGTCAGTCACCAACCCATGCAGCCACTTATACACAAAGTGAAACACTGATACATATATTTAAATATTTAAAAATTACTCGCTAATATATGTATTCACTAAGATACACTTAATAAGCCAGTTAACCAATCAATTTTTTTTTTTTAAAAACATCCATTTACACACTTATTTAACCATTTATTCTTCCATCGACCTTTACAAATACATATATAAAACATATTTATTTTTCAGAAAGACACACATTCACTGGATGGTGTCATCAGTGATGTCATGAGTGATGTCACTGACCATGTCATGAGTGATGTAATATGTGACATCATCAGCAGTGCATTGCAGGCGCGCTTGTTATAGTGAGTCCAACTAACTATAACGTTTGAATTTGAATGGTTTTATGTCAGTAAAATTTCCAGCTAACTATAACTGGTGTGAAACCTATGGTTTTTTCAGGGAATATATATATATATTACAGCTCCCAAAACACTAGCCTGCCGCACTCTTGAACGGGTGCTTGCTTGACGGGGGTGTACCTGTCTAAGTATTCCAGCTCCCAAATTCCACCAGGAAATTCCTCCTAATAAAGAAAGCAGCACTCGCAGGGGTGGTTTCCAACCAACTTTATTGGAAACCTCAGCACATCAAGACGCGTTTCGGTGCTTAGCCTTTGTCAATTGTTGCACAGAAGGCGCCGCGACCGCCATTGCTTTTCAATGCTCCCAATTACGGTTTGCAAGTCATAGACATAAAAGGAGGACATACATTATTAGCATCCTGATGCCACCATCTTGTAACATGCATCAGTCAAGAATTGACGGTATACATATATATCGTTACATCTTAAAGCTATCACTTTTGCATTCACTCATTGAAAATTAATATTGAGGATATATGTTGCATTAAAGCACGCTTGGTCCCATCTCGCCCTAGATGGGCATTAAGCGACACCCTAGTATTAACCTTAGAGTGCACTAAAACTCATCTCGCCCTGGATGGGCAAACCCCCTTAAAGTCAAAATGCAACTAATCATTCATAAAGCACAAATACAACAATAAAAATATTAAAAATATTTGGAAGACATTCCTAATTGATCCCAATTTCATCATGTTTCATACAGATCAATTCATATTACAGATTCCAAGACACAAGTAGGAAAAAGTTCATCCCAAATGAACCGCTAATTCCTCACAACTATTGAGGCCTGTCAGATTCTTGCTTTGTAAGTCTATAATATATCGCGACTCCAGGCGCCTAAGTTTTTGTAAACGATCTCCTCCTCTCGGACTAGCAGGAACACTGTCCAAACAGAAGTACGACAATAGATCCCTATTGTGTCCATGTACCTTGTTGAAATGTCTAGCGACTGGATATGTCTCATCTATGTTATTTATTGCGCACATGTGTTCTAATATGCGCATTTTAACTGGGTTAATCGTACTCCCAATATACCTGAGCCTGCATGGGCATGTCAGGCAATAGATGGCATATGGCATGGAACATGTTAGAAATGTATGTATTTTTTTGGGTCTCACTAAACCCGGTACAGTGGAAGATAGAAGACGTTTACTTATTTTACAGGCCTTACAACGGCCACAAGGATAGAAGCTGTTTAGCGGTTTCAATGAGGATTGGAAGGGTTTCGCTTGGTGATGGCTATGCACCAAATGATCTTTTAGTGCCCTAGCTTTTCTGAAAGTGACTAGAGGATTTGGAGGCAGATCCTCTCTAATGATGTTGTCGGTTAGCAGAATATTCCAGTTTTTTCATAATATTCTCTTTAGTTGGCCTGCATTATCTGAAAATGTAGTTATTAATCTAAAGGTGCCACTATCGGAATTATTCTTAACCTTATCAATCAACAGCTCACTTCTCTTCATATTGTTCACTCTAGTAAGGGCGTGTGTTAATACTTCATCACTATAGCCTCTTACCCTGAAGCGTTGCATGCTGGATTTGGCTGCCTTCTGAATTTCAGTGTCACTTGTGTTATTTCTTTTTAATCTCAACAATTCTCCATACAGAATGCTATTTAATAGTTTTTTAGGGTGTTACTGGTAACATACAGCGTCGAATTTTCCGCTGTGGTTTTGCAGAAGAGTTTGGTATGTATCTGTCCATTTTCTATGTACACTGATAAATCCAGGTAATCAACCGTTACGGTACTGATTTCCCCCAAAAATCTCAAATTGACATCATTCTTATTTAATACATCCACATATAATGCGGCCAGTTCAACTGGACCATCAAATATTATAAAAAGATCGTCAATATAACATTGCCATGTTATGATTTTACAGTTCCACTGTTGGTTCTCCTCGGCCCAGGCCACCTGCTCCTCCCACCAGCCCACGAAAAGGTTTGCGTAGCTGGGGGCGGAGCAGGTTCCCATGGCCACGCCCGATAGTTGTTTAAACAATTGATTAAGGAACAAAAACATGTTATTATTTAAGCAGAAAGTTATAAATTCCACTAACATCTTATTGTGTTCATAGAATCTCACTGATTGTGTCGCTAAACAATTCTGTACTGCTTTTAAACCATCTTTATGAGCTATGCACGTATAGAGACTTGTTATGTCTAATACCATCATACAGTAACCTTCTTTCCAATCAATCTCACTAATGCGATTCAAAAAATGTTTTGTGTCTTTGAGATAGGATTTTAATTTTTTCACGTGTGGGAAGAGAAAAGAATCAATATACATGGATAAATGTTCTGTCAGACTTCCTTGCGAGGCAACAATGGGCCTCCCAGGTGGATTTGTTTTGTCTTTATATACCTTAGGCAGGTAATAGAAGGTAGGGGTCACTGGACTGAGGCATCTCAAAAATAAATATTCATCCGAATTTAGCATGTCTTATTTGTATCATTTAGAAATCATATTATGGTATTCCGTAATGCTTTGATTGTAAATTTTATTTGTGATCTTGCTGTAACACATTGCATCATCTAGCTGTCGAAATGCCTCTGTCTCATACTGTGTTCTAGTCAATAAAACAATGTTCCCCCCTTTATCTGAGGGTTTTCAAACAAGAGATGAATATTTATATTCTCTGCAAACCAACATTTTTGTTTTGATGTTTATACAAAGTAAAAATACACACCTTATATATATATATATATATATATATATATGAAAGAAACCACCGCTCCGGTTACAGAAGGTGAGAGGCCACAGCAGGGGTCAGCAAGGAAAGCTTTAATTGATTTACAGCATGGGCACGATGCATTTCGGCGTTGTAGCCTTCATCAGATGCCGCTGTGTGTCTGGTAGTGTTTCCACCCACGCCTTAAAGTATCCTATGCTTGCAGCGATTGGAGGTTCAAAGTTCAGCCCCCTAGTCACATGTTCGCACTGCCACTGCTCCCAAGTTGGACTCCAGTTCCCAGAATGCAGTATATTGAGGGCTGTGGGTGCAGTGGACAGAGTTTGTAGGGAAAGGCGCGTTGTGTGGAAATCACATATGCCAGACAGCAGTGAAGATGTTCAGCCTCCCTGGGTTCCCTAGCTCTCAACCTGCGTCACCAATGGTACAGCCGGGCCATGAGTCGTAATGCCGGTGTGCAAAACGGCTCCTCGTGAAGTCGCGAGCTGCTGCTAGCAGGGTCCTTGGCGTTATCGGCAGCGTAGGCGGGCAGGAGATGGTCCAATTCCTTGGATAATTAGGTGAAGCTGGAACAGCTGGTGCCAGAGTCTCCTGCCACAATGAGGGAGCCGGGCCTCTGTCACGCCACTGGCAGGCGCGTGAAACATGAAAGAAACCACCGCTCCGGTTACAGAAGGTGAGAGGCCACAGTAGGGGTCAGCAAGGAAAGCTTTAATTGATTTACAGCATGGGCACGATGTATTTCGGCGTTGTAGCCTTCGTCAGATGCCGCTGTGTGTCTGGTAGTGTTTCCACCCACGCCTTAAAGTATCCTATGCTTGCAGCGATTGGAGGTTCAAAGTTCAGCCCCCTAGTCACATGTTCGCACTGCCACTGCTCCCAAGTTGGACTCCAGTTCCCAGAATGCAGTATATTGAGGGCTGTGGGTGCAGTGGACAGAGTTTGTAGGGAAAGGCGCGTTGTGTGGAAATCACATATGCCAGACAGCAGTGAAGATGTTCAGCCTCCCTGGGTCCCCTCGCTCCCAACCTGCGTCACCAATGGTACAGCCGGGCCATGAGTCGTAATGCCGGTGTGCAAAACGGCTCCTCGTGAAGTCGCGAGCTGCTGCTAGCAGGGTCCTTGGCGTTATCGGCAGCGTAGGCGGGCAGGAGATGGTCCAATTCCTTGGATAATTAGGTGAAGCTGGAACAGCTGGTGCCAGAGTCTCCTGCCACAATGAGGGAGCCGGGCCTCTGTCACGCCACTGGCAGGCGCGTGAAACATGAAAGAAACCACCGCTCCGGTTACAGAAGGTGAGAGGCCACAGTAGGGGTCAGCAAGGAAAGCTTTAATTGATTTACAGCATGGGCACGATGTATTTCGGCGTTGTAGCCTTCGTCAGATGCCGCTGTGTGTCTGGTAGTGTTTCCACCCACGCCTTAAAGTATCCTATGCTTGCAGCGATTGGAGGTTCAAAGTTCAGCCCCCTAGTCACATGTTCGCACTGCCACTGCTCCCAAGTTGGACTCCAGTTCCCAGAATGCAGTATATTGAGGGCTGTGGGTGCAGTGGACAGAGTTTGTAGGGAAAGGCGCGTTGTGTGGAAATCACATATGCCAGACAGCAGTGAAGATGTTCAGCCTCCCTGGGTTCCCTAGCTCTCAACCTGCGTCACCAATGGTACAGCCGGGCCATGAGTCGTAATGCCGGTGTGCAAAACGGCTCCTCGTGAAGTCGCGAGCTGCTGCTAGCAGGGTCCTTGGCGTTATCGGCAGCGTAGGCGGGCAGGAGATGGTCCAATTCCTTGGATAATTAGGTGAAGCTGGAACAGCTGGTGCCAGAGTCTCCTGCCACAATGAGGGAGCCGGGCCTCTGTCACGCCACTGGCAGGCGCGTGAAACATGAAAGAAACCACCGCTCCGGTTACAGAAGGTGAGAGGCCACAGCCGGGGTCAGCAAGGAAAGCTTTAATTGATTTACAGCATGGGCACGATGCATTTCGGCGTTGTAGCCTTCGTCAGATGCCGCTGTGTTTATATATATATTACAGATTTCTTCCATTGAACACTAGGATATATCCAAGAACGGACACGGACCCAGGTTTGGTGCAGGGATGTTTTATTCCTCAGCAGTCGCCATTATGTGTTTCAGCTCACTTGAGCCTTGATCACATAACAGTGGCAAGTAAAGGAAGTGCAACATTTAAAGTGACAGTGCCTAACACAAAACATATACCACGTGATATTTGTCGTAATGAACATAAAAAAGATACTGAACCAAATCATGCGTGCTATCAATATCTGCTCGATCTGATGGTCCAAGCACCGCCTGTTCAAGAAGTTACTTATCACTGTATCGCAGATCATCATGATTAAAAATCCTGTTGACAGTAAACATGCCGAACATTTTCAATAGCAGTGTAGCTCCTAATTTGTTCATCCATTGAATATCGATATAATACCATGTATTGTCTGTACTTCAAACTACTCACTATTAATAAAGCAAATAAAATCGGGATCAATCCCCAATATATCACACTGTGATCTACTGTTCATATTAATCGACATAAAAATGGAATATGTGATATTTCAACCCAAAGTGCATTGTGCTATGAAAATGCATGCATGTATGTGTTAAAAAAAGATTTTATATATTGTCTGGAACAGCCTAAATGTTGGATTGTACTAGGTCGGTTTCATTTTTTGCGTATTTTTACAGTTCATCAGGTCATATTTAGAGGTTATTTTGGTTTTTAGTTAAAACTTGTCGCTATTGCTGTATATTCTGAATTATTAACATCTAACCCTCTGTACAACAGTTTGGAGAGTCTTATACTCTGGAACATCAGTATTTCTATTTAGCGGAGAAAATTAAAAATGTGCAACGTTATGCCTATATGTATAAATACATAAATATCTCAAAACACATAAAGGCTATTAAAACCATTTGATATCTGTTGATCAATATAAAATTAATCATAAAAACATTCCTATTCTCCTGACCGTATTATAAAAGTCAACTAAAATTACCATTGAGAAATGAATTCATAAAACTGTGTATCAAAAAGTTAAAAGATAACATTCAGATATAGCCATAAAACATGCCCCTCAAAGCCAAACAGTCTGTATCAGATTATTTCATGTTAAGCAAGTCCTCTGTGGCGTTAAGCTCCCCGGGGCTATATATATATATATATATAAATATATATATATATATATATATATATATAATATATATATATATATATATATATATATATATATATATATATATATATATATATATATATATATATATATATATATATATATATATATATATCTCCTGCTGGCGGTCGCCAGTAGGTAGTTATAGTTAGAACCTATTTTCCATAGGAAAAGCATTTTTTAATTTGCTAATAACTTTGGTGTCGTTTGACGAATCTTTGAAAATTCTCCCAAAAAAGTCTATCCAATTCAGCTCCTATCCTGAAAGTTTGGGGGTGATTCATCAAGCATGGGCTGAGAAAAACAGGGGGGTCACAAAAAGCGTTTTCTTGATATTAATTTCCATAGGAAATTTTGCAACGAGGTACAGCCCGAACTGCTGAACAGAATTACCCCAAATTTGGCAAAAAGGTAGAGCTTGGCTCAAAAAGCGCCCTTTTTTTAAAATGGTGTAAATCCGTTCAGTAGTTTTTCAGAAAATCAAAAAATAAGAGTTAAAAAATCAATTTCCCATAGGAAACTTTGTGCAAGGCTACAGCCAAAACTACTGAACGGAATTGCCACAAATTTGGCAGAAAGGTAGTGCTTGGGTCAGAAAGCAACCTTTTTTTAATGGTGTAAAAGTTTAGATATCTGGGAGGAGCCTACGTCCCGAGCACAAGCTTCACTCTGATTGGCTGCCAACACTTCAAACCAGGAAGTGTTGGCAGCCATCTTGTTACTTGGTAGAAGCGAGTCACCAGAAAACAGAGAAACAAAGATATAAAACAAGAGAAGGGGGCAGGGTAGAAACACCCTGCCCCCTAGGCCTGCTCAGGGGGTCCCAGAAGGCCCCCAGGGCTAAAAAAAGCATTTAAAAAAAAATAAAATTCAGCGCAATGCACGCTGGGGTCGCCGGTTCTTGCAATTTATTTTAATGATGCCTCTGGGGGGGCTATGTTCCGGGGGCATTCCTTAAAAAATAATAGCGGGGCCTGCTGGGGTTGGGGGCCCCCCCAGCTTCACTCATGTTGGGAGGGGTGTTGCGAGGTTCCCGTCCTGGAGCCCTCCATGTGCTTATAACTTTGGCGTCGGTTGACAAATCTTTACGAAATTTCGAAAAAAGTGTATCTTTTTTGATCAGCTCTTATCTTGAAAGTTTAGGGGAGATTGGTCAAGGGGGGGGCTGAGAAAAAAGGGGGAACCCAAAACTTGTTTTCTTAATGCATTTTCCATAGGAAACTTTAGACAAGGCTACAGGTCAAACTGCTGAACGGAATTACACCATATTTGCCAGGAAGAAATGGCTTGGTCCAGAAAGTAGGCTTTTGTTTAAATAATGTAAATCTATTCAGTAGTTTTTGAGAAAAATCTAATTTGACAGATATTAATATTTGGGAATTCTGACATCTGATTGGCAGATGGGTTATGAGCACGAGCTTGAGGTGTGTTGGCTGTGAACGGTTAAAACTAGGAAGTGTTGCTAGCCATTTTGGATTCAGTCAGTCAGCTCGCATCTCTCCTTCTACAAGCCATTGGGTCCGTAGTTCTAACTCTGCGAGGCAACACTGAAAATATACAGCAGTTCTGTCTGTGCGAGATACCCCTTTTATGGTCCCTCTCCCCACATCACCGACTCGCGGCTCGCTCACCACGTCACAGGAAACCAGGACCTCGGTATGTTGTGGTGTACCAATAACACGCCTCAGTGCAAAGAAACCCCTATTCGGCTAGCTATAGTAGTACACGTGCTAAGGTGAGGAAAGAAGGGCATGTAAACAATACAATCAGCATAGTTACAATTACATACAGTACGAATGGGAAAGCATATTATAATGTCAGTGGATTAAGCCAAATAGCCCTTTATCACCCTCCCCATGCTACGAGCTATGTTTATTATATCAGTGGAAAACCTCTGGCTGATTCGTTCTCCGTACTACAGCGGAGCTACCAATGACTAGATATCCTAGAACAATGCGATTCAGGTTCTCTCAGAATTCGTAAAAACAAGACACTCCTTCGCTTTGACACTCATACCTGTTCACAATGTGAGTAACCAGAGACATAGTTTAAAATGTCTATTCCGACTACCGAGCTCTGTAAAGTAGTACACATGCTAAGTTGAGCAAAGAAATGCATGTAAACAATACGATCAGCATAGTTACAGTTGCATACAGTACAAATGGGAAAAGCATATTATAATGTCAATGGATTAAGCCAAATAGCGCTTAACACCCTCTACATGCTACGAGCTATGTTTATCATATCAGTGGAAGAACTCTGGCTGATGCGTTCTCCATGCTACAGCAGAGCTAGCAATGATTAGGTATTCTACAGCAATGCAACTCAGGGCCTCTCAGAATTTGTGGGAACAAGACACACTTTCGCTTAACACTGATACCTGTTCACAATGTGAGTAACCAGGGACTTTGTATAGTTTAAAATGTTTAATTCAACTAACACGCTCTATAATCTAGCATATGTGCTAAGGTGAGGAAAGAAATGCATGTAAACAATACAATTAACATAGTTACATTTGCAGAAAGTACGAATGGAGAAAGTACATTATAATGTCAGTGGATTAAGCCATATAGTGGTTACCACCCTCCCCATGCTACAAGGTATGTTTATTGTATCAGTGGAAGACCTCTGGCCTTATACAGCGGAACCCCCTACCTCAAGTCTTTTATGATAGGATTTACATCTCCGGACAAGGACAGCTCTACCTCGGGAAATATTGCTCTGCAAGTGTGTGTAATTTGCATCCTGTGCACTATTAAAAGCACTAGAAATGTCAGAATCGGAGGTCTATTCCATGTTATGTCTATATGTGCGTGGGACGGACCAAAGCTGAATAACCAGCAATGTTGTTTTCTGCTCTTGAATACGGCATACAGACGAATACTCAGTGCACAGCAGGAATAGGGAAAGGCAGACAGTCCCTATGCGAAGCAGCGAAAACAGAACTGTTTACGAGAACTAGTGCATTTAGAGTCGTGTGGAAAAAGCTGCTATAGTTAGTGGAACATTTCACTCATACAAAACCATAGAATTTCCCCAGTTACAGTTAGTTCAGCTAACTATAACTCACGCCCCCGCAGTGCACTGCTGATGACGTCACATATTACATCATTCATGACATGGTCAGTGACATCACTGATGGCATCACTGATGACATCACTGATGACATCTCAAATGACATCACTGATGACATCACTGATGACACCATCCAGTGACTGTGTGTTTGTCTAAACTTTAAATATGTTTTATATATATACCAATGTGTATTGAAGAATGAGTGGGTGTATAAGTGTCTGAGTGGAATATTTAGTATGTACGTGACTGACTCTATAAGTGAGTGATGAAATGTGTCTTATTAAATGCATGGGTTAGTGAATAAACTGTTTGAATGTGTGTATCAGTATGTCTGTTGTTGTGTAAGCTGCTGCATGTGTTGTCAGTAGCTACATGAGTGTCTATTGATTGGTTGCCTGAGTATTTGTATGGGAGACTGAGTGAGTGTGTGGGTGGGTGGGAGATGTGTGACTCTGTGCATAGATGTGTGAGTGGTTGATTCACTTTGTGTATGGGTTCAAGAGTGCATGTGGAAACAGCTGTATTGGTGGGTGAGTGTGTGTATGGGTGTGTTGGTGAGAGATTGGATGTCTCAGTGGTACATGTCCAAGTAACTACATTTGTTAAAGGCAGTGTATGTGAGACTTGGAGTATATAAATGACTGTACGTAAGAGTCAGTAACCATGAGAGTGGCTGTATGGATGAGTGTGAACGTATATATATAGATCCACTGAATAAAAACATAGGTTTCAGGAAAGTTATAGTTAGTTAGTTGGACTTTTCACTCGTACAAAACCATAGAAATTCTGGCGTTATAGTTTATTCAGCTAACTATAACTCACACCCCCGCAATGCACTGCTGATGACTTCACATATTGCATAATTTATGATATGCACAGTGACATCACTGATGACATTACTGATGACAGCTCAAATGACATCACTGATGACAGCTCAAATGACATCACCAGTGACTGTGTGTTTCTGTAAAGTTTAAATTTGTTTTATATATATATGCGAAGCTGTATTGAAGAATGAGTGGGTGTATAAGTGTGTGTATGGAGGATTTAGTAGGTACGTGACTGACTGTATAAGTGAGTGATTAAATGTGTCTTTCTGAATGCATGGGTTAGTGACTAAATTGTGTGAAAGTCTGTATCAGTCTGTCTGTTGTTGTGTAAGCTGCTGCATGGGTTGGTGAGTAGCTGCATGAGTGTCCATATGGATTATTGATTGCTTGCCTGAGTATTTGTATGGCTACCTGAGTGTGTTGGTGAGTGAATGGATGTCTCAGAGGTACGTGTGCAAGTAACTACTGTTAGAATTGGGGGTCTCTGGTTGGCGCAGGTATGTACTTGCGACAAGCAGGGACCCTCTCTTCTACGTCAGGGCGAAGGATTACCCTCTAAAAATAACCCCTGCTTACCCTTGAGGTAGTGTGGCGCAAGCAGTCAAGGCTAATCTCTAGAGCACATAGGGTTAAACAATTGCAATGTCACATACACCCACCATCAACCCACCACACAATGACACCAAACTGTATTTAGGAAAAATATATCTTTATATATAGTTTCAAAGCAGGCTTGTAAATACAGTCTTTCAAACTTCAAATAGCGGTTCCAGTTTACTTGTAAATATGCTGCCACAGTTCTTTGTTCAGCGTTTCAAAAATAGTCTTAAAAGTATTCTTTGGGGTCTTCTGCCCGGTTTCCCCAAGGTACAATGTTCTCTAGTGCTTCTGGGGGCTTCTCAGCGCCTCTGTGTGCCTCCTGTGAGAAGATCGGGCCCGGCCTGCCAAAGGTCACGCTTCTCGCGTGAGCGGCGAAGGGCACGACCGGGGCTGGCTCTCAGGATGAGTCACAGGCTGTGTGGGACTCGCTGCAGAGGGGGCCGGTCACAGGGAATGTCAGGGGGGGGAGGCCTGGGGGCCAGGAGCGGTGCAAGCCTCTCTGAAGAGGGGAGGCTCGTGCCAAGGTGCAGACTGCAGCTGCCGGGCTCCCAGGGCACAGAAGGTCACAGAGGGCGGTGCGAGCTTGGCAGGCAGGACGCTCGCACCGCGGGGGCACACAGTACCTTAGAGATCCTTGAAGAGGGTCGAGGCGGAAAGGTCAAGGTCGGCTCAGGGTCCGCGTCGCGGTGTCTTCCTTCCTGGGCCAGTCAGAGCGGCGGCTCGGCTTGGGCTTGAAGGTTGGCGTTGCGGCGCGGGCCGGGCCAGAGAGAAAAAGCGCCTCGGGTCCTGAAAGAGGGGGCACACGCTGGGGGCGGCGAACCTGCAGGGCACGTCAAGGGGATCAAGACGGGCTTCTTCTGCACAGCGCGCCGCAGCCGCTCACAGACAGCGGCAGGCGCTTTCCCGGGCACAGGTCAAAAAGAGCAAGCAGGCAAAGGGCGAGGCCTCTCCTCACGATGCGAGCTACGGCTCGTTGGGGCGACAGTCACGGTGCTTGGGCCAGCGAGGCTGGTCTTTGCGGTGCTTCTGGGGCCCTGGCAGGCGGCAGTCACAGTGCTTGGAGGGACGGTAGTGCCCTGGGCCTCTCAGGGGGCACGATGGATGATCACGACGCGCTCCACTGTTCCCAAATCGAAGTGCAGGGAAAGGCAGCACTCTCAGCAGTTCCTCTTTCAGGGGGGTAGCGCCCAATGTTCCTGGGGCGCTGTTCAGGGGGCAAGTTCCACAGCAAGCCCTTGGAGATCTTGGTAAAAGTTTGGCACAAGTTGAATAAAAGCAAAGTCTTTCAGTCTTTCTTCTCCTGCTCTCCTTCAGCAGCCAGGCACCCACCACAGGCCAGTCTCTTTGGGTCAGAGTCAGTACTTCTCCTTGCAGCTTCCAGGGTCCTTCTCTTCAGGCAGAGCTTCTTCTTTGCGCAAACAGGATCTAATTTACAAGGAGCAGGGCTCCTACTTTTATACCCCATTTCCTTTGTCTTCTCAGGCCAGGGGGGCCTCTGCATAATTCCTTTCAGTCTCTGAGCACTGGATGGGTGTACTCTGGCTGTTGCTTTCAGTGTGAGGGCAGGCACATCAGACGCTCCACAGGAGGTGGAGCCAGCATTGTGTGGCCAGGGGCAGCCAGGAGTACCTTGATGATGGTGCTTCGCCCTTCCTGGGCCAGGTGCAGGCTGAGTCATCAGTCGCTCCCCAGGGGGGCTGAGCCAGCATTGTGGTGGCAGAGCACAGCCTGATTAGAAGTCCAGGGCCACTCCTACCTCCCACTAAGGTGTAATCCTTGCATTCACCACTTGTCATCCCCCAGCCCTGTCACTCACACATCCCAGACAGTCAGATACACATACCAGCAGAGGCGGGCTGAAATGGTAAGGCAAGCAAATGCTAACTTTCTAAAAGTAGCATTTGCAAACACAGGATATTAAAATAAACTTTACTAAAAGATGTATTTTATTATTCTGAGTTCAGGCATACTAAACATGACTCTCTACCATGTTCCCTGAGCCTGCTGGGATTATAGAGTGTAATAATTCCAGCAGCCCATTCTGGCCTAAGGGGAGCAGGTAGCCTTACAATAGTGAACAACGAATTTGGCAGTAATTCACTATTAGGACATGCCACACACATCAGGGCATGTCCTTCCTTACACTCACAATGCACCCTGCCATAGGGCCTACCATAGGGGTGACTAATATGAAGTTAAGGGAAGGTTTAGAGGCTGGCAAGTGGGTGCACTTGCCCAGCCAGCATGACAGTACCAGACTGCACACAGGTTCTGCAATGGCAGACCCTAGACATATTTTAAGGCTGCTTCTGTGGGTGGCGCAACCAGCGCTGCAGGCCCACTAGCAGTATTGGCATTTACAAGCCCTGGCACTCCTGGTGCACTTTACTGGGGACTGACAGTAAATCCAATGAACCAATCAGGAATATCAATCAGAGTTATACTTTTCATAGGGAGCACTTGCACTGCGGCACGGGTTGGCCGTGGTGCAGTGCCCGGAGCGGTGGACATCAGCAAAAACATCTGAGGCACATCAGCAAAAAGTGGAAGGGAAACTCACGCCAAGGTGCCAGGTCTAACACGTGTCCCCTCCAGCTGAAATGTGGGGGGAACTACCCTTCCCCAGGGAGTTCCACATCACTAAGGCGGAAAAACCTGGACAGACCGTCAGCATTGGCGTGATCTGTGCCAGGGCGATGTTCCACCGTGAAGTCCATACCCTGTAGGGAGATGGACCACCTCAACAGCTTTGGGTTCTCACCCCTCATTTGCATCAACCATCTGAGGGGCCTGTGGTCTGTCTGAACCCGGAAGTGAGACCCAAACAAGAAGGGTCTTAGCTTCTTCTGTGCCCAGACCACAGCAAATGCTTCTCGCTCTATTGCACTCCACCTACTTTCCCGTGGAAGTAACCTCCTACTGATGAAGGCTACAGGTTGGTCCCAGCCCTCCTCAGTCATCTGTGAGAGAACAGCCCCTACACCATGCTCTGAAGCGTCTGTTTTCACGATGAATTCCTTGGAGAAATCAGGAGCCAGGAGCACGGGCGCCGTGCACATGGCAGTCTTCAGGGTGTCAAAAGCCTTCTGACAGGTGTCAGTCCAAATCACATTCCTGGGCTGCTTCTTAGAAGTCAGCTCTGTTAAGGGGGTCACAATAGTGCCATAGCCCTTGACAAACCTCCTGTAATACCCAGTGAGCCCCAGGAAGGCTCTCACTGCAGTCTGGGTCTTGGGGGGTTCCCAAGCCAGGATGGTCTCAATTTTGGGTTGCATGGGTGCCACCTTGCCACTCCCCACTTGGTGTCCTAAGTACACCACTGAACCCTGCCCAATCTGGCACTTGCTGGCCTTTATTGTTGTGAGGCCTGCTCTGAGCAGGGCCATCAACACTTCCCAGAGGTGGCTCAGGTGTTCTGGTCAGGTGCCACTGAACACTGCAATGTCATCCAGGTAGGCGGCACTGAACTCATCCAGCCCAACCAACACCTGGTTGACCAACCTCTGAAAGGTGGCAGGGGCATTCTTCATCCCAAATGGCATAACCCGGAACTGGAAATGCCCATCTGGTGTGGAGAACGCTGACCTCTCTTTTGCCCCATCGGTCAAGGCGATCTGCCAGTACTCAGACGTTAAATCAAACGTGCTGAGGAACCAGGCAGCCCCTAGCCGATCAATGAGCCCATCAGCTCTGGGGATGGGGTGCGCGTCAGTCTTGGTGACCGAATTGAGCCCTCTGTAGTCCACACAGAACCGGAGTTCATGTGTGGCTCCCGGCGCAGCAGCCTTTGGGACCAAGACCACGGGGCTGGACCAAGGGCCGCTGGAGGACTCAACCACCCCAAGAGCAAGCATTTTGGAGACCTCCTCCTTTATGCAGGCTCTGACCCTGCCAGTTACTCTGTAGGCCTTATGCCTCACAGGTAAGCTGTCTCCTGTGTCCACATCATGGACGCACCAATCTGTGACACCAGGAATCAGGGAGAACAGATCTGGAAACTGCCCCAGCAAGTGACGGCAGTCATCCTGTTGTTCAGGTGTCAGGGTGGGTGAGAGGTTAACTCCATCCACTGACCCATCTTTCTCAGAGGCTACCAAGAGGTCAGGACGGGGCTCAGACTCCTCCTCCATTCCATCATCAGTTGCCAACAACATGCCCACTTCGGACCTCTCCAAGTGGGGCTTAAGGCGGTTAACATGTAGGACCCTCAAAGGGTTCCTGGGAGACTGCATGTCCACCAAGTAGGTTACTGGACTCTTGCGCTCCACAACCTCAAATGGACCTGACCACTTATCCTGAAGTGCACAAGGCTCCACTGGGGCCAAGACCCACACCTTTTGTCCAGGCTGAAGCTCTACCAGAGTGGCATTCTGGTCGTACCACCGCTTCATCTCTTCCTGGCTGGATTCCAGGTTTGCCTCAGCAAGTTTCCTGAATCGCCTGGTCTGGTTTCTGAAGGCCAGCATGTAACTGTATACATTCTGGGGAGGTTTCCTGGGAGATTGCTCCCAGCCTTCCTTTACCAAACTCAGAGGTCCTCTCACGGGGTGACCATACAGCAGTTCAAAGGGGCTGAACCCTAGGGACTTCTGTGGCACCTCGCGGTATGCAAAGAGAAGGCATGGCAAGAGGACGTCCCACTTATGCCTCATTGGGCCCTCCAGGCCCATGATCATGCCTTTTAGGGTTCGTTGAATCTCTCAACCAACCCATTTCCTTGGGGATGGTAAGGGGTGGTGAACCTGTAAGTTACACCACACTCTTGCCAAAGGGACTTCATGTACTTGGATATGAAGTTGGTCCCCCTGTCACTCACCACCTCTAGAGGGAATCCCACTCGTGAGAAAATTCCCATCAGTGCACGTCCCACCACGGGGGCCGTCACTGTCCTCAGAGGGATGGCTTCAGGGTACCGGGTGGCATGGTCCACCAAGACCAGGATGAACCTGTTGCCCATGGCTGTCTTGGGGTCCAGAGGCCCAACAATGTCAATACCCACTCGTTGGAATGGAGTACCGACCACGGGGAAGGGTTGCAGAGGAGCCTTGTGCTTCCCTCCGCTCTTACCACTTGCCTGGCAAGTCTGACAGGATCTACAATGAGCGTCTGAGCTCTTGTGCATTTGGGGCCAGTAAAAGTGGGTGACAAGCCTGTCATAGGTCTTGTCCATCCCCAAATGTCCTGCTAACGGCACATCATGAGCCAGCCCCAGTAGGAAGGCTCTGAACTTCTGGGGTACCACCAGCACACGGGCTGACCCAGGTTCAGCAGCCTTAGGCTCTGAATACAGGAGGTCATTCTCCCAGTACACATAATGTGTTTTGGCCTGAACACCATTGGCCTGGTCTGCAGCCTGCTGCCGCATACCCATGAGAGAAGGGCATTCTTTCTGCTCCCTGCAGAATTCCTCCCTGGAGGGGCCTCCTTCTTGCTGCCAATGGGTCAGCTCAGGCAGGTCCCCCAGTTCAGCAATCTGTTCCCCTGTAGGCTCCAGGGCATCCCCCTCAAGGGCTGCTTCGTCCTGGACCGTGGGAACTTCAGGGGCCGGTTTCCCACGCCCCCTGCGCCTTCTCCCTAAGGCCGGTTCCTGGGCCTCTCCTTCAGGCCCCAGGATCTCCCGATCACCCCTACTGGCTGCCATTGACCGGGTGGTCACGCACGCCCAGTCAGGCAGACCCACCATCCTTAGGTGAGTCGTCTTCTCCACCTTTTCCCAAGGGGAGTGCTCCAAGTCTTTCCCTAGCAAACAGTCTACAGGCATGGCCGTTCTCACACAAACCTGCAGAGTACCAGAGACCCCCCCCCACTCGAAGGGAACTTGAGCCATCGGACACTGACTCTCTGAATTATCAGCATTGATAACTCTACAGTAGGCATGGGGTACAACCTGCTCTTGAGACACCAGGTGCTGCCTCACTGCAGTCACACTGGCTCCTGTGTCTCTAAGAGCCTCAGCTTTCTTACCATTGATGGTCACCACCTGCCCATATTTCTTAGTGTTAGAGGGCAGGTAGTTCTCAGGAACCATCTCACTGTCTCCTAGCGAGACCAGGGTCATCTGAACAGGATCTCCACCCCCAGGGACTACTACTTCTTCCCCCAAATTAACACTAGTTACTTGCCGGGGTGGAGCACCAGTGGGTGCTGATTTACCAAACAGGCGACACTTGGGATCACTGGCAATGTGACCCGGGTCACCACACCTGTAACAATTGAAGGGCCCCTTTGGAACAGGTCTACCTGTCGGGGCCCCGTTCTGCTTCGGGGTTGGGGGAGGCTGAGAACCTTTCTGCTGGTTCCCTTGGGGATTACTTTGGGGGCCTTTAGGGAACCCTTTCAGTTTACCCCTGTCCCCCCCACTCTTCTGCTGGGGACCCTGCCCACCCTTGGCAGAGTCTCCCACTGGACCCTTGTGGAACCTGGTGCTGAGCCAGCGGTCCGCCTCCTCAGCAAGCTTCCTCGGGTTGGATAGCTTGCTATCAATCAGGTGCTGGCGTAGCTCAGGAAAACAGTGATCAGACAAGTGCTCCCATGCAATTAAATCAAACAGCCCCTGAAAATCATTTACCTTGCTACCCGTCACCCAACCATCCAGTGCTCTGCAAAAACCAGTCACATACTCCACATATGTACTCCCAGTACGCTTTACACTCTCCCTGAACTTCTGTCTGTACATTTCAGGGGTAAGCCCATACCTGGTCATTAAGGCCTCTTTCATGCGGGGATAGGACTGCTGTTCTTCAGTGGGCAAATCTAGCAGGGTGTCCCGCCCTTCGCTAAGGAACCTCCCCCACAACCCCGCTCCCCAATCCTTGTCAGGGACCCGGTGGGAGGACATGGCTACTTCATAAGCCCTAAACCACTGTCCTATGTCATCCCCCCTAAAGAACTCCTTAACTACATCTTTGGGGATGTAAACCCTGGACTCTACCTGCACCGGCGTTGTGCTGCCACCAGAGGGAGGATTCTCCAAACTTTTCTCCTTCAGACTCATCTCCCTCAATTTCACTTCATGATCCATTTGGATTCTTCGCTCTTCCAGAGCCATTCTTTTGCTCTCAAGCTCCAGTTGGCCCTTCAATTTTAACTCTGCCAGCTTCATTTCATGATCCCTGGTTGCCTGTCTGTCTGCCAGCTCCTCTGGCGACAGGCCTCTGCCAAAGCTATGGATGCTCTCTGCCCTTTCAGGTACAACAATATCTTCAGGTGATTCCCTTGATTCAATCCAGGCTTTTAGGGCTCTGTGGTAATACTCCTTGTTTTTGCACCCTGCATGTGGAACCTTGAATTTCTTAATGAAGCTCCATAGTTCTTTTCTCTTGTAGTCATCCAACTTTGAGGCATCCCATTCTATCTCCAACACATCAGAGGCTACAGACTCTGCCCTCTCTATGCTGTTGGTGCCAGGCATGACTTCAAACAAAAAGG
The DNA here is from genome assembly GCF_964263255.1 of Lissotriton vulgaris. Classification (NCBI taxonomy): domain Eukaryota; kingdom Metazoa; phylum Chordata; class Amphibia; order Caudata; family Salamandridae; genus Lissotriton; species Lissotriton vulgaris. The sequence continues at coordinate 70,063,220 of NC_141696.1, forward strand.
GATCTTCTTCCAGCAGAGGAAAAAAATTAAAAAAGTCTGTGGCTGAGTTACTGGACTGTAATCACTGTGCAATGGTCAATAGGTAATGTATGGACACTGCAAATGTAAATTCGCGATCCTCACCGCTGCGTCCAATGTTAGAATTGGGGGTCTCTGGTTGGCGCAGGTATGTACTTGCGACAAGCAGGGACCCTCTCTTCTACGTCAGGGCGAAGGATTACCCTCTAAAAATAACCCCTGCTTACCCTCGAGGTAGTGTGGCGCAAGCAGTCAAGGCTAATCTCTAGAGCACATAGGGTTAAACAATTGCAATGTCACATACACCCACCATCAACCCACCACACAATGACACCAAACTGTATTTAGGAAAAATATATCTTTATATATAGTTTCAAAGCAGGCTTGTAAATACAGTCTTTCAAACTTCAAATAGCGGTTCCAGTTTACTTGTAAATATGCTGCCACAGTTCTTTGTTCAGCGTTTCAAAAATAGTCTTAAAAGTATTCTTTGGGGTCTTCTGCCCGGTTTCCCCAAGGTACAATGTTCTCTAGTGCTTCTGGGGGCTTCTCAGCGCCTCTGTGTGCCTCCTGTGAGAAGATCGGGCCCGGCCTGCCAAAGCTCACGCTTCTCGCATGAGCGGCGAAGGGCACGACCGGGGCTGGCTCTCAGGATGAGTCACAGGCTGTGTGGGACTCGCTGCAGAGGGGGCCGGTCACAGGGAATGTCAGGGGGGGGGCCTGGGGGCCAGGAGCGGTGCGAGCCTCTCTGAAGAGGGGAGGCTCGTGCCAAGGTGCAGACTGCAGCTGCCGGGCTCCCAGGGCACAGAAGGTCACAGAGGGCGGTGCAACCTTGGCAGGCAGGACGCTCACACCGCGGGGGCACACAGTACCTTAGAGATCCTTGAAGAGGGTCGAGGCGGCAAGGTCAAGGTCGGCTCAGGGTCCGCGTCGCGGTGTCTTCCTTCCTGGGCCAGTCAGAGCGGCGGCTCGGCTCGGGCTTGAAGGTTGGCGTTGCGGCGCGGGCCGGGCCAGAGAGATAAAGCGCCTCGGGTCCTGAAAGAGGGGGCACACGCTGGGGGCGGCGAACCTGCAGGGCACGTCAAGGGGATCAAGACAGGCTTCTTCTGCACAGCGCGCCGCAGCCGCTCACAGACAGCGGCAGGCGCTTTCCCGGGCACAGGTCAAAAAGGGCAAGTGAGCAAAGGGCGAGGCCTCTCCTCACGATGCGAGCTACGGCTCGTTGGGGCGACAGTCACGGTGCTTGGGCCAGCGAGGCTGGTCTTTGCGGTGCTTCTGGGGCCCTGGCAGGCGGCAGTCACGGTGCTTGGAGGGACGGTAGTGCCCTGGGCCTCTCAGGGGGCACGATGGATGATCACGACGCGCTCCACTGTTCCCAAATCGAAGTGCAGGGAAAGGCAGCACTCCCAGCAGTTCCTCTTTCAGGGGGGTAGCGCCCAATGGTCCTGGGGCGCTGTTCAGGGGGCAAGTTCCACAGCAAGCCCTTGGAGATCTTGGTAAAAGTTTGGCACAAGTTGAATAAAAGCAAAGTCTTTCAGTCTTTCTTCTCCTGCTCTCCTTCAGCAGCCAGGCACCCACCACAGGCCAGTCTCTTGGGGTCAGAGTCAGTACTTCTCCTTGCAGCTTCCAGGGTCCTTCTCTTCAGGCAGAGCTTCTTCTTTGCGCAAACAGGATCTAATTTACAAGGAGCAGGGCTCCTACTTTTATACCCCATTTCCTTTGTCTTCTCAGGCCAGGGGGGCCTCTGCATAATTCCTTTCAGTCTCTGAGCACTGGATGGGTGTACTCTGGCTGTTGCTTTCAGTGTGAGGGCAGGCACATCAGACGCTCCACAGGAGGTGGAGCCAGCATTGTGTGGCCAGGGGCAGCCAGGAGTACCTTGATAATGGTGCTTCGCCCTTCCTGGGCCAGGTGCAGGCTGAGTCATCAGTCGCTCCCCAGGGGGGCGGAGCCAGCATTGTGGTGGCAGAGCACAGCCTGATTAGAAGTCCAGGGCCACTCCTACCTCCCACTAAGGTGTAATCCTTGCATTCACCACCTGTCATCCCCCAGCCCTGTCACTCACACATCCCAGACAGTCAGATACACATACCAGCAGAGGCTGGCTGAAATGGTAAGGCAAGCAAATGCTAACTTTCTAAAAGTAGCATTTGCAAACACAGGATATTAAAATAACCTTTACTAAAAGATGTATTTTATTATTCTGAGTTCAGGCATACTAAACATGACTCTCTACCATGTTCCCTGAGCCTGCTGGGATTATAGAGTGTAATAATTCCAGCAGCCCATTCTGGCCTAAGGGGAGCAGGTAGCCTTACAATAGTGAAAAACGAATTTGGCAGTAATTCACTATTAGGACATGCCACACACATCAGGGCATGTCCTACCTTACACTCACAATGCACCCTGCCCTAGGGCCTACCATAGGGGTGACTAATATGAAGTTAAGGGAAGGTTTAGAGGCTGGCAAGTGGGTGCACTTGCCCAGCCAGCATGACAGTACCAGACTGCACACAGGTTCTGCAATGGATTTTAAGGCTGCTTCTGTGGGTGGCGCAACCAGCGCTGCAGGCCCACTAGCAGTTTTGGCATTTACAAGCCCTGGCACTCCTGGTGCACTTTACTGGGGACTGACAGTAAATCCAATGAACCAATCAGGAATATCAATCACAGTTATACTTTTCATAGGGAGCACTTGCACTGCGGCACGGGTTGGCCGTGGCGCAGTGCCCGGAGCGGCGGACACCAGCAAAAACATCTGAGGCACATCAGCAAAAAGTGGAGGGGAAACTCACGCCAAGGTGCCAGGTCTAACACGTGTCCCCTCCAGCTGAAATGTGGGGGGAACTACCCTTCCCCAGGGAGTTCCACATCACTAAGGCGGAAAAACCTGGACAGACCGTCAGCATTGGCGTGATCTGTGCCAGGGCGATGTTCCACCGTGAAGTCCATACCCTGTAGGGAGATGGACCATCTCAACAGCTTTGGGTTCTCACCCCTCATTTGCATCAACCATCTGAGGGGCCTGTGGTCTGTCTGAACCCGGAAGTGAGACCCAAACAAGGAGGGTCTTAGCTTCTTCAGTGCCCAGACCACAGCAAATGCTTCTCGCTCTATTGCACTCCACCTACTTTCCAGTGGAAGTAACCTCCTACTGATGAAGGCTACAGGTTGGTGCCAGCCCTCCTCAGTCATCTGTGAGAGAACAGCCCCTACACCATGCTCTGAAGCGTCTGTTTGCACGATGAATTCCTTGGAGAAATCAGGAGCCAGGAGCACGGGCGCCGTGCACACGGCAGTCTTCAGGGTGTCAAAAGCCTTCTGACAGGTGTCAGTCCAAATCACATTCCTGGGCTGCTTCTTAGAAGTCAGCTCTGTCAAGGGGGTCACAATAGTGCCATAGCCCTTGACAAACCTCCTGTAATACCCAGTGAGCCCCAGGAAGGCTCTCACTGCAGTCTTGGTCTTGGAGGGTTCCCAAGCCAGGATGGTCTCAATTTTGGGTTGCAAGGGTGCCACCTTGCCACTCCCCACTTGGTGTCCTAAGTACACCACTGAACCCTGCCCAATCTGGCACTTGCTGGCCTTGATTGTGAGGCCTGCTCTGCGCAGGGCTATCAACACTTCCCAGAGGTGGCTCAGGTGTTCTGGCCAGGTGCCACTGAACACTGCAATGTCATCCAGGTAGGCGGCACTGAACTCATCCAGCCCAACCAACACCTGGTTGACCAACCTCTGAAAGGTGGCAGGGGCATTCTTCATCCCAAATGGCATAACCCGGAACTGGAAATACCCATCTGGTGTGGAGAACGCTGACCTCTCTTTTGCCCCATCGGTCAAGGCGATCTGCCAGTACCCAGACGTTAAATCAAACGTGCTGAGGAACCAGGCAGCCCCTAGCCGATCAATGAGCTCATCAGCTCTGGGGATGGGGTGCGCGTCAGTCTTGGTGACCGAATTGAGCCCTCTGTAGTCCACACAGAACCGGAGTTCAGGTGTGGCGCCCGGCGCAGCAGCCTTTGGGACCAAGACCACGGGGCTGGACCAAGGGCTGCTGGAGGACTCAACCACCCCAAGAGCAAGCATTTTGGAGACCTCCTCCTTTATGCAGGCTCTGACCCTGTCAGTTACTCTGTAGGCCTTATGCCTCACAGGTAAGCTGTCTCCTGTGTCCACATCATGGACGCACCAATCTGTGACACCAGGAATCAGGGAGAACAGATCTGGAAACTGCCCCAGCAAGTGGCGGCAGTCATCCTGTTGTTCAGGTGTCAGGGTGGGTGAGAGGTTAACTCCATCCACTGACCCATCTTTCTCAGAGGCTACCAAGAGGTCAGGAAGGGGCTCAGACTCCTCCTCCATTCCATCATCAGTTGCCAACAACATGCCCACTTTGGACCTCTCCAAGTGGGGCTTAAGGCGGTTAACATGTAGGACCCTCAAAGGGTTCCTGGGAGACTGCATGTCCACCAAGTAGGTTACTGGACTCTTGCGCTCCACAACCTCAAATGGACCTGACCACTTATCCTGAAGTGCACAAGGCTCCACTGGGGCCAAGACCCACACCTTTTGTCCAGGCTGAAGCTCTACCAGAGTGGCATTCTGGTCGTACCACCGCTTCATCTCTTCCTGGCTGGATTCCAGGTTTGCCTCAGCAAGTTTCCTGAATCGCCTGGTCTGGTTTCTGAAGGCCAGCATGTAACTGTATACATTCTGGGGAGGTTTCCTGGGAGATTGCTCCCAGCCTTCCTTTACCAAACTCAGAGGTCCTCTCACGGGGTGACCATACAGCAGTTCAAAGGGGCTGAACCCTAGGGACTTCTGTGGCACCTCGCGGTATGCAAAGAGAAGGCATGGCAAGAGGACGTCCCACTTACGCCTCATTGGGCCCTCCAGGCCCATGATCATGCCTTTTAGGGTTCGGTTGAATCTCTCAACCAACCCATTTCCTTGGGGATGGTAAGGGGTGGTGAACTTGTAAGTTACACCACACTCTTGCCAAAGGGACTTCATGTACTTGGATATGAAGTTGGTCCCCCTGTCACTCACCACCTCTAGAGGGAATCCCACTCGTGAGAAAATTCCCATCAGTGCACGTCCCACCACGGGGGCCGTCACTGTCCTCAGAGGGATGGCTTCAGGGTACCGGGTGGCATGGTCCACCAAGACCAGGATGAACCTGTTGCCCATGGCTGTCTTGGGGTCCAGAGGCCCAACAATGTCAATACCCACTCGTTGGAATGGAGTACCGACCACGGGGAAGGGTTGCAGAGGAGCCTTGTGCTTCCCTCCGCTCTTACCACTTGCCTGGCAAGTCTGACAGGATCTACAATGAGCGTCTGAGCTCTTGTGCATTTGGGGCCAGTAAAAGTGGGTGACAAGCCTGTCATAGGTCTTGTCCATCCCCAAATGTCCTGCTAACGGCACATCATGAGCCAGCCCCAGTAGGAAGGCTCTGAACTTCTGGGGTACCACCAGCACACGGGCTGACCCAGGTTCAGCAGCCTTAGGCTCTGAATACAGGAGGTCATTCTCCCAGTACACATAATGTGTTTTGGCCTGAACACCATTGGCCTGTCTGCAGCCTGCTGCCGCATACCCATGAGAGAAGGGCATTCTTTCTGCTCCCTGCAGAATTCCTCCCTGGAGGGGCCTCCTTCTTGCTGCCAATGGGTCAGCTCAGGCAGGTCCCCCAGTTCAGCAATCTGTTCCCCTGTAGGCTCCAGGGCATCCCCCTCAAGGGCTGCTTCGTCCTGGACCGTGGGAACTTCAGGGGCCGGTTTCCCGCGCCCCCTGCGCCTTCTCCCTAAGGCCGGTTCCTGGCCTCTCCTTCAGGCCCCAGGATCTCCCGATCACCCCTACTGGCTGCCATTGACCGGGCGGTCACGCACGCCCAGTCAGGCAGACCCACCATCCTTAGGTGAGTCGTCTTCTCCACCTTTTCCCAAGGGGAGTGCTCCAAGTCATTCCCTAGCAAACAGTCTACAGGCATGGCCGTTCTCACACAAACCTGCAGAGTACCAGAGACCCCCCCCACTCGAAGGGAACTTGAGCCATCGGACACTGACTCTCTGAATTATCAGCATTGATAACCCTACAGTAGGCATGGGGTACAACCTGCTCTTGAGACACCAGGTGCTGCCTCACTGCAGTCACACTGGCTCCTGTGTCTCTAAGAGCCTCAGCTTTCTTACCATTGATGGTCACCACCTGCCCATATTTCTTAGTGTTAGAGGGCAGGTAGTTCTCAGGAACCATCTCACTGTCTCCTAGCGAGACCAGGGTCATCTGAACAGGATCTCCACCCCCAGGGACTACTACTTCTTCCCCCAAATTAACACTAGTTACTTGCCGGGGTGGAGCACCAGTGGGTGCTGATTTACCAAACAGGCGACACTTGGGATCATGGCAATGTGACCCGGGTCACCACACCTGTAACAATTGAAGGGCCCCTTTGGAACAGGTCTACCTGTCGGGGCCCCGTTCTGCTTCGGGTTTGGGGGAGGCTGAGAACCTTTCTGCTGGTTCCCTTGGGGATTACTTTGGGGGCCTTTAGGGAACCCTTTCTGTTTACCCCTGTCCCCCCCACTCTTCTGCTGGGGACCCTGCCCACCCTTGGCAGAGTCTCCCACTGGACCCTTGTGGACCCTGGTGCTGAGCCAGCGGTCCGCCTCCTCAGCAAGCTTCCTCGGGTTGGATAGCTTGCTATCAATCAGGTGCTGGCGTAGCTCAGGAAAACAGTGATCAGACAAGTGCTCCCATGCAATTAAATCAAACAGCCCCTGAAAATCACTTACCTTGCTACCCGTCACCCAACCATCCAGTGCTCTGCAAAAACCAGTCACATACTCCACATATGTACTCCCAGTACGCTTTACACTCTCCCTGAACTTCTGTCTGTACATTTCAGGGGTAAGCCCATACCTGGTCATTAAGGCCTCTTTCATGCGGGGATAGGACTGCTGTTCTTCAGTGGGCAAATCTAGCAGGGTGTCCCGCCCTTCGCTAAGGAACCTCCCCCACAACCCCGCTCCCCAATCCTTGTCAGGGACCCGGTGGGAGGACATGGCTACTTCATAAGCCCTAAACCACTGTCCTATGTCATACCCCCTAAAGAACTCCTTAACTACATCTTTGGGGATGTAAACCCTGGACTCTACCTGCACCGGCGTTGTGCTGCCACCAGAGGGAGGATTCTCCAAACTTTTCTCCTTCAGACTCATCTCCCTCAATTTCACTTCATGATCCATTTGGATTCTTCGCTCTTCCAGAGCCATTCTTTTGCTCTCAAGCTCCAGTTGGCCCTTCAATTTTAACTCTGCCAGCTTCATTTCATGATCCCTGGTTGCCTGTCTGTCTGCCAGCTCCTCTGGCGACAGGCCTCTGCCAAAGCTATGGATGCTCTCTGCCCTTTCAGGTACAACAATATCTTCAGGTGATTCCCTTGATTCAATCCAGGCTTTTAGGGCTCTGTGGTAATCCTCCTTGTTTTTGCACCCTGCATGTGGAACCTTGAATTTCTTAATAAAGCTCCATAGTTCTTTTCTCTTGTAGTCATCCAACTTTGAGGCATCCCATTCTATCTCCAACACATCAGAGGCTACAGACTCTGCCCTCTCTATGCTGTTGGTGCCAGGCATGACTTCAAACAAAAAGGGATCTTCTTCCAGCAGAGGAAAAAAATTAAAAAAGTCTGTGGCTGAGTTACTGGACTGTAATCACTGTGCAATGGTCAATAGTTAATGTATGGACACTGCAAATGTAAATTTGCGATCCTCACCGCTGCGTCCAATGTTAGAATTGGGGGTCTCTGGTTGGCGCAGGTATGTACTTGCGACAAGCAGGGACCCTCTCTTCTACGTCAGGGCGAAGGATTACCCTCTAAAAATAACCCCTGCTTACCCTCGTGGTAGTGTGGCGCAAGCAGTCAAGGCTAATCTCTAGAGCACATAGGGTTAAACAATTGCAATGTCACATACACCCACCATCAACCCACCACACAATGGCACCAAACTGTATTTAGGAAAAATATATCTTTATATATAGTTTCAAAGCAGGCTTGTAAATACAGTCTTTCAAACTTCAAATAGCGGTTCCAGTTTACTTGTAAATATGCTGCCACAGTTCTTTGTTCAGCATTTCAAAAATAGTCTTAAAAGTATTCTTTGGGGTCTTCTGCCCGGTTTCCCCAAGGTACAATGTTCTCTAGTGCTTCTGGGGGCTTCTCAGCGCCTCTGTGTGCCTCCTGTGAGAAGATCGGGCCCGGCCTGCCAAAGGTCACGCTTCTCGCGTGAGCGGCGAAGGGCACGACCGGGGCTGGCTCTCAGGATGAGTTACAGGCTGTGTGGGACTCGCTGCAGAGGGGGCCGGTCACAGGGAATGTCAGGGGGGGAGGCCTGAGGGCCAGGAGCGGTGCAAGCCTCTCTGAAGAGGGGAGGCTCGTGCCAAGGTGCAGACTGCAGCTGCCGGGCTCCCAGGGCACAGAAGGTCACAGAGGGCGGTGCGAGCTTGGCAGGCAGGACGCTTTTGACCAATTGAGGCGCTATTTGTTAGGTGGCTTGAAATGGATTGTTTTGTTTAGTAGTCAATGCAAGCATTGATCCAGTGGGATCTAAATATGATTTAAGTGTAAATAAGGTGAATTGCACATATAATTAGGTCACATTCTGTGGTTCTATGACAAACTTCTTGAAAGAAACGCCACCAACTCCTACCGCCCCAACCTCTTGTAGATAGCCATGAATGTTTAATGTTGTTCAGTGTCTATGTCTTGTGTCAATCGTCTAATTGTCCAATAACCTATTGATTTATCTGTTCCTGCGTGCACTTCCCTGTTCCTCCCCTGTGTTATGTATATTGACAGAGAGTATATGCATATTCTGAAAATACTGTAGAATAAAATATTGCGAATATATGAACTAGAACTGAAAGACAGTTCAGATAAAATAATAAAATAAAAACTGATGTTTTCATAAACTGCTTGGACTGAAAGATTGGTCTTTGTCGAGGAGCAATTAGTAGCTCTTCTACTAAAAAATCAAAAAATTGCACAGTACTGGCAAATTGTTTTGTTTGTTTCTTGAACTGGCGCAGCCTTACTGTGCCACACGCCAGACTCGGTTTGTTACATTCTGGGGGCTTCTCAGCGCCTCTGTGTGCCTCCTGTGAGAAGATCGGGCCCGGCCTGCTAAAGCTCACGCTTCTCGCGTGAGCGGCGAAGGGCGAAGGGCACGACCGGGGCTGGCTCTCAGGATGAGTCACAGGCTGTGTGGGACTCGCTGCAAAGGGGGCCGGTCACAGGGAATGTCAGGGGGGGGGGGACCTGGGGGCCAGGAGCGGTGCGAGCCTCTCTGAAGAGGGGAGGCTCGTGCCAAGGTGCAGACTGCAGCTGCCGGGCTCCCAGGGCGCAGAAGGTCACAGAGGGCGGTGCGAGCTTGGCAGGCAGGACGCTCGCACCGCGGGGGCACACAGTACCTTAGAGATCCTTGAAGAGGGTCGAGGCGGCAAGGTCAAGGTCGGCTCAGGGTCCGCGTCGCGGTGTCTTCCTTCCTGGGCCAGTCAGAGCGGCGGCTCGGCTCGGGCTTGAAGGTTGGCGTTGCGGCGCGGGCCAGGCCAGAGAGATAAAGCGCCTCGGGTCCTGAAAGAGGGGGCACACGCTGGGGGCGGCGAACCTGCAGGGCACGTCAAGGGGATCAAGACAGGCTTCTTCTGCACAGCGCGCCGCAGCCGCTCACAGACAGCGGCAGGCGCTTTCCCGGGCACAGGTCAAAAAGGGCAAGTGAGCAAAGGGCGAGGCCTCTCCTCACGATGCGAGCTACGGCTCGTTGGGGCGACAGTCACGGTGCTTGGGCCAGCGAGGCTGGTCTTTGCGGTGCTTCTGGGGCCCTGGCAGGCGGCAGTCATGGTGCTTGGAGGGACGGTAGTGCCCTGGGCCTCTCAGGGGGCACGATGGATGATCACGACGCGCTCCACTGTTCCCAAATCGAAGTGCAGGGAAAGGCAGCACTCCCAGCAGTTCCTCTTTCAGGGGGGTAGCGCCCAATGTTCCTGGGGCGCTGTTCAGGGGGCAAGTTCCACAGCAAGCCCTTGGAGATCTTGGTAAAAGTTTGCCACAAGTTGAATAAAAGCAAAGTCTTTCAGTCTTTCTTCTCCTGCTCTCCTTCAGCAGCCAGGCACCCACCACAGGCCAGTCTCTTGGGGTCAGAGTCAGTACTTCTCCTTGCAGCTTCCAGGGTCCTTCTCTTCAGGCAGAGCTTCTTCTTTGCGCAAACAGGATCTAATTTACAAGGAGCAGGGCTCCTACTTTTATACCCCATTTCCTTTGTCTTCTCAGGCCAGGGGGGCCTCTGCATAATTCCTTTCAGTCTCTGAGCACTGGATGGGTGTACTCTGGCTGTTGCTTTCAGTGTGAGGGCAGGTACATCAGACGCTCCACAGGAGGTGGAGCCAGCATTGTGTGGCCAGGGGCAGCCAGGAGTACCTTGATGATGGTGCTTCGCCCTTCCTGGGCCAGGTGCAGGCTGAGTCATCAGTCGCTCCCCAGGGGGGCGGAGCCAGCATTGTGGTGGCAGAGCACAGCCTGATTAGAAGTCCAGGGCCACTCCTACCTCCCACTAAGGTGTAATCCTTGCATTCACCACCTGTCATCCCCCAGCCCTGTCACTCACACATCCCAGACAGTCAGATACACATACCAGCAGAGGCGGGCTGAAATGGTTAGGTAAGCAAATGCTAACTTTCTAAAAGTAGCATTTGCAAACCCAGGATATTAAAATAACCTTTACTAAAAGATGTATTTTATTATTCTGAGTTCAGGCATACTAAACATGACTCTCTACCATGTTCCCTGAGCCTGCTGGGATTATAGAGTGTAATAATTCCAGCAGCCCATTCTGGCCTAAGGGGAGCAGGTAGCCTTACAATAGTGAAAAACGAATTTGGCAGTAATTCACTATTAGGACATGCCACACACATCAGGGCATGTCCTACCTTACACTCACAATGCACCCTGCCCTAGGGCCTACCATAGGGGTGACTAATATGAAGTTAAGGGAAGGTTTAGAGGCTGGCAAGTGGGTGCACTTGCCCAGCCAGCATGACAGTACCAGACTGCACACAGGTTCTGCAATGGCAGACCCTAGACACATTTTAAGGCTGCTTCTGTGGGTGGCGCAACCAGCGCTGCAGGCCCACTAGCAGTATTGGCATTTACAAGCCCTGGCACTCCTGGTGCACTTTACTGGGGACTGACAGTAAATCCAATGAACCAATCAGGAATATCAATCACAGTTATACTTTTCATAGGGAGCACTTGCACTGCGGCACGGGTTGGCCGTGGCGCAGTGCCCGGAGCGGCGGACACCAGCAAAAACATCTGAGGCACATCAGCAAAAAGTGGAAGGGAAACTCACGCCAAGGTGCCAGGTCTAACAACTACATATGTAAAAGGCAGTATATGTGAGTGATGGTGTATATAAATACCTATATGTGAGAGTCAGTAATTGTAAGATTGGCTGCATGGGGGAGTGTGTATTTGTATCAGTAATTCTATAAGAGAGTAATTATGTGTTAGTATCTGTATGAATAAGTGAGGTGGTTTATGTATAACTGAATAGGTGAGTAAATGGAAGTATGATTGATTCTTTGCATGACTGACTAGGTGTGTGACTAACTCTGGATATGTGGCAGTGTGTGAGTGTCTGTATAGGTGTATGAGTGCATATGATTAGTGTTGTATTGATGAGTGACTGCATGTTTGAGTGACTGTATGGGTGAATGAGTGGATGTGTGGAGACCTAGGAATCAGTCAGTGCGTATTTAGTAACTGGTATTTTGATGTGTCTATTTTTACAAAAATGGTAGTGTGTATTTTAGAGTGGGTGTATCAAAGGTTATATTCAGGTGTGAGGAGGTGCATCAGATTTTCACGTGGATGATGTCATCAATGATGTCATTTGAGATGTCATCAGTGATGTCATCAGCGATGTCACTTACCAAGTCACGTATGTTTTAATATGTGATGTTATCAGCAGTGCATTGCAAGGGCGCGCGTTATAGTTAGCTGATCTAACTATAACGCAGGAATTTCTATGGTTTTGTATGAGTGAAATGTCCAACTACTATAACGTTCCTTAAACCTATGGTTTTTCAGTGAAATTCTATGTTTTTTTAAATGCTAATTTCTACCTATAAAGTGATTGAAACCTATGGTTTTTTTAGTGAATTTCTATTGTTTTTTAACACCTTGACCGCAGCGCAAATTCTGCCTCGGTGCTGGTGTTTTAATGAGTGGGCGGGGTTTGGACGGCCTGGGGCTGTCCCCTGCACACGCCCACTGTGACGCTTGACGGCTCCCTGACATCACGCGCACACAAGGGGTTAAATGCTAATTCCTAACTATAACATGCCTTAAACCTATCTTTTTCCAGTGAATTTCAAAGGTTTTTTAAAGGAAAATTTGTAAGTCTAATGTACCTCAATCCTATGCTTTTTTTAATATATATATATATATATATACATACATATATATTTGTAAAAAATTGTGAATAATTTTTCGTTAGAAAAACTATATTCATTCTTTTTTTTATATTATACAGAAGTCGCGCACCCTTCGCGTATCCTACATGATGGCTGTGTGCAATCCGGTAGCCATTTTGAAAAGTCGCGCTGGGGTCGCGACTTCGGCGTAATTTGTAAAGTTTGAAATGTCTTTAAATTAATTATAAATACAATTTTCCTTTAAATTTATTAATAAAAGTAGTTTTTATAGTAATATTTTCAATATAGTTTTTATGCGCAGTGTGGCCTCTTAATGCACGCGACATCTCCCTGCGCGTATTTCTCGAGTCGTGACATGATTGCGCTGAGATCGCACCAAAGTCACAACTTCGGCGTATTTTTAAAGCTGAAAAATGACTGTAGAAAGTTTGAATATGATATTAGACTGAACAGTTTTGCTAATATACTTATTAAAATTTTATAGAAATGTTTATTTATAGTGTGTAATGATATATACGATTTTTGCAGGTGCGCGAAGGATGTGTGAAGAGTGCGCGCACCCTATGCGACTTCATGTCAGCAAAAGAAAAAAGGAATCTGATTGGTTGAAATCAATTTCATTGTGAAAGAGGGAGGATCCATCCTTCTGAAATTTCCCTTACTTTTTGTCCTTGATAGAGAGAAGACCAGTTTCTTGCTTCTCTTTATATTGAAATACCTTTTGTGTGTGTTTTTTTATTTTTAATACAACTATGGCTTCTAGTTTTGCCAAAGTTGATCCACTTGCAGTAGAGGAGGAAGAACAGATGGTGCAGCAGCAGAAGAAAAGAAAGGAAAGCATTGTTTGATCCGTTTTAGTGTACAAGAGGACCTGTGATGGATGTTGCTTCTACCTCCTGTACCATAACGTGGAATGGCACGGTACGGTCATACTGCGGTGGGATGCACACTCGTTGACCTCTCATGGCACTGCTCCACACTTAGGGGAGGATGCTTTCCATTAGCTGTGTTTTCTGATGATGAGTCGCGCCGGCATCGTCCAGCAACAGATCTCCTTTAGATCCAATAGACTCTTCCACTCTCTTACCCGGAAGTGAAAACAGGCCACGCGGACACTTTCACAATACAACAGCCGGGAATGCATTTTTCAGTGAAAAAACACATTCTTTCCTCCTAATTTATCAAATAAACGACTCACTGAAGAACAGGGGCCAGCTTCGATCGGTAAATAGCCGTTACAATGACTTTTTTACTTTGCAATACCATTACAACGCTTGCATTACCAGGCATGCGTTGTACATCACAAAGTCATTACTACGCAATTTTTTAGAACGCATGGTCATTTACCACACATGCCTTTACAACAAATTTTGTTGTAAAGGTATGTATGGTAAATTACCATGTGTTTTAAAAAAAAGTAGACGATTCACCTAGTTGTAAGAAAACAGAGGCTGTTCCGTTTCCTCACAACGACGTGCATCGCCCCTCAGAGCCGACATGAAGCCGGAACCAGGAGCAGAGAGGAACCATGAGGAGTGAGAGGTAAGGGGAATTGGGCATGGGGTGGCTTTTACTTTTCTAGGGTTTAGGGTAGTGCAGTTGTGTTTGGGTAGTGTAGGGGGTTGTGCTGTTGGTAGTGTTTTAGGGTTTAGGGTAGTGCAGCGGTGTTTGTGTAGTGTAGGGGGTCGTGCGGGGGTAGTATTTTAGGGTTATCGATGGTGCAGAGGTGTTTGGGTAGTGTAGGGGTCGTGCTGGGGATATATTTAGGGTTTAGGATAGTGCAGTGGTGTTTGTGTGATGTAGGGGTCCTGTTGGGGGTAGATGTAGGGTTTAGGGTAGTGCAGTGGTGTTTGTGTAGTTTAGGGAGTGGTTCTGGGGGTAGTGTTTTAGGGTTTATGGTAGTGCAGTGGGGTTTGTGTAGTGTAGAGAGTTGTGCTGGGGTAGATTTAGGGTTTAGGGTAGTTCAGTCGTGTTTGTGTAGTGTAGGGAGTAATGCTGGGGGGTAGTGTTTTAGGGTTTAGGGTAGTGCAGTGGTGTTTGGGTAGTGTATGGGGTCGTGCTGGGGGTAGATTTTGGGTTTAGGGTAGTGCAGAGGTGTTTGGGTAGTGTAGGGAGTCGTATAGGTATAGTTAGGACCTAGTTTCCATAGGAAAAGCGTTTTTTGTTTTCCCAATAACTTTGGCGCTAGTTGACAAATCTTCGCGAAATTTTCAATGCTAGTGGCCCACTCCGGTCAGCTCCTGTCTTAAAAGTGTCAGGGTGATTCGGAAAGTGGAGGTTGAGAAAAAAGGGGGACCCAAAATGTGTTTTCCCGTTGTAATTCACCTTAGGAATCTTTTGACACGGCTACAGGGCGAACTGCTGAACGGAATTACACCAAATTTGGCAAAAAGGTAGCCTTTGGTTCAGAAAAAGTCCTTTTTTAAATGGTGTAAATCCATTCAGTAGTTCCTGAGAAATTTGAAAAAGAAAAAGTTTCGATATATAGGGACTCGTGGAGTCACGACCCCTCCCGAGCACGAGCTTCACCGTGGTTGGCTGCCAGCACTCCAAACCAGGAAGTGTTGGTAGCCATCTTGTGACTCGGTAGAACCGAGTCTCAAGATGAAACACCCTGACCCCCTGGGCCTGCTCAGGGGATCCCACAAGGACCCCCGGGTCCAAAAAAAGCATTTTTGTAAACAAAATTGGCGGAGGTCTCGCTTGGGGCGCGACTCCAGAGGAATTTTTTTTTTTTAAATGAAGCTTGGGCTCCCCCGCTTTATTTAATTGAGGCCCCGTCGGTGGGCCAGGCCTCGGGGGCATTGTAAAAAAATATTAGCGGCGGCCCGCAGGGGCCTCGCAGCCCCGGGGACTGCCACCTCCCTGGGGCTATATGTGTCAAATGCGGGAGGGCACGGGACCTTCCCGCAGCCCCGGGGACTGCCACCCCCGGGGCTTGAATAACCCAACTTTGGGAACTGCCACCCCGGGGCGTTTCTCAAATATTCGCAGTGGCACACAGCCCCCCACAGCCCCGGGGACCGCCACCCCCGGGGCTTAAATTTTTATAAATTATTAAACCTGTGTGTGGGGGCTTGAGCCCCCCCACATGCCAGGGGACCGCCACCTCCCTGGGGCACTACAAATGGAAAATGAGGGGTCTGTTATGGACCTCCGAGCTCCGGGGACCACCCCCTCTCTGGGGCTATTTTCATGAAGGGAGGGGGGCCGCGCGCTCCCCTTCCAGAGCCCTTGATGGCCCTGGGAACCACCATCCCCCAGAGCCGGATCCTGAAGTGTCCCGGGGTGCCCACCCCCAGGACACTGCTGTTTGCTTTGGCAGGGTGGGAGCCATGCGGCTCCCGCCCTGTCATACCAAACACTGCTTTGGATTTTGGAAGCGAGAGTGGGGAAACCTGCTCTCTCTTCCAAAATCCAAAGCAGAATCCATGTCAGCAGCTCCCTGTGTGAAAAAGCAAAGCCAGCTCCCGTAGGACGCGGGGAGCTGGTGGGACCGTGGGGGCATTAGGGCTCCCCCCACGGTCCCCAATGGATAGGGCTGGCCCCAGCGATTGGGGGCCCGGGCTAGCAGTGGTCCTGGAGGGGGGCAAGCAGCCCCCCTCCACCCAAAATAAATAAATAAAATAAAGGCCGGCCCTGGGATGGGGACCCTGAGGCCAAAAGAGGCCTTAGAAGGGAGGCCACGCAGCCCCCCTCTTAAAAAAATGTAATATATGTGGCCATGCGCCGGGGGATGGTGTGCCCGGGGCCTAAATTGGCCAAGGGAGGGGGGCCCAGGCGACCCCCTTCCAAATCAGATTTTTAAAAAAGGGGTCAGGCCCTTGGGGATGGGGTCCCCAGGGCCCAAAAAAGAAAAAAAGAAGGGGGGCCACATAGCCCCCCTTCTATTCTTTTTTTAAATTTCAGCGAAATTCGCGCTGGGGTCGCGAATCCCACCGAAATAAAAAGAAATTAAGCCCGGACTCCCGCACTTCATTTAATTGAGGCCCCCGGGTGGGCCAGGTCCCAGGGGCATTGTCCAAAAATATAAGCAGGCCTGCGGGGACCCCTGCAGCCCCGGGGACCGCCACATCCCAGGGCTGTGTGTGTAAATTGCAGGAGGGCATGTGACCCTCCTGCAGCCCTGGGGACCACCACCAGGGGCTGGTTTAATTTGTGGGGGCCCTCCTAGGCCCCCCAGCCCTGGGGACCGCCACCCAGGGGCTTTTCTCAAATATTTGCGGGGGCACACAACACCCCCAGCAGCCCCGGGGACTGCCATCCCCGTGGCTTCTATGTTTATAAATTATTAAACCTGTGAGGGGGGCTCGAACCCCCCCACACCACCCTCGGACCGCCACCTCCCCTAGGGCTATTTTTATGAAGAGAGGGGGCTACGTGGTTCCCCCTCCAGAAACCCACAATAGCCCTGCGGACCCCCACCCCCCAGGGCCGGCTCCTGCAGTGTCTCGGGTTACCCACCCCAGGGACACTGCTGTTTGCTATAGCAGGGTGGGAGCCGTGCGGCTCCCACCCTATCATAGCAAACACTGCTTTGGATTTTGAATGCGAGAGCAGGGAAACCTGCTCTCTCTTCCAAAATCAAAAGCCATGGGGAGCTGCATATCATCAGCTCCCTGTGTGGAAAAACAATGCCGGCTCATGCAGGACTCGGGGAACCGGCTGGACTGTGGGGGCATTGGGGCTTCCCCCACGGTCCGTAAAAGGATAGGGCTGGCCCCAGGGAAGGGGTCCCCAGGACTAGAAGTGGCCCGGGAAGGGTCCTTGCGGTCCCCACTCCCCCCCAAAAAAATAAAGGCCGGCCCCGGGGATGGGGTCTCCAGGGCCAATAGAGTCCTCCGGAGGGGGCCGTGCAGCCCCCTCCTAAAAAAATTAAATATATGTGGCCATGCCCCGGGGGATGGGGTCCCCTGGGCCTGAATTAGCCACAGGAGGGGGGCCAGAGCGGCACCCTTCCTGTTCAGATTTTCTTTTATTTTTTTAAAAGGGGTCAGGCCCTGGGGGATGGGGTCCCCAGGGCCCCAAAAAAGGAAAAAGAAGGGGGGGTTACACATCCCCCCTTCTAAAAAGATAAAAGAAAAAGAAAAACCGGCATCGTGCCGGAGGCCCCGCTCCCTCCCAGCAACACTCTGCAAGCGCGCCCTGTCGTGCGTTTTAAGTTGGGGAATTAATTCCCCTACAATACTGGGGGTCCCTAGGGGCCAACTAGCCCACCAGGTACCTCCAGTATGCGCCACAGGGCTGCCTTGGAGAGAGGTGGTCTGAGGTCACACCCCTTTTTACACGTCTCTGCAACGCAGCTCTGTGGCGCTTAGTTTAGTGCCAAGACGCCTGAGGGTATTCGTGCGCTGTACAAATTTTATTAACATTAACATTAGTGGAGGTACCTGGTGGGCTAGTTGGACCCCAGGGACCCTCAGGACTCAAGGGGATTTAATCCCCCAATTTACAACCCACCAGGGGGCGCGTTTGCACACTTGTCACATCAGGCCCCGCCCCCTACCTGCACCACAGTTCAAACGCGCTCTGTGGTGCGTTTTGTAATGTAAATGTAAATTGATACTTGTATAGCGCACTACTCACCCGCAAGGGTCTCAAGGCGCTTGTACGAATACCGCTGTGGAACCCATCCTGGCTTTCCCTGTGAGGCGTCCACTCCTGGGTACCCCCAAGGTGGAGGCCAGGCATCCTTAGCGTTGTGGGGGCCGTTGTGGAGATTAAGCAAGCTATTGCCCAGAGTTGCAGAGTGGGACTCCATGATTGGAATAGGCACCGAGGCAAGAATTATCAGGTCCATGGAATTTTAGAGCCCAAGACCCGCCGAGGCGGGGAATTGAACCCTGGTCCCGGGCCAGGCCTCTGCATCAGGGTCTGCCGCTCTAATCATTGAGCCACACTTCTCCAACTTTTAAGTTGGGGGATTAATTTCCCTTCAAACCTGAGGGTCCCATGGGGCCAACTAGTCCACCAGGTACCACTTGTAAATCCCACAGGGCTGTGTTGCAGAGAGGTGCTCCGAGGTCACGCCCCTTTTTACACCATTCTGCAAATACGTACCTGTAGTGTTTTTGGGAGCTATATTCACAATTGTTTTGGTGTTTACTGGAAAAGTTTTCTTCAAATCCACAAATAGACCATCCTTCTGAAGATGATGAATTGGATCCACCTGCCAAGAAAAGACCTGAGTCTATTGTGTGGAGGTTTTTCAGCATCCCTGATGTAGAACAAAAGGTGAATGCTTGAAAGGTGAGCTGCAAACTATGTCTCAGAATTCTTTTGAGAGGCAGTGACAAAAAATATTTGTGTGGGACTTCCAGCATGTTTAAACTTTTGCAAACCATACATCTGAATCATCTTGCAAGGGAACAATCAATCAATCATAGAATTTGTAAAGCACGCTACTTACCCACGAGGGGCTCAAGGCGCTGCGGGGGGGGGGGGTGCTGATACTGCTCGAAGAGCCAGGTCTTTAGGAGCCTCCTGAAGGTGAGCAGGTCCTGGGTCTGTTGTAGATGGGTGGGGAGGGTGTTCCAGGTCTTGACGGATAGGAAGGAGAATGATCTGCTGCCTGAGGTCGTTAGTTGGATGCGCGGGGCGGCAGTGAGGGCGAGGCTGGTGGAGCGGAGTTGGCGGGCAGGGGTGTAGAAGTTGAGTCTGTTGTTCAAGTAAGCTGGGCCAGTGTTGTGAAGAGCTTTGTGTGCGTGGGTGAGGAGTTTGAAGGTGATCCTCTTGTTGACGGGGAACCAGTGCAGGTCTCTTAGATGGGGGGCAATGTGGGTGCGGCTGTCGAGGATCAGTCGGGCTGAGGCGTTCTGGATGCGTTGTAATCGTTACAGGTGTTTGGCTGGGATTCCTGCGTAGGATGTGTTGCCGTAGTCCAACCTGCTGCTGACGAGGGCTTGGGTCACTGTTTTTCTTGTTTCGGTCGGGATCCACTTGTAGATCCTGCAAAGCATGCGGAGGGTGTTGTAGCAGGAGGAGGAGATGGCGTTGACCTACTTTAACATGGAGAGGGAGGAGTCCAGGATAAATCCTAGGTTGTGTGCATGGTCCGTGGGTGTTGGAGCTGCTCTCAGTGTTGTCAGCCACCAGGAGTCGTTCCAGGCCAAAGGGGTGGGGCCGAGGATGAGGACCTCCATCTTGTCCGAGTTCAGTTTCAGACGGCTGCTCCTCATCCACTCAGCAACGGCCTTCATTCCTTTGTGGAGGCTGGTTTTGGCGGTGTGTGGATCCTTGGTGAGGGAGAGGATGAGCTGTGTGTCGTTGGAGTAGGAGATGATGTTCAGGTCGTGCTGGCGGCCCACTTGTGCGAGGCGGGCCATGTAGACATTGAACAGGGTCGGACTTAGGGAGGAGCCCTGGGGAACGCCGCAGATGATGACAGTGGCTTCAGATCGGACGGGCGGGAGGCGGGCTCTCTGGGTTCTGCCGGAGAGGAAGGATGTGGCCCAGTCCAGGGCCTTCTTCTGGATGCCAGCTTCTTGGAGGCGTGTTCTTAGTGTGCGGTGGCAGACTGTGTTGAAAGCGGCTGACCGATCCAGGAGGATGAATGCTGAAGTTTCGCCGTTGTCTAGCTGGCACCTGATGTCGTCGGTGGTGGCGATGAGGGCAGTCTCGGTGCTGTGGTTGCATCTGAATCCAGACTGGAATGGGTCTAGGATGTTGTTGTCCTCGAGGTGGTGGGTCAGCTGCATTTTGGCTATTTTCTGGAGGACTTTCGCCGGGAAGGGGAGCAGGGAGATGGGCCAGAAGTTCTTGAGGTCTTTGGGGTCCACCTTGGGTTTCTTGAGGAGGGCGTTGATTTCGGCGTGCTTCCAGCTTTCCGGGAAAGTCACTGTGTCGAAGGAGATGTTGATGATCCTCCGCAATTGGGGTGTGATGGTTGCGTCGACTTTGTTGAAAACGTGGTGTGGGCAGGGGTCTGATGGTGATCCTGAGTGGATGGAGTTCAAGACCTTGCGTGTCTCTTCGTCGTTGACATGGGACCAGGAAGTCAACTTGTTGGCGCAGGTGGCGCTCGGGGTGTAGTTTGTTTTGGTCATGGTGGAAGAGGAGTTGAAGCTGTCGTGAATGTCGATGATCTTGCGGTGGAAGAAGGTGGCCAGTGAGTCGCACAGATCTTGCGAGGGCTGGATGTCGTTGGTGTTGGCACTGGGGTTGGAGAGTTCCTTCACTATGTTGAAGAGTTCTTTGCTGTCGTGTGCGTTGTTGTCCAGTCTGGTTTTGAAGGACGATCTTTTGGCTGATCTGATGAGGTGGTGATGTCTGCGAGTGGCGTCCTTGTGGGCTGCGTGGCTGTCTGGGGTGCGGATGTGGAGCCATTTCTTCTCCAGCTTCCGGCATGTTCGTTTGGAGATCTGGAGTTCTTCTGTGAACCAGGTGGCTTTCTTGCTGTGGTGGTTGCTGGAGGGTTTCTTGATCGGGGTGAGGGTGTTGGCGCAGTCGTCTATCTACCGTCTGAAATTTCGGGCGTCGGCGTCTGTGTCAGTGGTGTCCTTGAACAGCTGTGACGTGCTCAGGAAGCCGCACAGCAAAGTGACCAGGGAGCTGGTCCGAGCACTTCTGGAGCTTCACTCTCATGGTCCAGACATTCGAGCCGAGTTTGCGAACCCACAACAGCCTTGCATGAAATGGAAGGCAATTTTATGTTGTGGGGAGCTGTCAGTTGACGCTGTTTGTTCTGCAGAAAGAAACCATTGCTGCTATTGTTTTTTTTCTATTGAAATGACTACATAATTCCCAAAGTTAAAAGTTTATTTTTTTCCTTTTTCAAAAACACCAAAAAATTCGACAAAATAGTCTAAAAAACACAAAAAAATTACAAAACAAAAAAGAAGAAGAAAATGAGTTAATTTCAGAACTACCTTATCTGGTAAAAAAAAAAGAGAAATAACGACATGCTAATGTGTGGATAACTGCATCAGTGAATAAGTAGTGACTGCATGTTTAGAGTGCTGCAAGGAGAGTGCATGATGAATTTATAAGTGCATGGGTATTGGTGCAAATGATTTGATAAGTACATGGTGCTGGCAGGGTGATTGGAAGAGTGCTCAAAGAATGTCAGGAGGGTTGCTGGAGTGCATAGGTAGTGATCTGGGGATTCTAGCAGTGCAAGTGTTAGTGCATGGATTATTGCATGATACACAGGTAGTTCCTCAGTGATTGAAGAAGTGCAAGGAGAGTGCATAGTGAATTTATAAGTGCTTGTGTATTGGCGGAGTGTTTGCATTAGCACATGGTAGTGGCTGGGTGACTGGAGGAGTGCATCAGGAGTGACTGCTGGACTTCCCAGTGATTGCTGGACTGCATGAGTACTACCAGGGGAATTAAAGGAGCGAATGAGAAGTGTGTAGGTGGTTAGAGGACTGCATGGGAAGTTCACAGGGATTGTAGCAGTGCATTTGTTAGTGACTGGGTCATTGCATGAGTACATAGCTACTGACTGAATGATTAGAATACTGCAAGGAGAGTGCCTCAGTGAATTTATAAGTGATTGGTTATTGGCGGAGTGATTGGATTAGTGCATGGTAGTGGCTGGGTGACTGGACGAGTTCACAGGAAGTGACAGGGTGATTACTGGACTGCATAAGTACTACCTGGGTAATTGAAGGAGCAAATGAGAAGTGTGTAAGTTGTTAGGGGACTGCCTGGGTAGTGCATAGGGAATTGCAGCAGTGCAGGTTTTAGTGACTGGCTCATTGCATAAGTGCATGAGTAGTGACAGGATAATTACAGTGGTGCAAGGAGAGTGCATAGTGAATTTATAGGTGCTTGGGTTTTGGGTCAGTGATTGGATAAGGACATGGTGCTGGATGGGTGATTGGAGGAGTGCATCGGTAGTAACAGGGAGATTACTGGACTGCATAGGTAGTGCTCAAGGGATTGTAGCAGTGCATCAGTTAGTGCCTGGGTCTTTGCATGAGTACATGGGTCGTGACTGGATGATTAGAGTACTGCAAGTAGAGTGCATGGTGAATTTACAAGTGCTTGGGTTTTGGCGTAGTGATTGGATAAGAACATGGGACTGGCTGGGTGATGGGAGGAGTACATAAGTAGTAACAGGGATATTGCTGGACTGCATAGGTAGTGCTCAAGGGATTGTAGAAGTGCATGAGTTAATGCCTGGGTCATTGCATGACTACATGGGTAGTGACTGGATGATTAAAGTACTGAAAGCAGAGTGCCTGGTGAATTTATAAGTACGTGGGTTTTGGAGCAGTGAGTAGATAAGGACTTGGAATGGCCGGGTTATTGAAGGAGTG
This sequence comes from Lissotriton vulgaris, assembly GCF_964263255.1. Classification (NCBI taxonomy): domain Eukaryota; kingdom Metazoa; phylum Chordata; class Amphibia; order Caudata; family Salamandridae; genus Lissotriton; species Lissotriton vulgaris. The sequence goes on from NC_141696.1 coordinate 70,086,001, forward strand.
CATACGTAGAAACAGGGAGATTACTGAACTGTATAGGTAGTGCTCAAGGGATTGTAGAAGTACATGAGTTAGTGCCTGGGTCATTGCATGACTACATAGGTAGTGACTAGATGATTTGAGTACTGCAAGGAGAGTGCATGGTGAATTAATAAGTGCTTGGGTTTTGGGGCAGAGATTGAATAAGGACATGGGACTGGCTAGGTGATTGGAGGAGTGCGTAGATAGTAAAAGGGAGATTAGTGAATTGTATAGGAAGTGCCCAAGGGATTGTAAAAGTGCATGAGTTAGTGCCTGGGTCATTGCATGACTACAGGGGTAGTGTCTGGATGATTAAAGTACTGAAAGGAGAGTGCCAGGTCAATGTATAAGGGCTTGGGTTTTGGCGCAGTGATTAGATAAGGACATAGGACTGGCTGGGTGATTGGAGGACTGGATAGGTAGTGTGAGAACTGGGGGTCTCTAGTTGGCAATGTATGCACCTTTGTCCAAATAGGGACCCTTCCTTCTAAGTCAGGATAAGGGGATTACACTCCTAGATAACCCCTGCTCACCCCCTTCGTAGCTTGGCATGAGCAGACAGACTTATCTCAGAGGCAGTGTGTTAAGCATTTGTGAATATACACAGTAATATAGTGAAGACACTGCAGATGGACACCACAAATGTTTTTATAAAAATAAATATTGTTTATATAGACTTAACACAAGACCACAAACAACAAAATTCCACAATACTGTACTTAGAGTTGACGTAAAGATGGGAGAAGTTGCTTAATTCAAGTTGGTGATAAATGCGACAAAGTTCTCAACAAAGAACCTGGATGCGTAACACAAAACAAACAAAAGGTTCACAGAGTTTGAGATGCGTAGGTTCTGTGCTTCGGGGGAGACGATGCGTCACACCTCAATGCTTGCGCAGAGTAGGGGGATGCGTCTTGATCCTTACCGGAGAGGAGGTGATGCGTAGATTCTCGTGATGCGTTCCAGATGTGATGCGCTAAGATGACGCTTCGATGTGATGCCGCGATCTGGTGCAATGCGAAAAGTTGGCGCCCTAGATGCGACGATGGGGAAGGCGATATGTGCACGCCCTGACGGCTTTGCGGTGGACTCTGTACTTTGGAGCCGTGACTGGCCCTGCGACACGCTTTTTTGGTAATGCGACGGTGACCCTAACGGTGGCGACACCCTTCTCCTTTGATGCAACAGCAGACAGCTGCAACAAAGAAACGCTTCTCGGGAGATTCTGCAATCTTCTCCTGTGATGCGACGACAAAAGCTGTGGCGGCGACATGCTTCTTCTTGTTGCGTCACGCTTCCAGCCCCCAGCGACACACAGGCTTCTGCAGATAGAATTCCCAGCAAGGAAATTCAGAGGGGAGCCGGTAGTGAAGTCTTTTGTCCCTGAGACTTCAGCAGGAGGCAAGCACAAGTTCAAGCCCTTGGAGTAATATTCTGCAAGATGATGAAGTTCTTACAAAATTTCTTCTCCTTTCCTTGGCAATGAAGAGACCACTGCAGCCCAACCCAGCAAACAGCACACTGGCAGAGGGGCAGTCCAAAAATCCTGCAGCTTCCTTGGTTCTTCTCTTTGGCAAAAGGTTTGTCTTGTTCCCAGAAGTGATCTACATCTTGGGATCAGGGTCCCAATACTTATGCCCTAAAATCCTTTGTCATCTGTGGGCAGAGGGGCCTTTGCCTAGTCCAAGCCAGTTCTGGGGCACTCTGTTTACATGAGTCCTTCCTTCCTTTCACAGTGCAGGGCAAAAACACCAGACGCCCCACAAGAGGTGAAGCCAGCATTGTGGAGGGAAGGCACTGCCCTGGAGAACTCTGTTGACATGTCTCCTTGTCTCCTTTCACAGTGCATGGCAGAGACATCAGACACACCACAGGAGGTGGATCCAACAATGTAGACGGAAGACACAACCCTATTCAGGTGCATCTCCTCCCTCCGATCTAGATCCAGATCTCTCTATTCAGCACTGTGCTGACTCACCCTCTATCCTGGAATCCCCAGCCCCTGTCACTCAAACTCCAGACAAGGAATACACAACCTAGCAGAGGCAGGCTTGGATAGTTAGTCAAGAAAATATCCACTTTCTAAAAGTGGTATTTTCAAACACAGAATGTTAAAACCCACTTTACTAAAAGATGTATTTTATCATTCTGAGTTCAGGCATACTAAATTTGAATTTTTTCCATGTTCCCTGAGTAGTTTAGGATTATAAAATGTAATAATCAAATTGCCGATTCTGGCCTATGGAGAACATGTAGCCTTGCAATAGTGAAAAACGACAAGAGCTGTAATTCACTATTAAGACATGCCACACACACCAGGTTATGTCCTACCTTAAACTTACAATGCACCCTGCCCATGGGCCTACCATAGGGGTATCTGATATGAAGAAAAGGGAAGGTTTAGGGACTGGCAAGTGGTTGTACTTGCCAAGTCCACATGGCAGTCACAGACTGCACGCAGGCCTTGCAATGGCAGGACTGAGACACACTTTACAAGCTGCTTTTGTGGGTGGCACAACCAGTGCTGCAAGACCACCAGCAGCATTTGATTTACAAGTCTTGGGCATACATGGTGCACTGTACTAGGGTCTGACATGTAAACCAAATAACCAAATCATGGCGTAGCTAATCAGTACAATAATTTAGCATAGGGAGCACTTGCACTGTGGCACCGAATAGCAGTGGCACATTGTCCAAAGCATATAACCAGCAAAACATATCAAAAGCAGAGGAGATCAGTAAAAAAAGGGAGACTCGCGCCAATGATGCCAAGTCTAACAGGTAGTAACAGGGAAATTACTGAATTGTATAGGTAGTACTCAAGGGAGAATAGAATAGCATGTGTTACTACCTGGGTCATTGCATGAGTACATGGGTAGTGACTGTATGATTAGAGTACTGCAAGGAGAGTGCATGGTGAATTTATAAGTGCTTGGGTTTTGGTGATGTGATTGGATAAGGATATGGGACTAGCTGGTTGATTGGAGGAGTGCATAAGTAGTAAAAGGGAGATTACTGAACTCTATAGGTAGTGATCAAGGGATTGTAGAAGTGTATGAGTTAGTGCCTGGGTCATTTCATGAGTACATGGGTAGTGACTGGATGCTTAGAATACTGCAAGGAGAGTGCATGGTGAATGTATAAGTGCTTGGGTTTTGGTGCAGTGATCGGATAAGGACATGAGACTGGCTGGGTGTTAAAAATGGGGGCAGTTGGCAAGGGCTTTCACCTTTGTCCAAATAGGGTCCCTTCTTCCTAGTCTGGATAAGGGAGTTACACTCCTAAAATAACCCCTGCTCATACCCTTGGTAGCTTGGCACGAGTAGTCAGGCTTATCTTAGAGGCAGTGTGTAAAGCATTTGCACATAACCAACAGTAATGCAGTGTAAGCACTTCAAAAGGACACCACACAAGTTTAGAAAAATATTCAATATTTTTATATACTTAAAACAAGAGCAAGTACGATAAAAATCCACAATGCAGTACTTTAAAAATAGTTTATTCACCAGATGTCTTTAAATGGCAAAAATAAATTGAAAACATAGTTCGTATGAGTCGGTAGCTCAGTCCGAGCCTACCGCAATGCTGAAAACAACAGAGTCTCGCAGTTCCAGCTGACCACATAGGTATGGGCTAGCAACTGCGTGAACAGACTTGTTAACAGTACCTTTCTTGGTGCTGCTCACACGGAGGTGTGAGTCGGTCTTGGCATCCGTTGCGGTTGCGATGCAAAGTGGAAGCGGTGCAAGGTGCATTGTCTTCTCGATGTGGTGCGTGCAGCGGCTCTGTGACAATCATCCAGACGGCATCGGTGAGACCAAGGCTTGCGGTGCAGGACGAAACGGTGCTCGATGCCATGCTGGCAGGTTACGGTGCAGGTGACAGAGCCAGTTGTGGCATCCGTCGGGGTTACGGTGCAAAGTGGAAGCGGCGCAGGGCCCAGTGTCTTCTCGATGCAGTACAGGCAGCGGCTCGGTGACGATCATGCAGGTGGCGTCTGTGAGACCAAGGCTTGCAGTGCAGGGTGAGACTGTGCTCAATGCAGTGCTGGCAGGTTGCGATGCAAGTGACAGAGCCGGTTGGTAGGAATTGGTGCTGTGCGTTAAGAGGCGGTCACGGGTGTTGAGCCAGCGGCGATCTTGTCGGTGAGACCAGTCCAGCGAAGTGAAGTGAGGCGGTGCAGGCTGCGGTGCCTCTCCATGCGATACAGGCAGCGGCTCAGTGACGGTCATGCAGACGGCGTTGGTGAGACCAAGGCGTGCGGTGCAAGGCGAGACGGTGCGGCCTGCAGTGCCTTCGGGACACAAGGCCAGCGGCAGAGTCGTTGACGGAGTCGTTCGCGGTTTCCTCTTCTCTGTGGCAACTGAAACAGCGGTTCCAGGAACGGTAACTAGAGGTTGGTGAAGTCTTTGCAGTCCCTGAGACTTCTTAACAGGAGGCCAGCTCGGTTTCAGGGCCTTGGAGATACTCAGCACAATGAGCAAGTGCAGGCAAACATAGCTGGTCGTCCGTCCACTCCTGTTTCTGTGTCCAGAGGTGCAAGACGCCATAGGGTCCGGGAGTCAAGCACAAGTGGCCATGGTGACAGTGTCTTCTGTGGGCTGGAAAACACGATGGTGAAGGTGCAGCGCCTGCAGGCAAAAGCAATTACTGCAGTTCAACGACAAATGCGCCACCTGAATAGCAACATTGAGAACATGAACCGGGGGATCACCTCAATGGCGGATAGCATGAGGGACATGGCAGATGGGGTAAGGGACATGTCTCAGTGTGTGATGTCACTTTGTGACAAACTGCATGAAGACCGCACACAGAGGCGCAGGGAGAGGCAGGGCATGCAACAGCAGGCAAAGGCCATGCACCGTCTAGCAACAGCAACTTCACTGTTATGTCACCGGTCTGTTGCAATGCAGATGGGGCTGGTGCACTGCTGCACAGATCTCACCAGGGGGATGGGGAGAGTCACAACAGTGATGGAAGTGCTGCTGACAAACCAGTCAGCCACCGCAGGAGATGAAGGTGTAGGGGACACGGATTTCACCAGTAGCAGGAGCAGCACCCCTATCCAGGAAACTAGGAGGAGCAGCAGGAGCCAAAGTACAGGCCCTGGCTCAACAGACAATGTTCAAACCCAACCACAGGCATCCCGCAGTGTTGTGCGTGGGCGCAGGCAGTAATGGTGCCATTATTAAAGTGGACATGTGAGGGTGAGGTAACCCGTGTCCGCCCAGTTAGGCTAGGCACACTTTGGACTTCACAGATGTGTCATTTGACATTTACCTTAGTGCCCAATAAACTACGTCTATTACATTGAACCCCTTGCTGTGTCTCTTTACTTACTTAAAAGTAGTTGTGTGTGATCTCTGCCCGTCTGTGTCTGCCATCTGTTGGTGTTGCAACTCCTACTGTGTTGGGTTCAGGCAGTGCATGTTCATCATCATGATCTTAATAGTCGCTCAAGTCCACCTCGGTACCCTTCTTAGTGGCAAGGTTGTGCAACATTGCACAAGTACATATAATCTTACAGCAGATGACTGGTGTGTACTGCCGTGCCCCTCCACTTTTGTGCAGGCAGCGGAACCTGGTCTTTAACAGGCCAAAGGTGTGCTCCACAATGTTCCTGGTTGATTTATGTGCCACATTGTATCATCTCTGGCTGGGGGTTGAAGGGTTGATGTAGGGTGTCAGGATGAATGAACGGACGGCATATGCACTATCCCCTATTATTAAATGAGAAAGGCATTACTCACAAGCACACATACACATACATCTGCATTATCTATCAAGGGAGTGTCACACAGTAATTTACCTAGCAGGTATCCTTCGCAAATTCCCCCGCTGTCAGGCGTGTGTAGATCCCACTGTTTTGGAAGATGTAGGAGTCGTGGGTACTTCCTGGGAACTTGGCCACTATGTCCGGGATAATGTAGTTGGCATCACAGATTACTTGTACATTTATTGTGTGGGATGACTTCCTGTTCCTGTAAATGTACTCTGTGGCAGCAGGTGGGCATATTGGGATGTTGGTGCCATCAATACAGCCGATGACGTGTGGGAAATTTGCAATTTGGTAAAAGTCAGTCTTGGTCTTGAGCAGTTCCGCATGAGTTTAAGGGAAGCTGATATAATGTTCCATTCTCTGCATCATGGCATCCAGGAACTTCCGGAAGAAATGGGACAGGCAGCTCTGGGACACCCCACCTACCGCAGCAATCACACTCTGGTAACTTCCAGATGCAAGCAGGTGTATGCTACAGAGCACCTGCACATGGGGTGGGATGGCGTGCGTCCTTGGAGTTGGGTGCTCCAGGAGTGGGTGCACGTCCCTGATCACGTCCAGGATGGTTTGGGGGTGTAGCCTTTACCTTTGCAGTATCTCTGGCTCAGTCAGTTGGAAGAGGGTTATCCTCTGCCTGTACACTTGCTCCTCCCTTCTCGATTCCCTCTCTCCTGCTGCCTGTAGCCTTAGCCGCCTTGCTATGACGTGGAATGCCGCCATTCTGGTTACACTGTTGCATTTTGGGGCCTCATTTTATAGGCTGCACCTGGTTACCACCTGCTTTCAGGCCATGGTAAATACTGACTCTTAAATACCGAATTTCATGCAAATTCTGTATTTTAGAGGTCACCTACATCTCCCAAAAAAAAAATCCATTTCTTATTTACCGATTCGGTATATTTACTGATTCGGTAAATTTACCGATTCTGAAAAACCCTAAGTCTTTATTTAACCAGCACTTGAGCCAGTAAAGCAGGGGGCGCATAGCTAAAATATCACCGATGAACGGTATCCCAGTTTCTTTGTGTACTACTAAGTTCGAGGTTCCGTTCGGTACTCCTAGGAGCTGTTTTAAGAAGTTGTTCTCTGCTTCCTGGATGCCGTCTGATGCTGCATAGCCCCATAGCTTGCTACCATAAGTACCAATTGCAATGCTTTTTGCCTGATATAACTTCAACATTGCGGCAACTGGGCGCTTACCCATTTTTGCCGCAAAGCTGAAGATATCAGCATTCGCTCTGGTGATCTCCCCTCTTTTTTTCGGAACCAGGGCACCCCAGTTTAAACGATCATCAAAAAGGACGCCCAGGTAGGAGAAGGTTGTCGCTATGGGCACTTTCTCATCATTCACCATAAAAGAGTACTGCCTCTTAGGGCGCAGCCCGACCTGCATTATATAAGATTTAGTATTCTTTATGGTAAGATCGGGGTCAGCCATAAAATTACGGAAAGTATTTAATAAGGACTGCAGACCTATTGCGGTTCTCTCCAAGAGGAGTGCATTGTCTGCATATAGCAAGACGGGCAAACCCCTACGCACAACATAGAGAAAATCGGCCCCAGTTTCAACCAAAGTCTTATCCAATTCATTAATGTACAAATAAAAAAGAAATGGCGCCAAAATGCACCCTTGACTTACTCCCCTTTCAACATTAAAATTCCTTGAAACCCTGAGTGCCTGAGAGAATCTTATGTTTGCCTTTGTGTCCCTGTGCAGATCCCTCAGGAAGTTAACCAAAGGGGTCTCCACCCCCATGGCGTTCATGGACTGCCATAATTTCCCCCGATTGACACTGTCAAAAAGCAGAGGAGAGATCCATAAACGCCATATAGATTGTACCCTGTCGTGCAATTGTATACTTCCCGAGGATCATGTACAGGTTAAGGCATTGTGCTATGGTGGAATGCCCTGGGCGAAATCCATATTGGATATCAGGGACAATCCTGTTACCATCTGCCCCAGGCTGACAATCTATTTAGCACTACACCACCCACAACTTTAACCACGTAATCAATAAGGGAGATCGGTCTATAACAGGTGGTACTATTACGATCTCCCTTCTTAAATACTGGGACAATTGTGGAAGTACCCCATGACTCTGGGCATCCAGACGCCGCGTTAAGCATGGCTGCAAGGAACGGAGCCCAGAGAGATGGGTTTGATTTAAAAAGGTCCGGAGGCATACCATCCGGGCCTGGTGCCTTATTGCACGTCAGCCCTAAGATGCCTTTCTCTACCTCACTCAACGTAAATGGGACCAGGGTTTCGTTTTGTCCTCCCACTTTAAGATATGTCTGAGTTGTAGTACTCCTAAATATGGAACCAAAGTGCGACACCCATTCATCTTCAGTGATATTGGTGCCAAAGTCGTCCGTCCCCCTCCCTCTATAACAGGGGTCTATTAATTAATCCCCAGAATCTTGCGCTATTGCCAAATGTGCTTGGACCTAGGAGCTCTCTCCAGGCTGCATCCTTTAATTCAGCTTTGCGTTTTGCCAGGGCCGTTTTATAATTAAGTAGAAGGGACCGGATCCACAAGAGATCTCTTGGCCTGGCTTTCAGAGCTGCCTTTAACACTCTTGCAGATTTAGAGCATACTGGGGCGAACCATTTAGCATCCCTGAGCAAAGAACTAGATGTAGGGACAATTAATAGTGCCCCCACCTTTGAACCAATCCTCTCGAAAGCTTTAAGTACGTTCGTGGGGAGAGAATCCGGAGACACACATGCTGTTAATTCTAAAGCACATAATTCATGTACATTGTCATAAAATGGATCCGGGTTCACATGAGACCACTTAAGGTGATGTTTTCCATCCGTAAGACACAGCACACCAGGTGTTACTGTGTTTGTTTGCGTTAACAACAGACCACCGCCCAAGTGTACACATACAGGATTGTGATCACTAAAAATACTTTCTATAATTGTAAATCCGAAAAGGGTAGTTTGGAAGCTAGCAGAGATCAAAACATGATCAATAAAAGACCCACCATTGCGACCTTTAAATGATGGAACAGGCTGTGTGCTAGAATCAGCAGCAAAAGACATAGAAGAGATCAAATCAAATTCATCAAGTAAGTTATTAAGTGTATCGCCCTGAGCCGAATGCTCAAAGTGTAATCCCCGCATCCTGGCACAGCCCATTTCTCTCAAAATAGTTTTCGCGGGATCCCCACACGGATGCACATTAAAATCCCCTGCTAGCATGAGGCCATGAGCAACATGGCCGCAATGCTGTCTAACAAAGTTCCCCAGCTGGGCAATCTTACAGGCCCCAAAAGTGTTCACTGCATTGTAAACGTTGATCAGGCACAGGCTCACGTTTCCTCGCTTTAAAGTAACGGCTAGGAAGTCAGAATGAATGAGGGGAAGAACCTTCATCCTGCAATTCAAGGCTAATGCTATCTAAGTGACCAGTCCACCCTCGGCTCTGCCACTAGAAGATGGAGACGCCGGGATAAAGAAGGCTTTATAACCCTCTAAAAATAAGTTGCTATCCACCATCCTGGTCTCTTGTAGGCAAATCACAGGGAATTGCCTGATGAACAACACACACCTTGGATCCTGAAACTTACCTGCTAGCCCTGCGATATTCCAGGAGATGACATTGTAAGCTTTTTTCTCCATGTGGACCCCCACTCAGGCAATAGGTAGACCCTCAGATAACTCTGGGGTATACCTGAGTCAACATCTGCATAAAGGGACCAGCACTTGGATTAATATTAAGAGTTGTAGGGTCGGACATGAGGCGAGATGTATCTTCCATTACCATTTCACCCTTGTTCAGTAAAACCTCTGTAGCTAAATTGGTACCAGGTATTCCTCCTTGGGCATCTAAGCGAGACAGAGCCTCAAATCTGTTTGAGACCAGGATGTAAGAAGCTGTCTCCTTCTGAATGCTTGCTAGCGGCTTATAGAAGTAACCAAGTGGTGGGGCCCAAATGGAGGTGGCAGAGAGCGAGTACTGATCATCGACCTTAAGAATCATATGGGCGACTGCGGGGCTTCAACAATTGACAACAACAAAATCCCCCCCGATGTTCTTTTGCGTCTGCCCCACCCATGCAACTCTACGTACCATCAGAATATTATTGCTCATAGCCACCCAAAAACGCTTGTGTCTGGCTAGCCAGTCAACAGTTTTATTTCTCAGTTGAGTCCAAGATTCTGTTTGATTAGACTTGAGTGGGGGGACACCGGCCAAGACCACAACAAGAGGACAAGCCGCGGGCGGAAGTTAAAAAATGTCTTATGCTGGCTTATTAATCGCATGGTTTGAGCTACTTGGCCCATCTCTAACGCAGTCTGGTTGAACAGTTAAAGACCTCAGTGGGCCCTCTGGCATATTAAAATTCTGGATACCTGAACAAGACACAGTTACATGCCCACCCACCCATGGAAGTGTTGGGCTTAATTGCGAGTCAGACCCCCCTAGGCCTGATGTAACATGCGGCACTTGTTGGCTTGCTGTGAACATACCTCCATTATGAATAATTACCGTCCCTTGGGCGATGTCCCTATTTTGATCCCCGCTCCAACTACGTTTTGCATGTGGTTCCCCGGGTCCTCCCTCATGATTAGTGCCCAATCTTAGTGTGGATGCATTAGCCGCCCTTTCGCTATCTTTGTCTTTGGTAAATCTTTTAGATCTAGTAGCTCTATCACCTTGAGTTGTCCGAATTGAAATAGGGGAATGGATTTGGGCTTGAAATGTTACTAGGGTGGTAGGGTGATCTGGATTTGGCAAGTGCTTAGAGCCCGGTGAGGCCCCATCAGAGCCTATCCTGGGGGAGTTGAAACATTTTGTGGTTCTCAGGAAGGCCTCATCGCCTGTCCCTAAAACATGAGTAGCATCCATACTAACCACGCTAACCATTGCTAATGGAGTACACTCAGTGTTCAGCTGAGGCATGGATTGGGGAACAGCCACTGGAGATTTAGCCGCTCTTATAGCCCCCAGGGATGATCTTTTCTGTTCCACGTATGTCCCCAGAGACAATCTTCTTTCAGTGAGCTGTATTTCATTTTGGAGAACCGATTCAGCCCTGTTTTAAAAAGCGTCCAACGTGCCTACCACCCCTCCTCCCCTCTGCCCTATGTTTTTACGTTTGGTGGCCATTTTATTAAAAGCTCAGTGAAATTTCACCAGACAACAAAATCCAAATTAAGATGATACTGAAATAGTCCCCCACTTAAGCCTGCAAATTTATGCTAGAAATAGCCGTACCTAACGGCTTGAGGTCATTGTTCAGGGTTCGGTATTGAAAGCAAAGCCACTAACCAGATCCTTTAGAAATATATGGAGTCCGGTGAAAGAGAGGTGGCCCAGCCCTGCCTCCTCCTGGCTACGACGGGCGTGGACGGGCCTGCCCTTGGCCCGGGCTTTGCCGGGCAGCGCCCGTGCACGTGCGGGAGCCCTCAAGTGTTTATGAAGCGCCTCCTGGCGCTTTGCAGTGATGCGGAGAAAGGCGCCACAGGAGGATGCTGGGGGATATAGTCCCCGTCCTCTGATAGCGCAAGTGTGGTGGCAGGAAGAACTGTTGCCGTCCCCTGTGGACTGTTTGACGGCAAACCAGCAGGGCAGGCAGGAGTAAAGCAACACTGGAGGGCAGCGAGGAATGAGCAAGGGTCCGCTCTGCGGGAGCCCTTGAGTGTTTATGAAGCGCCTCCTGGCGATTTGCAGTGATGCAGAGAAAGGCGTCACAGGAGGATGCCGGGGGATGTAGTCCCCGTCCTCTGATGGCGCAAGTGTGGCAGCAGGAAGAACTGTTGCAGTCCCCCGTGGACTGTTTGACGGCAAACCAGCAGGGCAGGCAGTAGTAAAGCAACACTGGAGGGCAGCAAGGAATAAGCGAGGGACCCGCACTGCGGGAGCTCTCGAGTTTTTATGAAGCGCCTTCTGCCACTTTGCGGTGATGCAGAGAAAGGCGCCACAGGAGGATGCTGGGGGATGTAGTCCCCATCCTCTGATGGCACAAGTGTGGTGGCAGGAAGAGCTGTTGCAGTCCTGAGTGGACTGTTTGACGGCAAACCAGCAGGGCAGGCAGGAGTAAAAGCAACACAGGAGGGCAGCAAGGAATGAGCGAGGGACCCGTGCTATGGGAGCCCTCAAGTGTTTATAAAGTGCCTCCTGGCGCTTTGCGGTGATGCAGAGAAAGGCGCCACAGGAGGATCTGAGGGATGTAGTCCCCATCCTCTGATGGTGCAAGTGTGGCTGCAGGAGGAACTGTTGCAGTCCCCCGAGGACTGCTTTACGGCAAACGGGCAGGGCAGGCAGGAGTAAAGCAACACTGGAGGGCAGCAAGGAATGAGCGAGGGACCCAGAGTCATCAGACCCACCACAGGAGGTGGGACCAGCATTGTGGAAGGCAGGCACAGCCCCATTCGGAGTCAGGTGCTACTCCTCCCACCCATCTATGTGCAGATAGGTCTATTCAGCCATGTGCATACTCACCCTGTCTCCTGGAGTCTCCCCCAGACCCTGTCACTCACAAACCAGACAGCTAATACACAAGCTAGCAGAGGCAGGCTTTATGGTTAAGTCAGAAAATACCTACTTTCTAAAAGTGGTATTTTCAAATACAGAATGTTAAAATCAACTTCGCTAAAAGATGTATTTTATCATTCTGAGTTCAGGCATACTAAACTCGATTTTCTACCATATTCCCTGAGTCAAGCAGGATTATAGGATGTTATAATCAAATTGCCCACTCTATGGCGAACAGGTAGCCTTGCAATAGTGAAAAACGAAGTAGGCTGTGATTCACTATCAGGACATGCCACACACACCAGGGCATGTCCTACCTTTCATATAAAATGCACCCTGCCCATTGGGGTACATTGGGCCTACCTTAGGGGCGACTCACATGTAGAAGGGAAGGTTTAGGGACTGGCAAGTGTGTACACTTGCCAAGTCGACATGGTAGCCCCAGACTGCACACAGGCTCTGCAATGGCAGGTTAGAGTTACACTTTACAGGCTGTTTGCGTGGGTGGCACAATGCAGAGCTGCAGCGAGCAAATGCAATTTAGCACTGATTAGCAGTGGTAAAGTTCCCAGAGTCCTAAAACCAACACACATAATTCAGGAAAAAATAGGAGGAAGAAGCAAAAGATTTGGGGATAACTCTGCAAAAAGGGCCATTTCCAACACAACCCCCTTCCAGCCTAAATCCAGGGTAGACCAATCATACCTTGATGGACTTCACTGCTTGGGGCGATAGAACATTGAACCTAGCCCACAACAGCAGGGCTTCATTCTGTTCTATGCCTTCGTGAACCTAGTTGGATCCCTCTATCCATACTCTTAGGGCCCACTAAGCTGACCCATGGGGAACCCTTCTCCTCAGCTGTGAACCCCATCTATGCAGTGCCTAAACTTACTTTGCTCACAGATGTGTTCCAACAAGCCGACAGTACCCACATGGCCAACAGTCAGAGTGGTGTGGCCCAGTCCACCCCTGGGGTGTGACTCCTGTCCCCCTCCCAGGGGCAACCCTGTGCACCAGGACAGCAAGCCACAGTGGCTACTGACAGTTCTCAGTGGGGGGCCCAGGCCTAATGCCTTTCAGGGCTCTCTAACCTCTGTGGCATCAGAGAGTGGGGGCGGTAGCCCCAGGTGCCTGGCACACTTCATCCACTTTCCCTCTTCTCAGGTCAGGGACCTGCACCCTGTGGCTGGACAGGAGACTGGGGTGGGCTCTCCCACACTGTGTCCTCCTCCCTGGGGCTCTGTACCCTCCCACCTGGAGCGGTACCCCCTTCCAGAATTGTCAGGTCACCTGTGGCAGGTGTTCTGCACAATTCGCCCACCAGTTCAGGGGTGCTATCCTCAACTGGTGCACCAGCCCAGGGTCTGTACGCTGAGGCTGAACCAGGGACTGGGGTGGACTCTCCCACACACAGTCCTCCTCCCTGGGGCTCTGTACCCTCCCACCTGGAGCGGTACCACCTTCCAGAATTGTCAGGTCACCTGTGGCAGTTGTTCTGCAAAACTCGCCCACCAGTTCAGGGGTGCTATCCTCAACTGGTGCACCAGCCCAGGGTCTGTACGCTGAGCCTGAACCAGGGACTGGGGTGGACTCTCCCACACATAGTCCTCCTCAATGGGGTTCTGTGCCCCGCCACCTGGAGCGGCACCCCCAGAAGAAAACCTGGTAGGGGGACTGTTAGCAGTCACCCCTTCCTCCAGGTGAGGGGGGTCACCCTGAACCTGTACCTCCAACCCAGGGTCTGTACTCTTAGGCTGGTCCTGTGCCTGGCAACCCAGGATGTCCGGGGGAGTACACCGACCCTCCCAAGGGAAACACACTCCTCATGAGTTGTGCCAGAGTCCACCTGGCACAGGTCTCCAACCTCCTGTCCACCTGACAGAGCATGAAGGCCCCCCAGGCCAGAAGTGGCCTCACCAGGGTCAGTCCTGGGGTGCTCTGACCTCATAGCTGGCAACCCCTTACCCACTGGTCCTTCCATAATTGTCAGAGCACCTGTGGCAGGTGTCCTGCCCAATTCGCCCATCAGTTCAGTACCTCTCTCCAGCAATTGGTCTGCCAACCTAGGATCTAAACCCTCAGGTTGAACTGGGGTCAGAGGTGAGGACCCTCTTTCTCTGCACCCACTTCCAGAGTTCTGAACCCTCCCACCTGGAGTGACACTCCTAGAAGGCAACCCGGTCAGGACACTGCTTACAGTCATCTCTTCCCTCCAGGTCAGGTAGGACCTGAACCTGGCTTCCCAACTCAGACACTAATTCCTGCAGCTGAGCACCTGCCCGGCGCACCAGGACTTCCTTGGGAGCACGCATGCCCCCCCTTGAGGGTAACACACAACTCATGTGTAGTATGATAGTCTGCCTGGTGCAGATCGCCTGACCTCTGTCCATCTGAGAGTGTATGAAGATCCCCCAGGACAGAAGTGGTGTCACCATGGTCACTGCTAGGAGGCTCAGCCCTTCTGGCTGGCCCCTGACCCACTGGCTCTCCCACTGGGGAACACATCCCCCTCTCACCCCTCCATCTGGACTTCTACACCCTCCCAACAAGATCGGTGTTGCCAGACACCAGAACCAGTGGGATGCTCTTTACAGCAGTCCGCTCCATTTCCCCAGACACTAGGGGATCCCCCTTAATGAGTGGCCTGCCAGTACAGCTTAGGCTCGTTAGCTGGTGTCCCCTCATGGAACCACCCAGGCTCTGGGACCGGGTTCCCGGCACCTTTGGCCGCAGCCCCTTCCCACTCCTTCTCCGAGTCCCTACACCCTTCCCACGACACCGAGACCTATCTGGGCTGCCACAAACCTTTCCCACTACCCTCGGTTGGGAAAATACCTCAGCCACTTCCTTCCCGGTCTTCCCCAAATGCTTCTCCAGACCCTCTGGAATCCACTGAAAGATCTTCCTCCAGTGCAAGCTCCCTGGGGTCAGAGAACTCACAATCCACTAGTTGTTGGCATAGCTCTGGAAAACAGGGACTTAAAATATGCTCTCCAACAATTAAATTACACAGCCCCACACAAATGTTAACCAAAATACCCTACACCCAATCATCCAGTGCCTGGGACAAGTACCCCAAATCATTCTCACAAGACTGCTGAGACAGTGTCTGACTGTTGCTGTCTCTCAACCCATGCTCTTCTGGCTTTTCTCCATACTCACTTACCTGAGCTTCTATCATGGGGAACCCCTCTCCCTGCACCTCTCATCTAGAGTCAGTAGAGTGTCCCTCCCACAACCAGGAATATGATCCCCTGTGCCAGTTCCCCAATCCACCTCAGGGACGCTGCGTACCACTGGAGTAACCTCACCATCCTGAACCCTCTGGTGTATGTCAACCCCCTCCTTGAAGCAGGTCCCCAAATCTGTGTGTGCGTGTACCTCACGCTCAGTGCTGGACACCACATTTTTGCTGTCACCATCTGGGCCGGACAAATCCCTTCTGGCTTCCCAATCCAGCTCCAGCTCTCTCATTTTAATGTCATGGTCTAACATCATCTTCCTTTTCTCCATGGCTATTCTTTTGTCTTCCATTGCCTTCTCCATCCGGAGTTTTTCCATCTCAAACTTCCTTGCTTCCCGCCTGTCCTCCAGCTCCTCTGGGGACAAGCTACTGTTGCCTTGCCTGGAGGGTTCCCCCTGCTCACCCCCTTGGTAGTTTGGCACGTGCAGTCAGGCTTATCTTAAAGGCAGTGTGTAAAGCATTTGCAAATAACCAACAGTAATACTGTGCAAGCACCACAAAAGGACACCACATCAGTTTAGAAAAATATCCAATATTTTTATATACTTGAAACAATACCAAATACAATAAAAATCCACAATACAGTACTTTAAAAATAGTTACTTTGCCAGATGTCTTTAAATGGCAAAAATAAATTGAAAACCCAGTTTGTACGAGTCGGTAGCTCGGTCCGAGCCTACAGCGATGCTGAAAACAACAGCGCCGAAAATGTCCATCCCCCCCTCAGCGCCTCAAGACCCTCATGGGTGAGTAGCGCGCTTTAAAAAAAACCTGAATGATTGATTGATTGAGTAGCCCTTTTCTAACAAGCTCCTCGTTGAATTTCCAAGGGCTTCCTTGTTGTCATCCTTCCTCACTGCAGAGTCTGGGTTTCCACTCTCCAGCCACTGAAATGCCTGTGATATATTTCCATGAGTTGTCCTCATCACAGAAAACGAGTTCTCACTGTGTGGAAATGATAGGCAGGACACACAGTGAAAACTCGTTTTCTATGTATTATCCTTTATAATATGTTATATTGCATATTACCGAACATCATATTGTGTAACTCCCAGGCATATTTGCACAGCCGTGTTATCCTGAGGACTTCTGGCCTATTCAGCCTCCTTTTCAGGTTGGCACCACCAAGCTAGAATTCACACAAGGCTAGCTCTAAATCTAGGACGGTGTACTAGCTGTCTCTGTTCAAGGTTATTTTCATCCTTCTCTCAATAAAACTATGGGGCAGATTTATGTTAACTGGCGCATCCCGAGGGATGCGCCAGTTAACGTGCGCCACAGCTACGCCACCCATGGTGCGCCGCATTTATAATGCGGCGCACCATGGTGCAAACATGGCACAGATGCGTGACGCATCTGTGCCGGAAATGTGGCACATTGCTGGAGTTGCGTTGCAAGCGGGACGCAGCTCCAGCAAGGCTCGGGGTGCCCCATCTACACAATGCTGCGTCAAGACCTACACCTGCTTCAAGCAGGCGCAGGGTTTTGACGCAGCATTGGCCAGAAAGTGACTGAGGGAAATCTCATAGATTTCACTCAGCCACTTTCAGGAGGCGTTCCTGCGCAGGAACGACCCCCCCTGCGCCGGTACGCCCACATGTGGGGCAGGGCTTCACAACGTGACGCATCTCCTAGATGCGTCACGTTGTAAATAGGGCGCATTGTTTGCGCCGCAGTTGCGTCAAATAAAGTGACGCAATTGCGGCGCAAGGGCATCATAAATCTGCCCCTATGTACCTGCCAAATCCCTCTAAGTTTCGGTTTGTGTCCCATCGAAACTTTTACAAATATGCAAAAGTCAGTTAATTGTGGGAGAGGCAGCATTAGATACCCATTTTAGTGCACATGTTTTAGGCTTCAAACAGCTCAAAGATACGTTTTCATTCACAACAGTTAACTGACACAAATGTGGCTGCTACGTAATTAATGTATTCACGTGTTTAAAAGAAGTATGTAAAATCATGTTAATCTGTTAATCAACAGTAGTTTCAAGTTTAGTTTGTAGTTTAATCAACAATACCAAGATGAGGTCTTGCATCGAAAAAGATGCTTTAATTACAAGAATATTGTTTGGATGTGTGTTTGCAACATGCATAGTATTAATTACTCCCACATGTGTTTTGAAATTGCTAATTTCACAAGATGACGAAACGTTGGCTTCATTTTCTAAACGAGTCACCTGAGAGCTGGGAGGGTCGCTGCTCCGGGCACCTGGTCCTCTCACGCCGAGGGAGGGGGCTTCCCAAAGTCATAAATGCTGCTCCGGGCTCCGGCGGAGAGGGTTCAGAGCTCCGAGCAGGGCGATGCTGGTACCGATCCTGGAGTGACCCCTTAGCGGGGCAGGCCGGTCTGCCGCAGCCCGCCTGGGTAAGTAAAAGAGGACGATCGTTAATGCTAAAATATATTTGGAGCAATAAAATAGGAATTGAAGGGCACTGGGATGTGCTGTTGTACTGACCATGCATTAAAAACATTCAGACACCACTGTTCTGGCTCTTTTATACTCTTGTGTCTTATGCCCCCGTTTGTTTCCGATTTGCTTCTACTCGATCGAACAATTTTCTAAATTGTTTTTTTTATTGCTACCCTGTGCTTACAATCATGTGCGTCTCTGTGTACATATGTCTGGTTTTTTAGGGTGCCGCATTCTTTCAGGGGCTCCATCGGTCTGCTGAATCTTTGCACAGTTTACCTGCAGACAGTGCTGCGCAGGCGCCAGTGACGGCTCAGCCATAAACATTGAGCACTAGTGACCGACGCTGCACAAGGGAGTGGAAAAGGGCTCACGCTGACCAGCGCTGCACAAGTGAGCGGGAGGAGTTTTCACACTGACCGGCGCCGCACAAGTTCACACTGACTGGCGCTGCACAAGTGAGCGGGAGCATTGCTCATACTGACCGGTGCTGCACTAGTGAGTGGGAGGGCTCATACTGACCAGCGCTGCACAAGTGAGCGGGAGGAGGTTTCACACTGACCGGCGCCGCACAAGTTCACAATGACTGGCGCTGCACAAGTGAGCGGGAGGAGGTTTCACACTGACCGGCGCCGCACAAGTTCACACTGACTGGCGCTGCACAAGTGAGCGGGAGGAGGTTTCACACTGACCGGCGCCGCACAAGTTCACACTGACGTGGGAGCATTGCTCATACTGACCGGCTCTGCACTAGTGAGTGGGAGGCCTCATACAGACTGGCTCTGCACTAGTGAGTGGGAGGGCTCATACTGACCGGCTCTGCGCTAGTGAGTGGGAGCATTGCTCATACTGACCAGCTCTGCACTAGTGAGTGGGAGGGCTCATACTGACTGGCTCTGCACTAGTGAGTGGGACAGCTCATAATGACCGGTGCTGCACTAGTGAGTTGGGGGGCTCATACTGACCGGCTCTGCACTAGTGAGTGGAAGGGCTCATTCTGACCGGCTCTGCACTAGTGAGTGGAAGGGCTCATGCTGACCAGTGCTGCAGAAGTGAGTGGGAGGGCAGGAAAGGTGCTAGTGCAAGATTCCTTCACCGCTTCATACCTCCTGAGCAGCCAAGTGAATGTTTGCACAGTTTACCTGCAGACTGTGCTGCGCAGGCGCCAGTGATAAGACTCAGCCACAAACGTTGAGCTCTAGTGACCGACGCTGCACAAGAGAGTGGAAAATGGCTCACGCTGACCATTGCTGCACAAGTGAGCGGGAGGAGGGCTCACACTGAGTGCCTTTGCACTAGTGAGTGGGAGGGCTCATACGGACCGACTCTGCACTAGTGGGTGGGAGGGCTCATACTGACCGGCCCTGCACTAGTGGGTGGAAGGGCTCATACTGATCGTCACTGCACTAGTGAGTGGGAGGAGGGCTCACACTGACCGGCGCTGGCACTAGTGAGTGGGAGGGCTCATACAGACTGGCTCTGCACTAGTGAGTGGGAGGGCTCATACTGACCAGCACTGCACTAGTGAGTGAAAGGGCACATACTGACTGTCTCTGCACTAGTGATTGGGAGGGCTCATACTGACCGTGCTGCACTAGTGAGTGGGAAGGCTCATACTGACCAGCACTGCACTAGTGAGTGGGAGGGCTCATACTGACCGGCTCTGCACTAGTGAGTGGAAGGGCTCTTTCTGACCAGCGCTGCACTAGTGAGCAGGAGGAGGGCTCATACGGACCAGCGCTGCACTAGTGAGCAGGAGGAGGGCTCATACTGACCGGCACTGCACCAGTGAGTGGGAGGAGGACTCACACTGAACGGCGCTGCACTAGAGAGTGGGAGGGCTCATACAGACCGGCACTGCACTAGTGAGTGGGAGGGCTCATACAGACCGGCACAGCACCAGTGAGTGGGAGGGCTCATACAGACTGGCTCTGCACTAGTGAGTGGGAGGGCTCATACTGACCAGCACTGCACTAGTGAGTGGAATGGCTCATACTGACTGGCTCTGCAATAGTGATTGGGAGGGCTCATACTGACCGTGCTGCACTAGTGAGTGGGAGGGCTCATACTGACCAGCACTGCACTAGTGAGTGGGAGGGCTCATACTGACCGGCTCTGCACTAGTGAGTTGGAGGGTTCTTTCTGACAGGCTCTGCACTAGTGAGTGGGAGGGCTCATACTGACTGGCTCTGCACTAGTGAGTGGGAGAGCTCATACTGACCGGCTCTGCACTAATGAGTGGGAGGGCTCATACTGACCAGCACTACACTAGTGAGTGGGAGGAGGGCTCTCACTGACCAGCTCTGCACTAGTGAGTGGGAGGGCTCACACTGACCGGCGCTGCACTAGTGAGTGGAAGGGCTCACACTGACCAGCTCTGCACTAGTGAGTGGGAGGGCTCACACTGACTGGCGCTGCACAAGTGAGTGGGAGGAGGGCTCACACTGACCAGCTCTGCACTAGTGAGTGGGAGGGCTCACACTGACCGGCGCTGCACTAGTGAGTGGAAGGGCTCATACTGACTGGCTCTGCACTAGTGATTGGGAGGGCTCATACTGACTGTGCTGCACTAGTGAGTGGGAGGGCTCATAGTGACCAGCACTGCACTAGTGAGTGGGAGGGCTCATACTGACCGGCTCTGCACTAGTGAGTGGGAGGGCTCTTTCTGACCAGCGCTGCACAAGTGAGTGGGAGGGCAGGAAAGGTGCTAGTGCTAGATTCCTTCACCGCCTCACGCCTCCTGAGCAGCCAAGTGAATATTTGCACAGTTTACCTGCAGACAGTGCTACGCAGGCCCCAGTGACAAGACTCAGCCACAAACATTGAGCTCTAATGACCGGCGCTGCACAAGAGAGTGGAAAAGGGCTGACGCTGACCGGCACTGCACAAGTGAGTGGGAGGAGGGCTCACATTGAGCGGCTCTGCACTAGTGAGTGGGAGGAGGGCTCACACTGAGTGGCTCTGCCCTAGTGAGTGTGAGGGCTCACACTGAGTGGCGCTGCACTAGTGAGTGGGAGGAGGGCACCGCGAATGCGACCACAGAGACCACCCCCGCAGACACGGTCTCTTCCTATCTACGGCACCACAGAGGGCACAGCAGCAGCCCCCATCCAACCGCAGCAGAGAAGGGGGGGGGGGGGCTCTAAACTTGTAATCTTTCGAGATTCGAAGAGAAGGCTGACAGTTCTTCCCTTCAAGCAGAGACCGATAAAAGGAGGGTGAGTTTTACAAACTTCCAAGAGACAGATTTAAACTCTTTTTTTACACAATTTACAAGATAACACAGCACGCGCACGGCAGAGCCGTGATTTAAAGGCATCGCATTGAAACGTTGAACGGGTTTCACCGTCACGGTGAGAGGGGCCGACGGAGAGAGAAAAGTGAAAAGGTGAAGGGTTGAAAACCTGTTTAATCCAAGCCACTACCCAGGGCAGAGGTTTATTGTCACAATATCATGAACAAATCACGACAGATATTTATTATAATTCAAAGGGTGATGAACAGGCTTTGAAGCAAACTCTGCAGATAGAAGGGCCACAAACCGTCCAAAATAATAGGCAAAGATGTGGCCTGAATAAAGCCATCTGTCCGATAGACTTGGAGACGAGTGACCCTTATCACAGTGCTTTAAATGGGCCGGTACTGTCCGGTACGGACCGGCACCTTTTTATGTTGAGAGGGAGAGCACTGACACTTTTCAAGAAAGACATAATAAAAGTCCAACTGACATAAGTGCAACTGGAAGCAGCATGTACCGCCCTGCCAGATTCCACACAGCCATACACACCCCGGGGTAACAGTGCCCACATCCCGCAGGACGAGTAATGCGCGTGCTGAGAGGGGGTGGCTGCTGTTCATGGAGACTCCACACAGCCTGCAACCTCCTTTGCACCTAAGGAACTTTTTTTATAAGATTATGAAAAAGATAAGCATGTATTTCTGAATTGTCAGTTGTGTAAGTTTTGTGCAACGCCGCGATAAGAAACAACATTGTGCTAATGCGACAGAAGGTGTGTGTAGCTATGCACTACTCTCTCAGCTGTGTCAGTGCCTGTGGCTCTGCTGCTTGGCTCTGGGATGCCCGTGTTTCGATCTGTGCATCTTTGTGCACACTGTGTGCACTGAGGAGGAGTGCATCCGTGCAGCAGAAGGGATCACTCCCGGAAAAAGATGCTAATGTTGTTCACCATGAGGCAGTCACGAAAACATTTATGATGGCAGGAAGTAGTTACTCATGCATTTAGTAAAAGTGCAAATAGTGTAAAGCCACTTCCACTGATACTAATTGTATATGAATATTCACATTTTATTCCCATTTTGTTCTCATTTTAGTTGTATTGTTGCCAATTTACAAGTAATATAAGCCTATGTAAAAAGTACTACAGGAGTAGAACTTTACTTACTCCAAAATACCTTTGTGATAGTTCCCGTTATCAAAGTCAAAGTCAAATGATTTATATAGCGCGCTACATACCCAGAGGGTCTCAAGGCGCAGGAACCTCTTTCCCTGTATCTAATCGTATGGCGCCTTGACTACCACAGCAGAAGGAGCGGGGCTGGGTCCTAACCGGGGGACATTACTGGGTCCAAACCAGGTCTGGTGGCTGGGTCCTAACCGAATCTGGTGGCTGGATCCTAACCAGGTCTGGTGGCTGGGTCCTAACTGGGGCTGGTGGCTGGGTACTAACCAGGTCTGGTGGCTGGGTCCTAACCGGGTCTGGTGGCTGGGTCCTAACCGGGTCTGGTGGCTGGGTCCTAACTGGGGCTGGTGGCTGGGTACTAACCAGGTCTGGTGGCTGGGTCCTAACCGGGTCTGGTGGCTGGGTCCTAACCGGGTCTGGTGGCTGGGTCCTAACTGGGGCTGGTGGCTGGGTACTAACCAGGTCTGGTGGCTGGGTCCTAACCAGGTCTGGTGGCTGGGTCCTAACCGGGTCTGGTGGCTGGGTCCTAACCGGGTCTGGTGGCTGGGTCCTAACAGGGGCTGGTGGCTGGGTACTAACCAGGTCTGGTGGCTGGGTCCTAACCAGGTCTGGTGGCTGGGTCCTAACCAGGTCTGGTGGCTGGGTCCTAACCAGGTCTAGTGGCTGGGTCCTAACCGGGGCTGGTGGCTGGGTCCTAACCGGGTCTGGTGGCTGGGTCCTAACCAGGTGTGGTAACTGGGTCCTAACCAGGTCTGGTGGCTGGGTCCTAACCGGGTCTGTTGGCTGGGTCCTAACCGGGTCTGTTGGCTGGGTCCTAACCGGGTCTGGTGGCTGGGTCGTAACCGGGTCTGGTGGCTGGGTCCTAACCGGGTCTGGTGGCTGGGTCCTAACCGGGTCTGGTGGCTGGGTCCTAACAGGGGCTGGTGGCTGGGTCCTAACCGGGTCTGGTGGCTGGGTCCTAACAGGGGCTGGTGGCTGGGTCCTAACCAGGTCTGGTGGCTGGGTCCTAACCAGGTCTAGTGGCTGGGTCCTAACCGGTGCTGGTGGCTGGGTCCTAACCAGGTCTGGTGGCTGGGTCCTAACCAGGTGTGGTAACTGGGTCATAACCAGGTCTGGTGGCTGGGTCCTAACCAGGTCTGGTGGCTGGGTCCTCACTGGGGCTGGTGGCTGGGTACTAACCAGTTCTGGGGGCTGAGTTCTAACTGGGGCTGGTTGCTGGGTCCTTACCAGGTCTGGTGGCTGGGTCCTAACCAGGCCTGGTGGCTTAGTGGAAAAATGCCTCCACTGGAGGGGCCTGAGTTTGACCTTATGATAACAGGTTCAAAATCTGGTAAATCCACTCAGCCTTTCATCCTTCTGAGGTCGATAAAATGATGACCATTGAATTGAGTAACAACACACATCTATTATTCAGTGCCAAGATACCCTTGGGTGAACGTGCGCTTAACAAGTACACATTATGTTTTGTAGAATGATGCCTCCTTTGCACGTGTGCAAGAGCTTAGACCACTGTTTATGATGCACAATTAGGGCTAACTGGTTAGATGGCTGTGGGCCCCCTAAAGCACAGGTTCCATTACCTAAACAAATCAGTTTAGCATGTTGTCTTAGAATTTAATATCTTAGTTCCTCGGAGAAAAAGCAGAGAGTGAAAAAAAATCTATTTTTATTCGTTTGGTGAATGTGCATCTCTGCTGTGGGGAGAGTACAGGCGAGACCGTGTTCACTTATGTCAGTACTGTGATGCTAACATCTTCAGAGGAGTGCACAGTGAGTGTACATATTGTCATTCTAGTTCCATTTATATAGCGCTTACTACCCTTGAAGAGCCTTTGAAGCACTTTACTCTAGGCAACAACACGCTGCTCCAGATCCCAAGGTTAGTGATGAATCCAGCATTTATTGGTCTTGGGGTATATTCTGCGCTCTGAAAGGGACCATTCCATGCATTTACGCAAGTATCTCTTCAATGGAGTACATTGGTCGGAGACAAGTGTGATCATTAGTGGGGAGGTCTGTGAGTTTGTGTAGATGGCTGGTGATATTTTTGGATGACCTAGATGAGATTAGGCATTGATAGTTTGCAGCGTGTGATTTTCAAAGGGGATGGGCTATGTTCTTTGATAAGAGGTGGGACAATGCACAGAAACACAATATAGAGATTAATGCTAACATGCACATGACTTACAGAGAGCTGTCCTCAGAGCGATAAGGCATGCAGAGGATGGGTAGCGAGGAGAGGGTCATTCAAAGAGAAAGGAGGACCTCAAGGTCAAAATGTTCATGCAAGAATGTAGGGACATTGTGTAGGCTCCTGAGACAGCATACACTCTGAGGAGGTAAACCTGCAGAAAGGAACATTGGGCCAGATGTAGGCTGGTAAGTAATCTGCATTTACCTAATAGGATATTTTTGTGATTCACTATTAGGTAATTGCAAGCACTTATGTACTAATGTGTCTTTGACATATTTAGTGATTCCTAATGTGGTCACAACTGGCCTGACTCATTAATATTCATGGGGTAGGTCGCAATATGAGATCCATTGGAAATCGCTAATATTACAGAGATGGTGGCCTGATTTTGATTTTAAATAAAGCAACTTAAAAAAAAATCTTTAAATGCATCATTTTTTCCTTAAAGGAACTGACTGATTGTCTTGTCTGGATGACAAGCCATCAGTACTGTCGCCTCCTGCTCTTGTTCAGCAAAGGGATCCGAAGCAGGCACATTGCCGTACATGGCCCCATGACTTAGACAGAAGACGCAAAGGGCTGCCCGTCGGCGCGCCAACCCTCAGCCAGAGTGTGCCGGCATGCCAAAAGGCTTGGGCAGCCACACCAGGCCTGAGTGGAATAATTTCGACAGCGAGTGGTAAGGAACCTGTTCAGGCAATGCACACACCATATTCTGTACCTCAACTGTATTCAGGATACCACTGTGGAGAAGTGTGGCTCACTGGTTAGAGGAGGCAGACCTGGAAGCAGAGGTCAGCCCGGGACCAGGGTTCAATTCCCGGCTCGGGGGGGTCTTGAGTCCTAAAAAAATGTCCATGGACTTGACAATTCTCGCTCTGGTGCCTACTCGATTCACGGGTTCACACTCTGCGACTCTGGGCAATAGCTTGCTTAATCTCCACAACGGCCCCTCGTGGCGGGATGCCTGGCTTTCACCTTGCGGATACCCTGCCGGGGTTATCTTGCAGGATACCCTGCCGGAGTTATCGCACAGGGGAACACCAGGACGGGTTCCCTAAGCAAGCGCTTAGAAACCGCTCGGTGATTTGCGCTATATAAATTCCTGTACATTTACATTCCTGTACATTTACATTTACATTTGCATTTACTGTTAGTTCAGTTGAAAAGATGGTCCTAAACAGAACCGGGAAAAGAGTGGTAACAGTCGAGGAGTGTGAGAGGCTGGGCAGCTCCTCCACAATGGCGGAGGAGCATCGTTCCACTGGCTCAGAGCCACCAGCTGACAAAATAAAGCAATATTTTAATATTGTTTTAGTTTTCAGCTGCTGACTGAGCCAGCATGGGGATAATCTTAAACCGGCCAAACAGACATGCGCAGTTAGGCTTCTTTAACCCGGTTGTAAACTCCAGCCAGGTGAGGAACCGACACAGACTCCCTGTGAATGAACGGAGCGTCAAACTAGCCTGCTCAAGCCAATCCCGGCGCTGATCTCATAGTATGAGAGCAGCGTCTTGATTAGTCGGGGAGTCTGTCCCAAGGACTTTCAAGAGCAGCGTGAGAACAAGGAGCACCAAAGCGCAAGGTGGCTGCAGGATCAGGTAAGATTTTCTTTTTTTAAATGCACCCCCGTTGCTGCTGCCCTATTGCCCCACCCACCCCCCACTGCATATTGGCGGCAGCCGCAACTGGTAAGATGAGCTGCATTAACCTAGAGTCCAGTGACACTCAATTGTTTTCTGATAATAGTATGTAGTATTACCTTCTGTTGTGCAATAATATATGCTCTTTCTTGAAAAGATTAACACAAAGCTAGATTTTCCCCTAATGTGTAGTTGGCTGATTATTGCACTCTGAACTTAAACACCATGACACTACTTCCTTGAGAAGCCTCAGACAGCTTACAATGGCTGCCATTAAGAGTCAAGTGTGGAAGGGGTTGTAATTCACCCAGTTAGAAGAGACATAGAAAGACAGACCCTGGGACATTAGACGCAAACAGCCTCAGGCCCCACGGCTGCGGCCCATTAGCCAATTCTTGCCCCGGGATGTCCTAAATGGGGTCTGACAAGAGGTTCTGTTGGAAATATATGAGAAGAAACTAGTGCAAAAACAGACATTGAGTTGAATTACAATAATAATATGCTTATTATTTTTAATGGCACACTGCAGCCCATATTTACTGTGATTTTGCTTCAGGGTTGTGTGACTTTTGTAGCACAGCCCCGATATAAAATCCTTTTTGGCATTTACTAGGCTATGTAAAGCCACTTTGCATAGTTTAGTAAATACAAACAAGCACAGCACAGCGTGTAGCACCTTCTTGCATTACTTTGCATTGGGTAGGTATTACATGGGGAGGGGAAGGGCATGCATCTAACCATGTATTTTGACACAAATCCAGATTTACAAAACCTGGGTTTGCACCAAAATGGTGCGCCAACCCAACAGAAGCATAACAAGGAGAAATATCTTCAGTTCTCCTTGTTACTTCCTCTTTCCATGTGTGCTTAATTCTGGAGCATGCAGAGAAAGAGGACTATGCCTCTAAGGATAGCTGTTGTGCAGGAAGGTCTGCCTTCCTGATCAAACAGAATCCTGCCCATAACTCAGACACCCTTCCACCATGGTGCAAAGATTTCTGCATTGCTGCTAGCAGCGCACAGTGCACCAGTGCAAGGAGAGAGCAGAAATCCTCCATATCTTTCACACAATGCAGTGCAGCAAGTTCTCTTGATGTGCTACATTGCATAAAATAGTAGGAGTGGCCCTGCATGTTTCTTTTCAGTCACTTTAGAGGCATTGAGAAGAGTGGGAGATTTTGGGCCATTTTTATGGGCAACTCACGCAGTGCAGCGCAGAAAGTCACCTTGATGGGCTGCACTGCGTGGCAGGGAATGGGCTGGAATGTGTTGTGTTTAAGTCAATAGGGCGCATTCATGCTTTTTACCCTACACTGGTGCCCTTTTGTATGCTTAGCAACAACACAGGCTCCCCTGCATTGTGAGAATGCAGCACACATAGAAAGAGGAGAAAACGAGGAGAAGGACACACATTTAACCTCGCTACGCCTCACCTGCGGAGGCATGGGTTTCTGGTGCATTTCCATGTCTATCACTTCTGGTAAATCTGGGAATGCATCGAAATTCACGGATGTTGCATAGGAACACCCATGGAAACGCCTCCCTGGAGCAGAGTAATCCAACGCAGTGCGATTTGGTCTGCATTGCATTACTCAAGATATATGAAGCCAGCCAGGGCCATGCAAGGTGGCCGTGCGTGGCTTGATAAATGTCCTTTTTAAGTTGTGTTGCTCCTGCACTACATTGTGTGGTGCAAGAGTGACACAGAGGGGCTTGTAAATATGCCCCTTAGAGTCTACTGATGTAGAAAAGTAGTCAATTCAACATTTTTGAGTCTCTACCTACAGCTATGTTAAGATTAGTTATAAGCAAGATTGGATTCTGCTAAACGATTGGTTCACTATTTTTCCCAGCCCAGGTCCATTGACCCCTTCAATTTTCTATCCTGATTTTTCCAATTGATCGCAGGTTGGGGGATCAGGTGTGCTTGTGCCTACCACCTATTCTAAAGATCTTGGTATTTGATTAGCGGTATTGTACTAATGTTTGTGGTTGATCTGTCATCGTGCAGTTATTGAATAGGGAAAGCATACATATATACATTGTAATTCAATATGATTCAACATGAATAGCAGAATTCAGTTTCACTCAATCACTCCAGCAGTTTCACAGCCAAAGGTATATGTATTATTTGTTTGTTTATGTTGCTGTTTTGCAGGGCAGCATCTTTTTCCAGGTGTTTGCAGTATCTGAGCACAGCTTGCCTACAGATGATGCTCGGGAGGCCTGGTTCCTAAGGCACCAATGACAGAGCTGAGGCACGCGAAGAAAGAGCCTTTACCCAGCAAGGCAGATGTAAGTGTATTCACAGAGGGAGGGTCTGGGGATTGTTAACAGCTGTGACCCAACCAAGAAACCTGCAAAGAACATGCCCTGCGTGCAGGACCGGACTGGGAAGAGAAATCGACCCTGGCAAACTGCTCAGCTGGCCCCTCGTGGGGTGAGGGGGAGTGCAGTTGAGCAGTTTGCGAGGGCCGGTTTTAGGCGACTTTCTTACAGGGGGCCGATATAGCCAACCCCGGTAACAAAAAAAGTCCCCCGGGGCCCAAAACCGGCCCCCACCCTAGCGGCCTACCGGGGAAATGCCTGGTACCCGCCTATGGCCAGACCAGCCCTGCCTGCATGTGTGCAGCAGGCACAAACAATCTCATGTACCATTGCTGGATTGGGCCAATACAGCTCATGCTTTGTCACATAACTATTATTAATGGCTTAAGGCCACAGAGATTACCATGAAGAATGCAGTACCATAGACATAGAGTTCCCATATAATGTATAAAAGATGCCCTCTGCAACACTGCTCAGCACAGGATGGTCTACAGAGAAACATTGAAAGCAGAGATGTTTTCTACCAGTGATGTACACATCAGTTCAGTCCTCTTTATGTTTACAACGTTGGATACATTGCCATTTCCATAGGGGCAGGTTCAGTACTTTTAGCTGGGTGAGAAAAAAGCGCAGACAATACTTATTCAAAATAGTCTGCTGTTGCTGCTGTTAACATCAAATCAGTTTGTAGGAAGGTCCCGCTCTTAGGAGTCCAGCACACGCACTACAGAGCAACGGTGGCCTGCGCTGCCCAAATTCAGAATAAAACACTTGTTAAGGTTTCAGAGTGACCCTTTATCAGATCAACATAACACAGCTGCCTTCTGTTCACCCCTATCGCTTCACGTGATGGAAACACCAGATATGGAAGAAGCCTCATACACACCTGGAAGATTGCAGCAGTTAATCACATATGACCCCGGGATGTAATACCTAGAGAAACGAGTCAGATGCAAACACTCACAAACACAAATAAATGCACAGCTGATGGCCTGCATAGGGCCCAAGGACACAATGCCAGAGCATTGGTTACTGTGCAGGGTTTGGTGTGACAGGCTAATGGCGCTCAAACAGGTAGCTAATAAGGGTAACTGGGTAAAGGATGACGTATAAGGTATGGTGCTGCCAGGAAAGGGGAAAACCCAAAACCCCTAAAACAATCAGGAGCAAGGCCCTGACCTATGCAATGAGAAACAAAACCTGGACAGTACATAAACTAAAAAGTAAATGTAGTCGACACCGGATGTGAATCTTGCAGATTTTTATACGTGTGGATGTTCTTAAAATGGACAAATGCCAGCCGACACGTGTTTCGTCAAAGGTCAATGCCTATGACTCTTCAGGGCTTAAAGGGCATCATACTGGTATCGGAGGTCCGATGATCATTCCAACCCGGAAGCCGATAAAATCTATGTGGATGACTGGGTGAAGGATGTGGTCTGAAGGGCGGGTGCGTCCGAGACCACGGAGGATCTGAAAAAGCAGAACTCCTCCTGTCAACGTCTCGTTGGTAAGGGTGTTAATAATCATATGTGTGCCCAGGTTTTGTTTCACAATGCCAGAGCAGATATATGACCCACCTGGACACCTGGACCACCTCAGAATGTGACCTCCAGTTGGTATTTATGGCAACTTCTATCAGTGTGTGATCAAGCATCTAAACACGAAATGTATTCCCTGCTGAAAGAGGGGCGAGCTTCTCTTTATTTCACCGCTATCCGTTAGAAAGCATGCAATGTACCTATCGCAAATTGAATTCCAGAACGCCTCTGTTCCCAGCAGGTATTGCTTAAATAAACTTAAACTGTTCCTGGTTACGAAGCCTCACTGTTTTCATCTTTTTGATAAGCGGAACCTGCTTTAACACTGCCATCCTGCACGCTGGCACCTTATTCAGGCTGCCCAGAGCCACGCAAACTTTTGCGCCATGGCACAGAGCTGTTTGTGTGCTGTCTAGTATCGAAGCTGCACCGGAATCATACCTTTCTAGTACAAACTCCCATGCACAAGCACATTCATAAACATTCTGTGCATTCCACGTAGGCTTTCACAGTGCAGCACACGTGTAGTGTGTGGAATGTTTGGAGAGATGGAAACCTTTTCACTTGTTAGCTCCTGCTTCACGGACACGGTTGTTTTCAATGCCGAATCCAGTCAGGCTACATTTGGAGCTCTGCCCATGGTTCGTGACTGGCTACCCGCTCCTCCCAGCTTCCCACACCGCACCTTGAAGGATTGACATAAACAAGTTGTCTTTGGAAGGCGGGGGGTCAGGGACCCCCGGCCGTATTTATTATTAACAATAAAAGTATGAATAACAACATTACATCAATATGTTAGAAAAAACAAAATTTGATATTAGTTTACAGTATTGAAGACAGATATCAAAGGCTAACCTTAACAAAAGTCTAATACAGCGTGTTTCCTATCAGAATCTAACATCCTGTCTGAATTTTGCATTCTAACATTTCTGGCCCGACGGCAAGGTCGCTAACCGGTATCAAGTCCTACTAACCACGCCCCTACGTACAGGTGCGCATGCGCGACAGGGGACCGCCTACCCCGTCGGCATCGTGAACTCCATTTAACCAACAAGGAGGGCCCTTACACTCTGCGTCATTTGCTGACGTCATGATGTATGTGCGGGGTGGCTACTGGCCTAAGGAAAGCGTGACTCCCTCCCCCGCATTTTTAGCAGCTAGCGGATATTCCTGCCCCTGAAGTTCTAGGAGGGACCAGTGGCCCCTCCCCCTGGGCCGTCCCCTCCGTGGATGGTGACGCCCCACCTGGGACCTTAAATTGCTGCTCACTGATCATGACCTTACCGCCAAAGGCCAGCATTGTTTCTCGACGATCTGGCCCCCCCCACAACTCCGGCCTGAAGGTCATCCATACCTCACAAAGTCCTGCAACCAAGCTAGGATATTGTCGCACCAAATTGCATTCCCTGCCTCAGTCAAATAGACCCCATCTTGTAAGTACAAATCATCCCCCCAAATGGTCCCATATGGGATGGTCTGTAAGTGTGTGGTTCGGAAAAGTTTTTCTAACTTGGTATTGATCCTCTTTACCGAGTGATTCAATGCCCTGACGGAATCACCCCCACGCCACTGCAGCCGAGGTATCAGCTGAGACCAAACTACAATGCAGTCAGGGCAAACCCTCCTTACCCAACCTGCTGCTGAGATGATCTCTTCTAGGAGGACCCTCCTACCCAGTCTAGCAAGGTCATTCCCACCCAGGTGAATAATTACCACAGTCGGCGGTGTTGCATGTTGGGCGATCAATTCTGCAAAGAATCCCCAGAATTGGCTGAGGCAGAGACCCCCCCTCCCAAAGAAGGAGATGGACAATCCTTTGTGCTCTAGCTCCCTTCTACCCTTGCCTGTAAAAAAGACATGTTTAGCACGATTCACATATGAATGACCAACAATCCAAAAATGCCTGACTGCATCCTGTGTTCCTGATTTTCCACGCCACGATGAGTTGCCGATGAACCTTGATGATGACCCGAAGCGAGTCCTCCGCCTGCGTCACAGAGCGAAGAAACTGCAAAAAACCAGAAAAACAACCTAATGTCAGCAAAGCTCTAGGTACTTCACAACATGTGTATCCGCACATAACGTTTGTAGTAATTGGATGACCATCTCCCAATTCTCTTAACACTGTTCACCTGCAAACCCCTTGTGGTTGCCTCAGTGGCTGCACCTATCCTAAAGGAGTGTGTGCCAAATTCCTTCGGGTCAAGGCCCACCCTGGTAATGGCCAACTCCATGACTCTTCTGAACTGGTATTTAGTTAGAGGGATGCCGTCGGCGTGCAATAAGAGCGGCCCACCCAAAAAACCACCTCGCTGCTTGAGGAAAGTCTCCACATGGTGTACCAGGCAGCAATGATTGGCTCTTGCCCTGTGCAGAAACACAGTCTCCCCCCACGCCTCCTGATCAGTTTTTGATCTCAAAATTGTCACCCACAATGTGTCTCCCTGTATTGTTGTGTTCAGGAACTGAATACCCCCTTGCCTATCTGCCTTGGAGGCTGCAACCAACTCACTCAGTCTCAGAGCCCCATAGAAGGACAACGTGAAGGCTGCTTTGAACAAATGTATCTCCCAGTCTGAACTACAGACGTCATGCAATGCAGGCAGTAATGCCGTCAACCTCCCCAAGCCTACTGGTTTGCTAGTGTCAGCTGTGCTGCCCTGTAGGCGGCGCCAACCCCTCAGGCCCTTACGCACCACAAAGCTATTAGTTGGGTCTTTTACTCCCTTTGCCTGTGCGTAGAAGGAGACAGCTGCCCTATGCCTGTTTGCTGTTGCCACTGAGCGACCCTCCTGGTGCAATCTACCCAGATAATCTGCAAAGCTATTCTCCAGAGCCCATTTGGATTCCCAGTCTCACCCTAAGAAAGTACAGTATGAACCAAACGCCCCTTCATACGCTGTTCTTGTCTTGGAGGCTAAGCTAGCAGCCACGAGGTCCTGTAATTTGGGGCACCAATCTGCCAGAGTGTTGACGGGAAGTGTGTCGGTGTAGGTTCTGCTGTTGGAAGATGTTCCCTGAAAACCTGCAATTTTTGGCGAGAGAGTGCATCAGCTGTATTATTAAGGACCCCTGGCACATGTTTTGCCCTGAATATAACATTCAATTTCAAGCATCTCAACACAATCTCCTTCAAGAGGCGGAGTATGAACCTACAGCGTGCCGCTTGCTGATTAATACACTCCACCACCGTCATGTTGTCTGAACAGAATATCACTGATTTGTTGCGCAGATGTTCTGGCCAGACCATCAATGCAACCCATATGGGGAACAGCTCCAGAAAGCCAATGTTTGTTGTCAACTCACTGTACACCCAGTCGTCCGGCCACCTGTGGGTGACCCACTTGTTTCCAAGGATGGCACCAAACCCAACCCTTCCAGCAGCATCAGTCCATAAACCTAACTCTTCTGAAGTAGTGGGGGGGCCGGACCACACAACACTGCCATTGAAGCCCTCCAGAAATGCCAACCATATGTGCATGTCCTGGCGAACCTCAAGTGACAGTCTAGTGCGGTGGTGTTTTTCTCGCAGACCTTTCATCGCCTGCGCAATTGAGCGAGAAAAGGGGCGAGCCATTGGAATCACTCTCAACGGAAATTCAATTGGCCTACCGTTTTCTGGAGCTGTTGTAAAGAGACCTTCTCTCTGGCAAGGCACGCGTGCAGTGACGCCTTGAATTTTGACACCTTCTCCTTTGGGAGCCTAAAACAACCCTCCACAGAGTCTATTTCAATGCCCAGAAATTCTAAGCAAGTGGCTGGCCTCACTGTCTTTCCTGGCGCCAGCTGGACCCCAAAAGCCCGCATGAGCACGCAAAATTCCTGCAGTGCCCGCGCACACTCCTAAAACCCAGCCTTGCCAAGGAAGAGAAAGTCATCCAGTGAGTGCATAACCTGTTGATGCCCGGTAGCCTGCCTCATTACCCACTCTAAGAAGGAGCTGAACATCTCAAAATAGGCACAAGAGATAGAACAACCCATAGGCATTCATTTGTCCATGTAATACTTCCCATCAAACTTGAAACCCAGCAGGTGGTGATCATCCTGATGCACCGGGAGAAGACGAAATGCCGACTCTATGTCAGACTTGGCCATCAATGCCCCTGGACCCAGGCCCCTAAGCAACTCTACCGCTTGGTCGAAAGAGGCATATTTTACACTGCAGACATTCTCATCTATAGCATCATTCAAGGATGCCCCCCTTGGGGATGAGAGATTATGAATGAGTCTAAACTCGCCTTTCGCTTTTTAGGGGACAACACCAAGTGGGGAACAAACAAAGTTGAGCACTGGCACCTCATCATAGGGTCATGCTATCCTACCCAGGCGTAATTCTTTCTCAATTTTTGCAGCCACCACACCTGGGTTATGCTTTACTGATAATTGGTTCCTACACTCACTCTTACCTATGTACCCTCCTGCAGGTATCCTGAAACCCTGAGAAAATCCCTCCTGAAGTAGTTTAGCCGCTGGGTGATCTGGATATCTGTTCAGCCAAGGAATCATTGCCATGACATCAATAGGAGTGTGTGATACTAAACCCCCCTCTTGTCTCTTCAGGTTTCCTTCTCCCCTGGTCCCCTGGTTGCCACCCTTAAATCTGCAGGAGGTCTCGGGGTGTGAGGGATGCCCGCACAAGGCACAGGCGTGTCTAAACTTACATGTGCCCACTGCCCTAGTGCAGGACCGTTTGTTGAAATCCCAACATACGCCCTTTTTATCCCCCCAACCCTTACCCTTTCCTGGTACCTCCCTTCCTTGCGCATGCCGAAAGGGCTGTTGGGGTTTCGATGGGTATATTTTCTGTGCCCCAGTTGCCCCATCGCTGCTGACCCCCTAGTTATCTGGCTGTACCATGACAGGGAATCTACCATATCCCATGTTAAAGAGGGATTGAATTCTTTAGCTTTCCTAAATGAAATGTCATATTCCTTCCACCCGTCCCCCACGTGTTTCTCGCTCCACATGGCAATCCTGCTCTGGTAGCAGGCCATTTCTGCGTGTACATTGGGTGACTTTTCAGCAGTAATGGCACTGAACACGGAAAAGGCCTTCATCCAGTTAATAAATGTCTCCTCTACTCTGAACTTAACCAATTCTGTTCTTTTTGTGACTTCGCATATTCAAGTTCCCTATTAGTAAAGAGAAAATGTTGATATATTTGCCTGCCCAGATCATCTCCTTCACAGCCTGAGACACATGTTGCGCCAAATTCTCCCTCCTTGAGGGCATAGCACCATCCTCAATTAATGGCAAGGCCACCTACTTACCACTATCACTGACTTGCGATGTAGCACCATCCTTCTTAGCCGTCTGCTCGCTGGAGGAACCTGTGTGGGATGGAATTGGTGCCAATAGTGCCCCTTCACTCACCCTGGCCAACTTAATTATCTCAACCAGCTTCAAGGCTTCCGCCGAATGATCTTGGGAAGATAGCAACACCCCTCCAACTGTAACCAGGTTAAAACGGCGACTATCTGGGAAGCCAGTTCCACCGGGACAGCGCTGGTCGGTGGTGTTGGGACCCCGGCGGGGATGGGGGTAATGGTCATGGGGGTGACAGGGGTAATGACCCCGAGTGGGGCCACCGGCACTGCCGGAATAACAGGAGCTGGTAGCGCCGGTGTGATTGGGGGCATTAAGGGAGTATCCATAGGCACTACTACTGGCATTCCCTCCCCCTCAGCGGTGTTCCTGGGCACCGTGCCCACACTTTTCTTGGACTTGCCCCTCTTAGGAGGGGTGACAAAATCACCTCTGGGCAATGGCGGATTAGTAATCCTTCTCTGGCCTCACTTGTGGTCCCGTAGGGCCATCCAACCTCTGATTAATTTCTGCCACACTCCTACCTAACTCGTCCATTTTACTGAGGCGCCTATCCATCGCGGTCTTCTTGCGCATCATAGTCTGCATCATTAGCTCCATGTGGGCACTCCTATTGACTGCACTCTTATTGACTCGTGGCCCTGGCATTCTAACACAATACCCAGTGCACTCTAGTCCTAGTCTCCACAAGTCTTTTAGTGCACGTGTGCACTTGTACCTTCTTTTTAGATGGGGTATGTGAAGATGACCGTAAGCACCATGAAACTGTGACCGCAAACACACTAGCTAGTCTTAGCGTGTGGGCGAGCGCCAACCCCTATAGGAAGGGCTCAAGCCCGGCGGCCCTCCAGAAGCAATGAAGTGCAAGCCCGCATAACTCCCCTTACCACCGATCTCCTGCGTGTCCCCTGTCCGATGCCGTCCTAAGTGCACGGGATCTGTTGACTGCACAGGATGAAGCACCCGAATCAAGAGGGACCACAATCAAGCTTCCTAGGGGGAAACAAATGTTAATATAATGCACAAGCTTTGTATCAAAAGATGTCAAGGGCACTAAGCACACACTAGCGGGGCTCCGGCCCCTAGAAACTTGAAACAGGGTCTTAATGACTTAAAGGGGGCTACCACACTAGGGGGTCCCCGGCCCGCCCCCAGCAAACCCGCCCCCCTTCCCCGGAAGCTGTCCAACTGCTTCTGGGTCACGGAGGAGGCATCAGCCAATCGGTGGAGGGGGCGCGCCGCGCGTGTCATCAACCCGCGACACACCCCCACCACCAAGAGGCCGGAGGGGGGGGGGGCACCGCACCGCCATGTGGGCGGGAGGGCTGAGCAGCACCCCCTTTTCATTTGTGTCGAAATCTATAGGTACTTGCAAAGATCTGACCAAGTAACACCAAGCACGTGCCTCTTAGAAGCACGGGGCTGCAAATCAACTTTTGCACTAAAGAGAAAACTCCCTTCCGAGACCCGCTGTCGCTGTAATCCGGGCCAAACTGTATCTGACACATCGCATGATTCACGTTACTGCAGACATAAAGGGTACAAATGATCACTTTGCTGCAGAGACAAGTGGCAATCAGTGATTTACTCTAATAGTTCTGATTTAGAACAGAGAATATTATTTATATCTGGCTATAGATACAAGAACATGGCATGGCATTGAGATTTGCTGTAAATAGTATACAACCTCAAAGACCTGAACTGTACAATAATATGTTAAAAGCAGAGCTTTCTTCTCAAGGCTCCAGATACAAAGGGAGATGCATTGTGACACATGAAGTCAGCCACTGGTAATGACCTTGGGCTGCCTTCCTGTCAATCCTTTTTTAGTGCACCTGTGATATTCATAGTCACATCAGCATCAGTCCTTACCCAATAGAAACAGCTATGCTTGAACTTCTAGACCCCCTCCTCACTTCCCAGTGTTTCGCATGCACTTGGCTTCCTCGGTGAAGTGCAGCTTGAGTTTGATGTTCACGGATGGGAGAAGCTTTGAACCCACTTCTCTTCACAATTAGGGCCTCTGAAGACCTACAGAAAGAAGTCATTTATTGCATGCTTATCATGCTCAAAGTATCATTTAGAAAAATGGGATGTATATTGTTGTAAACAACATTTTAAAAACACTTTTTATGTCCAATGACATTTCTGACTATGATTATCTGACTTACAACCATTGACAGATACAAAAAGTGCCTTCATGTGACCTGTTTTATACAGTCAAGTACCTTAAGGTCATTCACCTGTTACTTCATGCCTCATATAGGAACATATAAATAAAGAAGTTTTTATCTTTCCAATATCAAGTTCTAAAATAAAGGTGCACTTGTCAGCAGTTGAAAGCTCAACATCATAGTCTATGTTTAGGACTTTCAAGAGATTGCCCCTAAAATAGGCCTATGTAATCTAGAAAAGGAAACAGTTTAGGAAAAAGTCCTTGGTACTCCATGTACAGAATAGGACTAAACATTTGTAATAATGCATTGTTAGAGCTTCTATTCTTCAGATGATGTTTACCTTGATAAAAAGGTCATTGTCATATTTTATTCCTTAAGTTCTTCTCAAGCAAACCTTTAGTATTAGTATTCATCCAGGAAAATCCTTAAGGAATACATGTTATGACTTACAGCTTAGCATTCCATGCTAGGGGCCCACCTCCCTCCAGGTCACTAATATCACAGTTTCCAGTCCCTGACGGTAGTCTGAAAGCCTAATGTGTTCGGGCTATTGCAGCCTCTCTTTGTTACCTTTAAACAGATTAGACAAAGAGACCTGAAATCCATGATTTTTGGTAAGATCTTCAGGGCTGCAGCTTGTCCCTAAATTACTTGAGTGAAGTGATGACCCTTTTCCATGCAAGGGTGAGTAATTACTGATATGTTTATGTCCAAGAAGGGGGCACATCCCTCTCGAACCTTTTGCAAATTAGACGTACATGTCTAATTTGATATCGTACTTAATTATGAATTTGCTGGAGACCAATGAATCTTTCAAAATTCTGCCTTCTGCTCAATAAATCATAACCCTATTGTTCAACCACCGAATTACTGCATCTTGCACAAGGTATTGGGCCAGTTCAACATACTGTTAAAGGAAACAAGGGCTGATTAACCAAAACAATGTTCAATTTTATTAGTCTTCCAATGATGTTTTTATCAATGATCGATTTGCATCAATGAGGGAGCCCGCACCTTTACTCCCAAAGCAGATGAAACCACTGTATTATCCAAGTTGTTCAGAGGTTTATTTCTCTACATTTGGTGCTTTTAGATTTAGAGTGATTTTTAACTTGTAGTGAGTTGGAGACACAATTAGCTACCAATCAATAAGACGTTGTAAGCTCATGGTTGTGCGATACTGGGATATAGTACAAACCAACTTTGTTTGGGAACAAGTTCACCTTCAGCAGTTACAATTCTGTCAAGTTAAATAGAAAAGGTGCTGGGAGCGAACTCTTGCTAACCCCTTTCCCAGTATTTACACATGACATATACAGCCTGATTCATCAAGCTTTTTTGCGCTCGCAAAGGGCCAGATTCTGAGAATCCGGCCCTTTGCGAGAGCGATGTTTGCATTTGGGATTCAGCATCCCAAATGTCAAAATCGGTAATTGCGATCTCGCAATTTTGCGAGG
This sequence comes from Lissotriton vulgaris, assembly GCF_964263255.1. Taxonomy (NCBI): domain Eukaryota; kingdom Metazoa; phylum Chordata; class Amphibia; order Caudata; family Salamandridae; genus Lissotriton; species Lissotriton vulgaris. The sequence continues at coordinate 70,125,033 of NC_141696.1, forward strand.
AATGACATTTAAGGAATCTCGATTTGAGATTCCTTAAATGCAATTCAACATATTATTTAAATTTGCGAAATCGCAATTTCTAGGCGCAATTTACCGCGAGGTCAGACCTCGCGGTAAATTGCGAAAACTCCGAAAAATGCATTTAAAAGCATTTTTCTGAGTTGCATGTTACACGCACACATGTCCTCTGGACATGTGTGTGTGCAACACCTGTGTCACAGATCATTTGAGGGGTGCTACAGGGTGTCCTTTGGACACCCCTGGCACCCTTCAAATCGCTATCTTATTTGCAATTAGCAAATTGCTAATCGCAAATAAGGAATACTCACCATTCATTCCTATGGGCCTTTTGGCCCATAGGAATGCATGGGGAGTTTTTCCTTATTTGCGATTAGCAATTTGCTAATCGCAAATAAAGAATGTGTAGGAATCGCAAAAAATATTGCGATTCCTACATGAATCCCGTTTTGCGAGTCCTTAATAGCGATTCGCTATGAATCGCTATTAGGGCCTCGCAAAACGGGAGAATGATGAATCTGGTGGAAAGTTGTTTCTAAACATTATGCTTACAGTTGAAGGGTTATAGTCGTTTAAAGTTGAATGTCATACATGATTTATTGGGGACAACTGAAGTTTTCCAGCTTAATCTATAAAAGAGCACAGTTAATGCTTTTGATGGCAGCTTTAAGGTCTTTGTTTGCACAATACAACAGAAGTACTAAACTTCTGCAATATCTAGTAAGCAACATTACATGGAATAAAATTATTTAATGTTACTGACTTGTTTTTTGGAATCTTGTCCCCATAAACAAGAGAACGTTATTTTTTTCAGCCCAGTTTTTGTTAAAGGAGCTCAGAAATTCTAGAAGCCAGTAGTTTAATGGTACAGCAACCAAAGATCGTATATATCAAGCATTTGTCTGATTACAAACGGTCGGATTTACATGCATTTTGGTATGTATCTGTTATATTTGACTTGTGTCTTCCCTGCTGCTCAGCTAGCATGAATGTTAGAATGCCTGTTGACCTCATGGAATGTTTGAGTGGCTGGCTTGAGTGCAGAGTGGCAGTTGATGGCAGGGAGGCTGATCCTGGTGGGGTTTATTCCATCTACCTTACTTCCTCTAATGAACTTAACCTAGAACTAAGCTTTGAATAAATCCAACCTATTTTATAAACCTGCTCCATGGACTTTCAATTACCACAGTATCATTCCCTAATTTTTGTTTGATAACATGTTATTTAATTGCAGATTGGAGTTGCAGATACATACCAATTCGGTTTAAGGAAGGGGTGTGTTTAGGGCATCGCTTCCTAATAGTGAATTGCAGTGGTGTGTAAGAATGTTTAGCGACTAAAATGTGGTTGCTAAGCATTTGCATTGTACCACCTACTTCAAGTAGGTGGTAACCCATTTGCAAATGGGAAGGAGTGCCCAGGGAACACCTTTCCCTTTGTGAATGTTCATAAAAACATTTTTAAGAGCAGGCAGTAGTCCCATGGACCACTGTCTGCTCTTTAAAAGAAAAGAAAAGAAAATGTTAAATGTTTCTTCTTTAAACACACTCCGTTTTCCTTGAAGGGAAACAGACAACATTTAAAAAAATATATTTTTTAGTTAAAAGCAATCATAGTCGTGGTGGTCTGCTGACTCCAGCAGGCCACCATCCCTGTTATTTCCGCGATTCCTAATGGGCTGCAAATTGCGACCCACATGATTAATATTCATGCGGTAGGTTAATTTGTGACCCACTAGGAAACTTTGAATCCTTATAAAAGATCAGGATCAAAAAGTCACCATCCCTTAAGCGAAATGTGAGGCCCATGTATCTCGTGAGCATACAAACCAGGGGAGCGTTCTCATATGATACCCACTCACTGATCTGGACCTACTGCATTATAAGTTATGATCCCATTCCAATCTAGTTTAGCATATTACAAAGTATGATGGGATATTATTACCTCTTTGGAAGAAAGTGAGTTGTTGGATGAGGAGAAAGAAACCCTGCTCAATCAGCAACCACAATCCTTGTCAAGGTGACTTGACATGCATACCACCAAATTAACCTGTGCTTAACTCTCTGGTAGCTTGGCACAAAAGCAGTCAAGCTTAGCTTAGAGGTAATGTGTAAAGTATTTCGGCCACACACAGAGTAATAAAGTAAAAAAAAAACACCAGAAAAATATCACAACAATTTAGAAAAATAGAGTCAAATGTAATACAATATTTGAGATCAAAATGAAGAAAATGCAAAACGTAGAACCAGCGAGGTCCAATTTGCAATGTTTCGGTAGAAATGTTGCTAACAAGCACAAAGCACCAACTGCAGTTATCTGTTCAAGCCAGACCAAAGCATGACTGTGACTGATTTCGCAACACTGTCATCACTTCAGCTTGGTGTTTAGTTAAGTGCCACTGCCAATTCACAGCTTAAAGATGGCCCCAAAGAAAGATGCTGCCAAGAAAGTTGCTAGTGGGAGCAGAAGAAGCAGATTTCCAACAGTGGTGTACTGACGAGAACCTTTTTCAGAAAAGTTGTGACTGTTGCACTGGCCCCCGGTGAGCAAGCTGAGAGCATTCCTGCATCAATAGCACCACCTTCTCAACCTAATGCCAGGACCATGTCTATCAGGGAGGCAGCCAATGCAATGATGTTGTTGTCAATGAGTAGCGATGTTGAATTGGACTTGACCCTTTCACAAAGTAGTACACAATCATTTCAGGAAATACAGCAAAGTGGACAGCAGCCGCACTCAGCAATGGATTTGTCCGAGGTTAGAGCAGAACAGGAGATTGAGCTTCCTTCAGAGCAAGAAGTTGAACCTCCTATTTTAGAATCATTGGCGTCCACATCTCCAGAAAGGAAAAGGAAGGGTCCTACTTTACCATCTTCTCCAAGCATCACTGCTGCTGCTGATGATAGGGACATAGAGTGGATCCCCAGTCAGACCTGGAGACAATAGGAAGAACAAGGGAAAAGAAAAGTTCCAGAAAGACTTAGACTTATGGAAGGGGACAAAAAGGAGGATGATTATGACAAGGTAGTCATGGTGGAAGGTGACACAGAGGAATCTGACATTGCTATTCCACCAGCTCTGAGAGGTTGCGGCAAAGGTATTACCCCCCAACTCCCATATTTGCAAAACCCCAGCTGAGACCTGCACCAACCCCTGTCTCAGGAGAAGCAGAGAGGGAATCAGTGACCTGCCCGCCTACCTTCTGATCTTCTTCAGGCATTGGCAGTGGACTGGTAAAAAAAGTACTTCTCCCCAGAGGGGGAGGACATTCCAGTAGGCACCATTTGCCACACAAATGTTTGTTGAGGTAAGCGTGGTACACATTATGGTACTGGAGGCCAGATGACCCATATGAAAAAACACCACACATTCAAGCGGGAGGAGCACCTTAAAAAAATTGCTGAACATGGTTGTGGTGGTAGGGGGAGCCGGGGAACATCAGCTACAAGTTTAATCATGGTGGAAGGTGAAGATGAGGAAGAAGAGGTTGACATCTTATTGCAAAGCAGCCCTGTCCCCAGCACTACACCAGCAGAATCACCCACATCAGTGACTTCACAATGCCACAAAAAGACTTAGCCAAAGCCCGCGGTGTGCTGCGCATGAGCCTACCTGCACGCTGCCTGGGGTCCCGACCTGCTCCAGCCTTGCCTGGGGTCCCGACCTGCTTCAGCCTTGCCTGGGGTCCCGACCTGCTTCAGCCTTGCCTGGGGACCCGAGTGACTTCAGCCTTGCCGACCGGAGTTGCTGCCTGTTTCCAACTGCACCTGCTGTCTCCTCCCCCCGCCGCAGCCCTTGAACACCGGGACTGCCGCAGAGTGGGGTAGTAGAGACTACAGCCCCCAGAAGCCTCCGCGACTGGCCCGGAAGTCGTGTTGAGGCTTAGCGCCCGGAGGCACCGTTAAAGGGGCTGGCCTTGCGGTGGAGCGGGTGTCATTGTGCCAAAGCCCGCGGTGTGCTGCGCGTGAGCCTACCTGCACGCTGCCTGGGGTCCCGACCTGCTCCAGCCTTGCCTGGGGTCCCGACCTGCTTCAGCCTTGCCTGGGGTCCCGACCTGCTTCAGCCTTACCTGGGGACCCGAGTGACTTCAGCCTTGCCGACCGGAGTTGCTGCCTGTTTCCAACTGCACCTGCTGTCTCCTACCCCCGCCGCAGCCCTCGAACACCGGGACTGCCGCAGAGCGGGGGAGTAGAGACTACAGCCCCCAGAAGCCTCCGCGACTGGCCCGGAAGTCGCGTTGAGGCTTAGCACCCGGAGGCACCGTTAAAGGGGCTGGCCTTGCGGCGGAGCGGGTGTCATTGTGCCAAAGCCCGCGGTGTGCTGCGCGTGAGCCTACCTGCACGCTGCCTGGGGTCCCGACCTGCTCCAGCCTTGCCTGGGGTCCCGACGTGCTTCAGCCTTGCCTGTGGTCCCGACCTGCTTCAGCCTTGCCTGGGCACCCGAGTGACTTCAGCCTTGCCGACCGGAGTTGCTGCCTGTTTCCAACTGCACCTGCTGTCTCCTCCCCCCGCCGCAGCCCTCGAACACCGGGACTGCCGCAGAGTGGGGGAGTAGAGACTACAGCCCCCAGAAGCCTCCGCGACTGGCCCGGAAGTCACGTTGAGGCTTAGCGCCCGGAGGCACCGTTAAAGGTGCTGGCCTTGCGGCGGAGCGGGTGTCATTGTGCCAAAGCCCGCGGTGTGCTGCGCGTGAGCCTACCTGCACGCTGCCTAGGGTCCCGACCTGCTCCAGCCTTGCCTGGGGTCCCGACCTGCTTCAGCCTTGCCTGGGGTCCCGACCTGCTTCAGCCTTGCCTGGGGACCCGAGTGAATTCAGCCTTGCCGACCGGAGTTGCTGCCTGTTTCCAACTGCACCTGCTGTCTCCCCCCCCCGCCGCAGCCCTCGAACACCGGGACTGCCGCAGAGCGGGGGAGTAGAGACTACAGCCCCCAGAAGCCTCCGCGACTGGCCCGGAAGTCGCGTTGACGCTTAGCGCCCGGAGGCACCGTTAAAGGGGCTGGCCTTCCCGCGTCGCGGGACCGCGCGCGGGGCCAAGCCCGGGCAAAGGGCGGGCCCTCTGTGGCCCTCAGAGGCCTGAGGAGTCTGGGCTGGGCCACAAATCCTGGTCGATTCAACTGCGTGCCAAAAGGTAATTACACAACCAACCGAATACAGCTCTCTGTCAACAGCGGATATGGAGCCCAAGCCCAACGCTAAGACCATGGTTAAAAAAATGCCGATTCATACACACTCGGTTACAAGGAACATTGTTACAGCAAAAACTCCACTACCATCTCTAACTGCAATCGACCGCATGCTACAACAGACAATCGTGGTAGTAGCTAACGCCATTGAAAACACAGAGAGACGTTTATCTTTACCACCCAGTGCTTGCTTAATCTTACAGTCATCACAAACTGAAGAACTCACAGTAAATAACACAAATAACATAAATGTGACATCACTCTCAAATGATTCCATACTAATGCAATCTTATACAGGTCTCCCTGGGGCTGAGTTAATTCAAGTGGAAGACCATCCCATAGACCCTGATGTGTTCCAAGATAGGGAAAGTCGACTGTCCTTAACTCCCAACTTGTTAACTAATGATACACCGGTTGGGGCTTTGGGGTCGAGTATTGTGCTCAATGCCAGCGCGGTTTTGATTCCCTGCAACACCGAAGATCCCATCCCTATAGCCGACTCACCCAACAATAGCTGTGCAGACAGCACGACCGACCATTGCTCTGCCCACCGTAGATCTAGACGCACACGCAACAGGAAATTATTGGCCCCAAGTAGGGTGTATGTGAAACAAAGGGGCAGGAGAAAGAAGGCAACATCACCGTCATTAGACCAGGCGAACGGTGGAGAGCCGTCACCACCCACCGCAGCCCAGCTTAAATGTAGGACTAAGGGATAACTCTAATCCAACTATACTTAATGGGGAGTCTCTAATGTGGAAAATACTAACTTTCAAAGGAGGGTCAAGGGTAAGTAGTTTAAATACCGTCGAGGTCAAAACCCCTACTCAAGCTACTAGAAACTACAAACAAACCTGACAGTCTATAATTAAGCTGAGTCAAAAGTGTTCTTACCGAAAAAACTAGTCTTCAAAACTGGACATGCCCTGGACCAGCCTTAGAGTAGTCAAAAGACACTATTGATGTAAACAAAGTCCTATCAGCCCACCCTCGTGGCGGAGCATCTTCATTTAGGACATATGAAACCTGGCGGGTGTCTCCGTGCCTAGAAGAATTGGCAGGATGACATATGCCCAAGGTTCAATGAGAGATAGTGTCCTCGCCACTGGCGGTGCTGGTACAGTGCAGTGCAGTGAAAGTAGTGAGTGATGTTAAAATGACTATCCAGACAAAAAAAGACTTTTATTTGGTATTCAATTGGACGCCAATTAAAAACGAGTGAGAGAACAGTGTGAAAAAATCACTGTATTCTTTGCTAATTGGTCAAACAGGCCAACATGTTTCTGCCTTAAGGTGAAAAGTCCACCGGCATTCTTCAGGGCCAGAGATGTTTATACTGCTACTGCAAAGTCGTACTCAAACTTAAAGTGTGAAGTAAATTTAAAGTGAAGAAAATGATATATAGTGACTTAAATCGTCAATTGGACGATCCTACCGTATCCTTGTCAATTCTATGATAAGTAGAGGATACATTTCTGTAGGGAAAGAAAAACACAGAAACACACCCACTAGTTATTATGTTGATGTGTATGTACAATGCCAGGAGCCATAGGGGTCCTGGATCAAGTCATTCAGTAAGAAACAAAGCAACTCAGCTAAGCCAAACTTCAATTAAGTGGCCAGTAGTATTAAGATATCGGTTGCCCGAAGGGTCAAACAACATCTTATGATTATACAAAATTAATCCATAATTTGACTTACCCAGAAAGTTTTGGGAGTACAGCCTCACCTCACTTGGCAACGACTCAGAGTGATGAGGCCCCGCTCTGTGCACAAAAAATAAATATGAAAGGCACAATTGAGAAGCCTCATAAGTGTCTTATACTATTGGTATCTACTGCTATGTGCATATAACTAGTTCGTAATATACCCGAAATATTCACTTCGCCTTGACATCCATGGTTAGTGAAGCATTTGAGAAAAAAGGGGTTTGTAAAATATTAATGGAGCATGACCTTAATAAGTCCTGCTAGGATGACGTGGAAATTCCACTCAATTGTCTATCATGGTCCATATGGTAAGGAGATGTAATGTATTCTTACAACACCTTGTCAGTGAAGACAGCCCTGTGCTCTCTGTTGATTATTGGTCAATAACCTCCCTCACCCTTGTTCTTAAAAAATTGTTGGAGGATTGATGACTCTGCAGTTCACCAAGGTTAGCCTGCACTACGCTGTTTTTTAAGGAGCTTGAGAGATGTTAAATAAAAATATCAAGAGCCAAGGTAGTCTTAACTATCAGGGACCCCCAAGGGAAAAAAATAGACAAATCTGGTCCTAGTGGTCCGTAACAACCCGCAGCACACTCACCTCTCCGTCGGTACCCCTCGGCAAAGTCCTGAGCCGAAGAGGAGGCACCGACGAGAGGCGGGAGGCGTGTTTAAATACCCGCGTTGATTGGGGTAGAGAAAGGCGATTAACCACACCTGTCGAAATCTATGATGTCAACCCGTTCAACATCCGGGCAATGTATTTAAATGCGCATGCGCGTCAGTGAAACCCAAAGCGGGAGCTGCGTCCAGAAGACCTGGGCATGCGCAATTAAAGCCTCGCCTTTGCGTGCGCGCATGCACAGCAACTCGACACTACAAGGTAAACAGCGGCGCATGCCCGATTGCTGTTACGCCGGTTCAGAGTTCTACAAGGATGTATAATGTGATCGTAGCGGCGTAAGCTTAACCCAGAGGCCGAAAATGCAAAGTGAAAAACCCGGCCTATGGAGTTGAAGCATCACCTTATGTTTGTAAACCATAAACAGTTAGTAAAGGTTTGGTGATGAACGCGCATGCTCAGCAGCTTGTCACTACAAGATGAACTGTGATACATGCGCAATTGCTAATGCACCAATTTTGATCATCTCGGGATGAATGGAATAAGCGTAGATGCATGAGTATCACAGGGAGGCCGAGAATGTCAACAAAGGGTGAAAATCAGCCGAGCACCTGTGGTCACCACCAAGGAACAAGGTCAACTGAAGGCAAACCATGTCTACAGTACTTTACATCTTGTTAACCTCGTGATTGCCCTGTGCGTGTTATGGAATAAGGTGTACCCTAGGGCAAGGGTCAAAAAGATGGTGCTAGGGACCTCCCATAATAAGGCCATATAGTAACGAATGTATAGTCCCTGCAATAAAGGATAGCTTGAATGTGTGGTCAAATGTAGGAATCGACCCCACCAAGCTGTCACCCGTGCGACCAGACCCTGCTTAACTTGTTGGTATTGAGCTATTCCAATTGACAAGTATGCAGGTCAAATAGACACCCATGGAATGTTGTCATTCAGCCCTACCACATCCGCTTTCAGTTTGAAAATCCAGCGTTGTTCTTTGACAAAAAGAAAACGGGAAACATCGGTGATGTGTGCAGGGATATACGGCTGGTCAAGGACCACCCACCTCAGTTCATCTGCTTTATGTTTTGCTGCCAGGAAGTGATTGGTTAAGCGCGTAGATTGTTTGTTGCAGCGAATTGTGCTCTTGTGTTCGCTTATACGTGTTTTGACTTTCCTGGTGGTGTGCCCTATATATGCCAGCTTGCATGGGCACGTGATCATATAGATCAACTTGTCAGAGTTGCAATTGGTGTGGGTGTTTAGTTGCCAGGGTCTGGATGTTCCGATGTCAATGGACAGAGTCTTCTGGGTCTGAGGACACACGGTACATCCACCGCAAGGGTAATGTCCTCGTACAGGAGGAATGTTCCAAAGGGTATTAGTAGTAGCTGAAGGTGCTCTGCGCACAGAGATGGGTCTAGTGTGTACTAGACTGTCTCTGATACTGGGCCCTCTTTTAAAGGCGAAAAGAGGTCTTGGTATCTCACCAGAAGCTGTGTTCAAAATCTTCCAGTGTTTCAACACTGTTTTCTTCACCCCATTGGATAGAGTGCTGAACGTGTGTACCATCGTCAATCGATCTGAGGTAGTCTTGCTCCCTCGATGTTCTAAGAGGGCCTCTCGATTATTATTGAAGGCTCTCTTCTGTGCTCGGCGTACTAGATGACCGGGATAATGGCGTTCTTTCAAGTGTTTTGTCAATTCAGTCGCATGTTGTTTGTACAGATTGGTAGAGGAACAATTTCTTCGTACCCTCAAGAATTGTCCTACGGGCAGATTTTGGCGAAGGGACTGTGGATGGAAGCTTCGATAAGACAGAAGAGAGTTGCGTGCCATGGGTTTCTTGTAAAGTCGACTGAGTAAGCCTCCTTCGCCTGGAAAAATAAGTAGATCTAGAAATGGCAACTGTTCTTTACTGTGTTCCATTGTGAATTTAAGATGTTGGTTCCTAGAGTTCAGCCAGGTGTGGAAATTAGTAACCTCCATCTCAGAGCCTCTCCAGATAACCAAGATATCATCGATGTATCTGCACCACAGCAACACCTGACAAAAGAAAGGGTTGCTGTGGGTCAAAACATGGTCCTGCTCAAACTGATGCATGTATAAGTTTGCAAGACTAGGGGCAAATACACTCCCCATTGACGTCCCAGAGACTTGGAGGTAAAGATCGTCTTGGTATTGAAAGTAGTTTTCCATCATGGCCAGCCTCGCACATTCCATAATGAAGGGCACAGGCGTGATGGTATCCAGTTGTCTGGAGTCCAGCAAGGTCCTAATGCAATCCAAAGTATCTTGTTGCGGGATGCAAGTATAAAGGGACTCAACGTCGAAGCTTACCAGCAGGTCGGTCTCGACATTGAACTCAGTATCGGCTAGTAGGCGCAATACATCTGCAGTATCTTGAAGATACGTAGGGGTTTCCTTAACAATTGGCTTGAGGAAAAAATCCACAAAGGTGGATAATGGCTCAAGTATAGAGCCAATTCCCGAGATGATTGGGCGTCCAGGGGGCGGTCTCTTCTCCTTATGAATTTTAGGCAAGCAGTAGAAGTAAGGTACCACCGGATGTGTTGTGTTGAGGTACCTTGCCTCTTGGTTCGTGATCCATCCTTCACATGATGCTTCTTCAGTGAGACTCTTAATATCATTGGAGATCCTGTTGGTCGGGTCTTCTGTAAGTCGACGATAAGCTTTGGAATCACTCAGTTGGCGTATACACTCATTGTGATATGTAGCAGTGTCTAGCAAAACAATTGCTCCACCTTTGTCGGCTGGTTTAATGGTTATCGTTGTGTCTTTTGACAAACCAATAAGTGCCTTTTTTTCGGTCAGCGTCATGTTAAAAAATGTTTGCTTATTTCTTGTATCCATGTTCATAATGTCATGGGTGACTGCTTGCTCAAAAGCGAGGATCCTCGCAGGTCCTTGATGGTTCAGTGGCGTGTACGTAGACTTGGGTTTCAGACCAGTGTTACGGTCCGGCGGGTCATCCAGATCACTGTTATCATTATTGGTCTTGAAGAAGAAATGTAAGCGAATTTTTCTAAAAAAGGATTCAAGTTCGCATCTAAGGTTGAAGGGGTCTCCTTCATAAGTCGGGACAAATCCCAGTCCTTTATTGAGGACTGAAGTCTCTACCGGTGTGAGTGTCCGGGAGCTGAGATTGACTACAAGGTCGCTGTCCTGAATTAGGTTGGGCCTCTTCTGTTTTCTGTCGTTTCTGGTGCCCAATTCACAGTCTGATGGCCTCTCCTCCGACCACGGCTCCTGCCTCGGCCCTGCCATAAAAAAGACTGGTCCATGTAAAAATTTGGATTAGGGGGGTAGTTAGGAAATTGATGGCCCATGGGTGGTGGTCCCATCGGTGGTTGGTGATATCCCCAAGGGGCTGGAGGCCACCATGGTCCAGGGTTCGGATAATACTGTACTCCTCGCCCTCTGTTTGCTCGTCTCTGGGAGCTTCTCCCTCGTCCTCTGCTTGGTGTTCCTTGGTTTGAATCACCTTGGTCATTAGAATCTGATTCTGAACCTGAGGAAGAATAGTTGGACTCATATCTTTTTCCTTTGGGTGTGTAGACCGGAGCTACATAGGAATCACTAATATATGGATAGGCGACTTCCATAGAAAAGCGTGCCAAGTCTTTTTTGAATTTTTCTATTTTATTCAACAGAATATTATCATAATACTCTTTATTAGTTCTCTACCCCAATCAACGCGGGTATTTAAACATGCCTCCCGCCTCTCGTCGGTGCCTCCTCTTCGGCTCGGGACTTTGCCGAGGGGTACCGACGGAGAGGTGTGTGTGCTGCGGGTTGTTACGGACCACTAGGACCTGATTTGTCTATTTTTTTCCCTTGGGGGTCCCTGATAGTTAAGACTACCTTGGCTCTTGATATTTTTATTTAACATCTCTCAAGCTCCTTAAAAAACAGCGTTGTGCAGGCTAACCTTGGTGAACTGCAGAGTCATCAATCCTCCAACAATTTTTTAAGAACAAGGGTGAGGGAGGTTATTGACCAATAATCAACAGAGAGCACAGGGCTGTCTTCACTGACAAGGTGTTGTAAGAATACATTACATCTCCTTACCATATGGACCATGATAGACAATTGAGTGGAATTTCCACGTCATCCTAGCAGGACTTATTAAGGTCATGCTCCATTAATATTTTACAAACCCCTTTTTTCTCAAATGCTTCACTAACCATGGATGTCAAGGCGAAGTGAATATTTCGGGCAGGTTACGAACTAGTTATATGCACATAGCAGTAGATACCAATAGTATAAGACACTTATGAGGCTTCTCAATTGTGCCTTTCATATTTATTTTTTGTGCACAGAGCGGGGCCTCATCACTCTGAGTCATTGCCAAGTGAGGTGAGGCTGTACTCCCAAAACTTTCTGGGTAAGTCAAATTATGGATTAATTTTGTATAATCATAAGATGTTGTTTGACCCTTCGGGCAACCGATATCTTAATACTACTGGCCACTTAATTGAAGTTTGGCTTAGCTGTGTTGCTTTGTTTCTTACTGAATGACTTGATCCAGGACCCCTATGGCTCCTGGCATTGTACATACACATCAACATGTAGTGTAGTTCCTAGTTTCCCACTAGGCCCTGCGCATTGGAATAACATAAACAGTAGTATCGACGTGGAACTGCTTATATTCCAGGCCTCCACTGACTATGCTAAACTTAATTGGGTTGTGTTACCAACTAGCTCAGAGGTCACTGGAAACTTTCTTCTCTGCATAGGAAGTGATCAGCTTCCTTGGCACAGACAAGAAGGGATTCAGTTTTCCAACAACCGTGCAACATGACAACTTTGCTCCTCAGATCAAGAGTCAATCTCTAGGGTCGTGTGAAACAATAGACATGTATTTCACTCAGTCAGTCTAGTGCAGTTTACATTCACGAGATGTAGAGAATAGAGAGACGGGCGTTTGTCAATAAAGGTAAACATTTATTGAACAGTCTTTCTTCTCGTACAAGAGAAATGTATTGCCACAATTGCAATAACTGTTATTATAAAAAGTACGTACAGTAAGATAAGTATTGCGAAATAGAACTGTAAAAGCATTGATATGGTTTCTTAGCCATACAATGGTTAAAAGTAATAAAACATATATACAGTCATATATACATTAGGCTAACATACTCAACTGGTGCTTCTAACTAAGCCTACCCCAGTGTGCCTGACCTAAGCCTAACACATGAAAAGGGGAGTAAGTAAGTAGCTTAAGTTAAGTTGGTTTTGCCAAGGTTTGTTTCAAGAATTCTCGTCTAAGGGTTTAGTCAACACCATACCTCTGAATAGAATGATGGAGGATTGGTATCTCCTTCAGGGGTCTCTCTCGATATCCCAGTCACCCGCGAGGGTAAACCGGAAGCGCCGGGACTGGATTTCTCTGCACGAGAAAGGCAGCGGCTCTCTTCAGCGCGTCGAGGAAGGAGGGGGGACAGCGTCCGCGGGCAGCTGGAATCTGCTGGATGTCTTCGCAGAGGACGGCTGTTCAGCTCCTTAAGCGTACTGCACCATAGTTCGCGCTGTAGCGGCGATAATGGTAATCAGCAGCTTCACCACCACAGGATAGCAGGCTGCAGCGACAGAGTGCTAGATTTACCAACACGGGGTCTTGCAGGCAGCCAGCATCAGCTCACAGCTCTCGTTCTACATTGCTTAAGGCAACGTTGGTAATATTTATACCTGACAGGTGCCGGGTTTGACGCAAGTTTGCTGGACATAAGACGTCAATTAAAGATGTCACTAGGAAGTGACAGTTATCAGTTGCTCATTAGAGTTCCATTACTAATCAAAACATAGCAAGCGGGGATTTCCAAGTTTGCTAAGTTTTTATCTTGTTGAAGAACTCGGAGTGTTATCTAGGAATATCAGATAGTGACTGCTGCTCTGTCATTGCACTAATTGGTCGCAAAGGAAGTAGCAGGGAGTCATGCTGGAATGTGGCTCTGTTCGTGTGAGGCCAGAGATGACTTTTCAGAAAATCGCACTTGAACGGTTATGCCAATATAGGGAATAAATGGATTTATAACCGAATAGGGGCATAAGGTCACAGTATCGATCAGGAACCTAGATTAACACGCAACACCCACTCCACGGGTTAATGTCCATCAAAATTACTAAAACTAAGCAATTAGATGCATGTGTAACATTGCCCACCCCAAAATACATAAATGCATTCGAAATAGGCGTACTTGTAATACATGGAATTTAGGTACTGTACGTTTTTTAAAGCATAGAAATCATTCAAAAATTATTGCATATGAAATCAATGAACGATTATGCAAAAAGAATTACACATGAAGTATCTCTGACAGAAGAAATGCGAGATAAATCATCACATAAAAATGCATTGTAATAACATGTGTGCTAGAGGCTGGTGTTATGTTGTTATGTCTCTAGATGTGTTTAGAAATAGAAGTGTGAAGCTTCTGTTCTCTAAGAATAGTTTTTACGTTAAGCAAAGAATTGTTCGTGCCAAAAAATGGGTCAATGTTAGAAAAAGTGTCCAATTCTTGTTTGTTGATCAAAACTGAAGGCCGAATTCAGAGTTCATGGGAACGCTGTGTGTCGGAAAGCTTCTAAAAGTTATTGTTTCTCTGTGGGTGAGAACATCGTATCAGACAGGCTCTCAAAGAATTGGTCTACAAATTCAGGTGATAGTTCAACCAAATTAGATAGCGCTGTAACCTGGCAGGTGTGAGAATGATTGCTGTCATCGAAGGCAGGACCAGCAATGCTCACAGCACGTTGTACCTGGATGATGTTGCTTTTGTCACTCGCTCCACTGTTACCACTAGGCTGTAGTACAGGAGTCTCCACAAATGCCGTCATCAGGATTGGTAGCCGCTGGGGACAACACAATGTGTGAGCCGTTATTGGACTGAGCAAAGTATCGACGTCCATTGGTACTGCTGATGGAAGTGAAAGACAGATGTCCAACACGCATTCATCGCCGCAAAGCATACACCGTAGCACAGGTAAAATGCAATTTTGCCATATCGGTCTGAATGAAAGGAACCAGGTCATGTTTAGATCTCTCAGCCTGGCCAATCCGAGGACGTCAGTTATCCTGTCCCTGTAGCGCATTGCTAGGATTGTCTCTTCCATTCCCATGGGAGCTATGTCTGAGCCGAGGCTTGCCATAACGTAGCAGGAGGGTCAAAAATAGAATCCCTGCAACGAGTCCCAAAAATAATGGTATACCGCCAAAAATGGAGTGCACAAAATTAGGAAAGATTCCCAAAATTGCCTGGAAGGGTGTTAGCAGTCCCGTAAAGACTGTCTTAAATATGCCTGGGATGCTTGTAGCACTAGACATGTTAAGGAGTAGGCTGAATATTTCTACGAAATGCACGGGGCAATTTGTTGATAAAAGGTCATGGACTTCAGTAGCCGTCCTTGCGACTAGAAGATCATACGTCTCTTTAGATGACGTTATAGGCACTGTTGTCTGTAAAAGTACAGATTTCATTTTGCTTAATGTATCAATTCGTATAGAATAGAGATTCAGACGAGGCCAGAGGGGAGTCACTATGTCTGGAGGCCCGCTCAGGAACAATGCTTGCATACAGCATTTGACCATGGACGTTACTTGTACTAGATAACTTGTCCCTGGCGCGAGGCCACAACACCTGTGATCCGTTCTAAGAATGTAACTCCCGTTTGCGAGTTGCATAAAGAAGGGCTCTATCTGAGTTGCAGGTGTGACTAGCTGGTGGCATTAAAGGTTGTTTGAATTTCCATCACATGCTCCGTGTAAATTAATACCCTGACACAAAAGTATACCACTTAGTGAATGTTTACAGTTCTCACCACTAAGAAATACATTTTTGTCGCTGTCACTATAGCAAGAATGAGTGTATGGTAATTTCCATTCGGATTTTACATATCCTTTACCCAATTGTTCATACTGGCCAGCAGGTATGTATTCAAGGCACTTTTTAAAGCGGAAAGTTGTTATCGGAATTGTGATAATTCCGTGTATTATCCATTCAATGACAGGACTCTCTGACATTGTCAATGGTAATCTCTCGAGTCTTTCGATGCTCAGGATTGTATAGTCTGCTCCTTTCTGTGCCAAACTGATCTGTTTATCAGTAAGGTTAAAACTGGAAAATAATGACGTTGTGTTGATTAAACGCCAAGGCACATAGCCTGAACGAAGATTTTGCAGCGTCCAGCCTAGTTCTATAATAGAGCGTAATTGAGACTGGCCATGTTGTATCATTAGCAAATCTCTGTCTATCACATCAAAGGCAGAGGATACAATATTGTCCAAAGAATATATTCTGGAAGACAGAGTCGTTAACCCATTGTCTACCACAGAAAGTGATTTCTCCAAATTAATACGATCAATTTCTCGTATTTTTTCAGCAGTTTCAATTTGCTTTACTTTCCAAGCCTCGTTGTAAGCAGCATAGATGCTGGTCGCTATGAAACGCTTTTGACGCTGTTTGCGTGGTCCAAGAATGAAATCGCGCAAATCAGCACCATCTTTTAGTAAAGACAAGTGTTGCTTAATTTCAGCCAGTGTGGATGAAGTTAGCCATTCTAGGCAGAGTTTCCCTACACTGTATGTGGTTATAATCCCTGGATGTTGTCTCTGGGAATATCTTGAGTCTAATCTGGTCATTTTTAAACCCTGTGTTTTATTCAGGAATCTATCTTGACAGCTATTTGTGTCTGTAGGCCAGATTAACCACTTTTTCCAATCAGGATGTGTTCTGTTGAAATGTAAAATATTTGACATGTCTAACTCAATATCTGCGGTTGCATTTTCAGGTATTGGCTTTGGTATAGACGGTTTTTTAAGTTCTTTGTTCTTAGCTAGACCAAGACAAGATGTTTGGTGTATAGTGTCATTTAAAAATAACATTTGTTCAGGTATCATGCAGGTTCTAAATAGTGCTTCTATGCCTTGCACCTGCCAATCTTTTGTACCCCAAATCGTTTTCGTTTCAATATTATTTTTCCAATAATCAAAACCAAATGCCATCATTTTGTCATAAAATGCTTCTGAATATATCAATTTAGAATTTGTCAGCATTGGTTTCATTCCTGTTTTATCTAACAGTTTGTAATAAAACGTTTCTGCATCACTGGTGTTAAACCCTGAGAAGTATTTGAATTTCTCAAAAAATGCTTTAGAACTGCTTTTAGGTGGTGTAGAACAATGTTCCCATTGATTATACATAAAACATTTCTAGGCTGTGCAGATTTATGCAAGTAATGATCCCCATAGTGGGTGTAACAGAATAATTGCTCATAACTAGATGAACCTTGTAAATAATCATGATCTGTGAATCTAGCTGACATTACTAAATCAGACATCATGTCATTAATACTGTTAAAGTCCCAATCATCAGAGAATGTACTAGGTGTCACAAAGTCACTTAAGGAAACCTTTAGTTGATGAGGATACTTCAGGATTTCGACCGGACCATATATCTCATAGTCTGTTTTCTCCCATACTACCCCACCAGGTATTGGAATTGCTGTGACATTTACTGTTGACAGTTCTCTTTTCTTCACGTGGGATGATCTGTGTGGTTTCAGGACTAGGTTGATGTTCTGACTTGCTGTGTCCATTGTAATATATTTTCCTTCAATGAATTTTCCCAAACACAGTACCATGATGAGCCAAAGCAGGAGGAAAAATACACCTAGACCGAACCAGAACTCTAGCCAAGGGGAAACAAGGTAGATTTCCTTCAGTTGATGAAAGAGTTCTGTTGCTTTTTCTTTAAAAGACTTTTTTGTTTCTGGCATCACTTCGGGGTCGTTTAAATCTTCAGAGAAGTTGTCGAAGTTGATGAAATAACCAGAGGCAGTTCTGTCAATTGATGGGATTGTTCTTTCAATCTGTCTCTCGGTAGCACTTTCTGATGCCACCTCATTGTAGACTGGTGTTGTTTCTTGACGAACTGTTTCAATCTGTGTTTCAAGAGGCACGAGTTCCATGGCATTATTGCATAGTCCTTCATTGTGCACTGCAGGCTGATCGAATGTGATTAGTCTTTCAGTTTGAACCTCTTGGATTGTTGCAAGTTTGGGTATTCTGTTGTTTCTTGGGAGTCCACTGGGCCTACTGTTGATTATAGGCCACATGCTTGTGGTTTTACCAGATCGATGGACACGACTCTGTTCTCCTTTTTACCAGCAAGGGGCGGTAGCACAACTGATCTTGTTCCGGTGACTGCTAAGACAGGTACTGCTTTTCTGTAAGAAGGCCCAAATTCCTTCTTAACCGCGATCTTTTCTCTGACTAGATCCCCAATCTTTGGAATCCAGACAGGCCTTGCTGGGGCTGTTGCGGGTGGTGCCTCGTCAGTGGTACTTGGCTGTTGCTTTAACTTTATGTTGCTTAATGATTTTCTTGTTTCATTCAGTTCCTGTAAGACAGCCAAACGATCCTTTACATCAAAGTGCTTTGTTTCTTCTTGTACCACTGACATCTGACTATCAAGGTCCTGAACGCGCATTCTAATTCCGAACAATAGTTCGTATGGGCTGAAACCTTTTAGAGAATTTCTTGGCATGTTGTTAAGACTAGTCTGGACACTTATTAAATGTTTGACCCACCCAGCGCCTGAACCTAATACCTTCGCTGTTATAGATTGCTTTATGTCACAGTTTTTTCTTTCTACCACACTATTCCCTTCGGGATGCGACGGACAAGAATACCGCAACCCAATTCCCATGCTGGCCATGGCCTCCTTATAAGCTCGAGAGCTGAAAGCAGGACCCTGGTCAGAATGGAACGTGGTAATTGCGTATGTGCCGATAAAGACTCGCAAATCTTTTATAACAGCCGAGTGCTGGAGGCCTCATTCTTTAAGTGCTTTTCATCTTAACTAATTAATAGGACGCAGGTTGGGGTTCAGGCAGCGTTACGCTCTTTCTGACTGGTAGCCGGTAGCAAGGTTCGCTACTGCGATCCCTATTGCAGTTTTCACATTTGTTTGCATATATTTGGTGTTCTACACTCATTCCCGGCCACCAGTATGCTGATTGTAATTCAGTCAGAGAAACCTTAATTGTTTGGTGTCTCAGACCCAAACCCATATGTGCATCTGCTATTAAAAATATTCTCCTGTTCGTGTTTGGAATTACTCTATCCCCCACTCCAGGGATTCGAGCAAAAGGAACGGAGTTTGCATCGATTATGTATGCATAATTGAGTGGATAGTTTACGGGTAGTGCTGCACAGTCGCCTTTTACGGTCGTTTTTACTGCCAGCATGGTTTCCCCGTCTATGTATTTATCTGTACGCTTTTTTGTGGCTACGGAAGCCGGTTTAGTTGCTTCCGCTTTGGCTGTATCAGCCAATGAATTCCCTGCAACGTGAACGCCATCACGTTGAAGACTCTGTGCGTGAATCACGTGAGTCTTTTGTAGTTCTTTACTTAAAAGAGCTACCTCGTTCCAGAGTAATTTATGCTTTATTGTGGCACCTGTGTCATCTTTGTAATTGTTTTCGATCCAACTCTGCAGTTTGTTATTGTAAGAATTGACGCAAAAATGAGAATCGCACACTATAAGTGTGGGGAATTCGCGTTCTGCATTCTCGAGCGCCATCTTTAAACATCTGATTTCAGTTCTTTGAGCCGAACAGTACTTTACTGATTCAGTTTTTGTTATTTTCGGTTTGATTTTACCGCACAGCCAACGACATTTAATGATCGCACATGCTGCATCGTAGGATTTTCTCTCTACGTTGAAATGCTGTACAGAGCTATCTGTATAGATTATACAGGCATATAGTGGGAGAGGCAGAATTTCGATTGGCAGAGGATATTCTTCTTCATACTCTAAATCATTCAGTTCTTCGTATTGCGGGGCGAAATAGTATTTCACGTCTTCCGCTCCTAGAGAATCTATACACTGTATCCATTTCGGACCCAGTGACACTGTAGGCAGGTTTACTGGGCTGAATAGCGCCTCGAAGGCGGATTCCGCTGTGAGGATATTAATCCTTTTGCCGTGTGCTAGTTCTCGTTCATTTGCTAGTGCGATTTGCACTGCGTTCACAGTTCTTTCTGTGTGACTGAATGTTTTTTCTGCTTGTGTGTACAAGTGAGATTTAATTGAAATTGGTACCTTTTCTCCCTCATTAGAGGTTAGGTATGTGAATCCGCATCTTCCTGGGATGACTCGGATTACAAGATCGATCGTGTTGTCACGTGTATCTAATTTTGTTTTTGCTAACATGTCTGTTTGCAGTGATCTCAAAATTTCTGTGTGTTTTTGAGTCCAATTGACTTGTTTAAAATCAGGTTTTATTAGTTCGTAGAGAGGTTTAACCCTCTCTAAGTAATTTAGGATGTAAGTTCTTCCGAAATTCAGAAAACCTAGTATGGACTGTAAATTCTTCAGCGTTTTTGGAGCTTGGAGTACAGCGCACTTCTCTAAGAAGTTGTCCGCTAGGCTTTTCCCTTCACTTGATAATTCGTACCCTAAAAATAGTACTGTCAGATGGGCAATTCGGGACTTTTTAAAGTTGAATTTGTAACCCTCTGCTGCGAACCCAAGTATAATGGTGTTCACTCTCTTCAAGTGAGTATCCAAGTCATCGTCTGTGAGATAAATATCATCTACGTAAGATAATGCTTCATCATCATAGATTTGTAGTAACTCTGTTACCCTAGCTGAGAATAGTCCTGGGCTGTTCTTGAACCCCTGTGGGAGTCGACAGAATTTTTTCTGCGACCCAAATGCGGAGAAAGCGGTCAAATATCTGCTTTCTGGTGCAATGTTTTGACAAAAGAAACCATTAGAAATGTCTAATGTCGTTTTGTATTTTTTCCTAACTATGTTATTCATTAGGGCTGCACTATGCGAGTTTTGTACTGCAAAGGTTTTGCAACATGTATTAAGGTGTCTGTAGTCCAAAACTAGACGATATGAATTGTCTGGCTTGGAGACAGGAAACAAAGGATTGTTCATTTGAGAGGTGCATGTTTCAATCACCCCCTGGTATTCAAGTTGATCTAAGATCTCCCTGACCTGTTTTTTTAGCTTCTTGCTTTATGGGATACTGCCGTTGGGCAGTTGGTTCACTTTTTAGTTGGATTTTGTGAGGAGGGGAATCCTCATCCCATCCTACATGATTTTTATACAATGCAGGTGCCTGGTCTACTGCCCATTTCCTTGCATATGTGTATTTTTTATGAATCGGTATGTGATTCGAGAAGGCAGGCATAATTACTTCTTCGCCACGAGGGCACTCCCTGACAAACTCCGGGGGCCAATCTTTTTCAGCTAACAGAATATCATAGCCTTTTGAGAGCTTATCCCAAAATAGACCCTTAATTTTCCTAGTCTTATCACCCTCTATACGCAATGTTATTTCGTATATTTTATGGGGCTCGCTAAGTCTGGCGTCGGCAGTTTCAACCTGAATGTACTCATTCGTGTCCACTGTCTCCAGATGACTCATCAAGTTCTTGCGCGCTATACTGATTTCTGCTGCACTGTCCAACATTGTCAATGCCCACTCCACGTTTTTCAACTGTGTCCTCAGTATTCTCGGCATGGTTGATTACTCTAATACTGGCTACCTTCTTTTTCTGAAATTGAGATTTCTTATTTTGAGCAGGTTCCTTGTCTTTGGACTTGGTGTGCTCTCCTGGGTCTGACCGTCCTCTTCTTTCCGAATTATGTGGAAGAGATCGAGAGGGACGTGTATCAATACTTTGATATCTATCAGGTTTTTTTAGATTATCCCTATTTCTAAGGTTATATCTTTTCTCAGAGGGCTCCCTCTGGGGAGACTGGCGTTCTCGAGTCGGAGTTCTTTCCCTCCGTCGAGGAGACCTTCCTCTGGTCTGGAAAACTTTTTCCTTGGGAGTGGATTGTTTATTTCCATCCCAGCTCTTTTTAGGAGTGTTTAAATTATTTTTAATAAATAATTTTTCAGGATTTTCGAGCAGTTGGGGTTTAACTGGTTTTCCACCCAAGCTGTCTCTACCTAATTCTTCATAGCATTTTTCTATGATTTTTGCAAGCTCAACAGGATCTTTTATATCTGTTTCCCTCAACTTCTGGCGAATCGCCACAGACGCTGCTTCTCCCTTTACGTTGGCTAATAATATAGCTGTGACCTGCCTGAAATCTTTCAGTAATTTCATACCCAGATTTAAAGCGGGCTCTGGACCAAATTCATTTTGAATCTGTTTTAGCACTTCTGGTATTACCGCCATAGACGGAACACCGTGTGTTTTTGTGCCAATGGAAGCAAAGACTGTACCCCAAGTGTCACAGTCCTCCACGTGTGGTGCGATTCCCATAGGAAGGCAGATGGTCAAGATTCTGTGTTTCTCAATAGGGGTAGTATCAGGAAATACTGCCTCTATTTGAGTGATTTTCTGTGCTAACCAGAAAGGAATTTGTTCCCGTTTTACGGGTGTTTTACCAAGACATGACTGTATGTTCTGTGGTGTAATTTTATTTGTGTTCCCCTGATGAGGGGTCAGCTGGTGTGAATTAACAGCTGTCTGGACTGTTGCAGTCCGCATTACATATTGGACTAATTGCCTATGTATTTTTATTAATGTGTTTAGCTGTACTAACAGCTCTTCTCTTGACATTCTTTCAATGTCAGGATGTGGTGTGTAGCTGGCTAGAACCGGCCACGTGGCTCCTGGTCTACCTAGAGGACCGAGCCTAATTATGTGATTATTGTGTTTTAGGGCGCCATTAAACCAGAGCAGGTGCTCTTGAAATTTAAGTGGGATTTCAATCTCCTCGAAAGGAGCGTACTCTCCCGGAGGTTCCTCTATTTTGTAATAGTGGAAAGTTTATCCATGAATAGAATACCTCTGTCTGCCGATACTCGTGAGCCTCTATCACGAAAATTACTGTACCACCCTGAGGTGTCAGTCCGTTTTCTATAAGTTTTAAAGTTATAGATCTTCTTAAGTGAACCGGGATGATTATAGCATCCGGGTCTGCTTGTAGGAGACCTTGCTGAGTCGCGTCTACTGCGGCCCCAGAGGTTCCGTTATTTTCTGGCATTGTAAAAATGCAAGCTTTGCAGAGTAGGTCTCCAAGGAGACAAAGATTAGGTGCACAATATTTTGGAACACTGTATCCTTCAACGTTGAATAAACCGGAGCTTTACATAGGAATCTCTTCCTACTAAGGTCGGGCGGATTTTAACCTTTCACCCACTCCAGACGTCTATTGGAGTTTTTACGGGAGAAAGGGGTCTGTGAAATATGCACGACTGAGTTACTCTATAAGTCTTGCGTTAGTTTATCGCCTTACCAAACGTTTGGGCGCCATGTAGTGTAGTTCCTAGTTTCCCACTAGGCCCTGCACATTGGAATAACATAAACAGTAGTATCGACGTGGAACTGCTTATATTCCAGGCCTCCACTGACTATGCTAAACTTAATTGGGTTGTGTTACCAACTAGCTCAGAGGTCACTGGAAACTTTCTTCTCTGCATAGGAAGTGATCAGCTTCCTTGGCACAGACAAGAAGGGATTCAGTTTTCCAACAACCGTGCAACATGACAACTTTGCTCCTCAGATCAAGAGTCAATCTCTAGGGTCGTGTGAAACAATAGACATGTATTTCACTCAGTCAGTCTAGTGCAGTTTACATTCACGAGAAGTAGAGAATAGAGAGACGGGCGTTTGTCAATAAAGGTAAACATTTATTGAACAGTCTTTCTTCTCGTACAAGAGAAATGTATTGCCACAATTGCAATAACTGTTATTATAAAAAGTACGTACAGTAAGATAAGTATTGTGAAATAGAACTGTAAAAGCATTGATATGGTTTCTTAGCCATACAATGGTTAAAAGTAATAAAACATATATACAGTCATATATACATTAGGCTAACATACTCAACTGGTGCTTCTAACTAAGCCTACCCCAGTGTGCCTGACCTAAGCCTAACACGTGAAAAGGGGAGTAAGTAAGTAGCTTAAGTTAAGTTGGTTTTGGCAAGGTTTGTTTCAAGAATTCTCGTCTAAGGGTTTAGTCAACACCATACCTCTGAATAGAATGATGGAGGATTGGTATCTCCTTCAGGGGTCTCTCTCGATATCCCAGTCACCCGCGAGGGTAAACCGGAAGTGCCGGGACTGGATTTCTCTGCACGAGAAAGGCAGCGGCTCTCTTCAGCGCGTCGAGGAAGGAGGGGGGACAGCGTCCGCGGGCAGCTGGAATCTGCTGGATGTCTTCGCAGAGGACGGCTGTTCAGCTCCTTAAGCGTACTGCACCATAGTTCGCGCTGTAGCGGCGATAATGGTAATCAGCAGCTTCACCACCACAGGATAGCAGGCTGCAGCGACAGAGTGCTAGATTTACCAACACGGGGTCTTGCAGGCAGCCAGCATCAGCTCACAGCTCTCGTTCTACATTGCTTAAGGCAACGTTGGTAATATTTATACCTGACAGGTGCCGGGTTTGACGCAAGTTTGCTGGACATAAGACGTCAATTAAAGATGTCACTAGGAAGTGACAGTTATCAGTTGCTCATTAGAGTTCCATTACTAATCAAAACATAGCAAGCGGGGATTTCCAGGTTTGCTAAGTTTTTATCTTGTTGAAGAACTCGGAGTGTTATCTAGGAATATCAGATAGTGACTGCTGCTCTGTCATTGCACTAATTGGTCGCAAAGGAAGTAGCAGGGAGTCATGCTGGAATGTGGCTCTGTTCGTGTGAGGCCAGAGATGACTTTTCAGAAAATCGCACTTGAACGGTTATGCCAATATAGGGAATAAATGGATTTATAACCGAATAGGGGCATAAGGTCACAGTATCGATCAGGAACCTAGATTAACACGCAACAAACATAATAACTAGTGGGTGTGTTTCTGTGTTTTTCTTTCCCTACAGGAATGTATCCTCTACTTATCATAGAATTGACAAGGATACGGTAGGATCGTCCAATTGACGATTTAAGTCACTATATATCATTTTCTTCACTTTAAATTTACTTCACACTTTAAGTTTGAGTACGACTTTGCAGTAGCAGTATAAACATCTCTGGCCCTGAAGAATGCCGGTGGACTTTTCACCTTAAGGCAGAAACATGTTGGCCTGTTTGACCAATTAGCAAAGAATACAGTGATTTTTTCACACTGTTCTCTCACTCGTTTTTAATTGGCGTCCAGGTGAATACCAAATAAAAGTCTTTTTTTGTCTGGATAGTCATTTTAACATCACTCACTACTTTCACTGCACTGCACTGTACCAGCACCGCCAGTGGCGAGGACACTATCTCTCATTGAACCTTGGGCATATGTCATCCTGCCAATTCATCTAGGCACGGAGACACCCGCCAGTTTTCATATGTCCTAAATGAAGATGCTCCGCCACGAGGGTGGGCTGATAGGACTTTGTTTACATCAATAGTGTCTATTGACTACTCTAAGGCTGGTCCAGGGCATGTCCAGTTTTGAAGACTAGTTTTCTCGGTAAGAACACTTTTGACTCAGCTTAATTATAGACTGTCAGGTTTGTTTCGAGTCTCTAATGTGCCACCTTATGGATGTCATGAGGCTTCTTATTGCCCCTCTAACTGACAAACTGGAGTTGATCTGTAAAAAAGTGGAAAACTTGGAGAAATTGGGCCTCGCCAAGTTAGAAATCCTCGAACACCTGGGTACACAAGTTATAACAAGTTCCTTGCACGCACCCCCCAGGAATGAGGATAATTCGACCGTTAGCAATACAATAAAAATACCGGGTATACCCGCCAGAAATGCGGCCCCTGTGTCAGCCACTGGCAAGCTCAGTAACTCAAATACCAATAGCCTAGATATTGCTACAATCGGGCCTAGCGGGGTCAGAGGAAGAGAGGCAACGGGTCATGCATCAGTAAACGGGAACCCTCCAGCACGCAGCTATTATAACAATACTATACCCGCTGTGATTAATCTCCCGCCAGAAAGCAGACCATATGTGGCAATTCTTGCCAATGTCCCGAAACTGAAACCCTCTCAATTTGAAAATAACGAGACACTAAAAAACAAAATTCTGCACTGGCTTGCCCACAACTGCGGATTCCCCCTAAGAGGGGCAAGTCAAATCCTCTCAACCCAAAGGGTAGGGTGGGTGGGACCTAGTAAAAAGGAAATAAGTGGGGGACTGTGTAATCATAAATTATAAAACCACTAAATGGGCAAGGGACTCTATCTTGAATGCACCGATCCCATCAGATAATGATTATAATACCACCTTGTTCCCCCTGGACTACTTTTACAGGAACCAGGTGGGATTTAAAATTCCTGTGCAGAACTTTAAACACCCCAGAGCAATACATATGTCTCACCCGCCTGTACAGCAGGCACCAGTACAACTAGCTGAGCACCCAAGGATTGCTTATGACTATGGCACCCATTATGTACCACAGCAACTACCGAACCTATTTAGAACACCAAACCCCAATTATTTTAATAACCCCAATGTACCTGGGTTAAGAATTAGCATCTACGACCAATATGCAGTTCCAACAGCTAATAGGTTCCAGATATTTAACTCCCTAGAGGAGAATGATTGACTAGGGGGTACTCACGCTGCTAAGTCATCCGATATTGAGGCCCCTGGGTTGATGGACACAAATGCAGTTGAGGACTCTACACCAGACATTACCTTAGCAAACTCAAACGGCTCAACCCTGACAGATGTATTATATGCACTGGCGATAACCAATTGGAAACCCCGTTAACACCTTTAGCCACAACTATCACTGACCCACCACATGTAACTTTAGAAGAGAACCTAAGGGCCATTACTATCACTATCACTGACCCACCACATGTAACTTTAGAAGAGAACCTAAGGGCCATTACCTGGAACATGGCAGGGATAGCTTCTAAGGTAACTACCCCCATCTGGGATGATTTCATCAAACAGGGTTTCAACATAATCTGCCTGCAAGAAACCTGGCACAGGGATGAAATACTTGTCGAAGGATACACTTCTTTTAGTGTGAAGGCGGTGGCATCCCAGGCTGGCAGAGCCAAGGGAGGACTAGTGACCTTGGTATCCACCGCACTGACGGAGTTTAGTGTTAGCCATCATGTAGTACTTGGAGAGCATGCTTCCGTTTTGCGCATGGCCCATAGTAGATGTAGAGATTTAATAGTAGTAAACTTCTACAATAACATTGTGGGGCCCAAACGGGGAATGATTATTTCCGACATAGAGAGGGCCATTGATGCGACTTTATCAAGAACATCTAAATCAGCCGCAATCCTATGGGTAGGAGATTTTAACATTAAAACATGTAACTATGCTCTCAAGGGGGCCTGCGGCCATAGGGAGGAGTAATCAGGAAGGGACACTAGTGTATATAACCATTTCCCACACAATAACTATGGCAGCGCATTAAATAACCTATTAGCTAAATATGACCTGGATCTTTTAGAATGTAATAAGAACAAAGACAATGTTAGGTGTCCAACATTTCATGGGAGAAACAGCCAATCATTTATTGATCACATTATGATATCCTGTTGTGTAGTTTACTCCAATGTGTGGGTAATCGAACAATCAGTAAGTGATCATAATAGTGTAACCGTTGAACTATTGGGATGGGGAGCCAAAAGGAATGTTTATAGTCAACCAATCCATGACATCGCGGCTGAAAGACCAAACGGGATGAGGGTGAAATGGATAAAAGTGGACCCAACTCATTTTTTAGCCAATGTGATCTTAAAATGTAGCAGTGAGGTTGAGTATTGTTTGTCTTCTAATACATGCCCGCGAACCTTGTTATCCAACTTTCTAAACATTACAAAAATGATTGAGAAATCCTTGACATACAGAAATCGGAAATTAAGGAAGGTCAAGGCTGTGTGGTTCGATGAACATTGTGCCCAGTCACTAAAAAAGCTAAAAACATCACTAGATGCTATACCAAGAGATGCCAGTAAAATCAGGGAAGAGCGGCACAACTACAAAACTGCACTTTTAACCAGGAAGAAGGAATTGCAGGATGAGGCATGGGCAAAACTAGACTTGGCTGCAGATACAAAAGATCACAAGCTTTTTTGGGAGACTGTAAACAGCCCGTTTCTGAAGAACGATAACATTCCTGAACTAACTTCGCACGTCAGTTGCCGGGCCTGGATAGCACATTTTACTGGGATTTTTAACTCTGATTTTATTTCTGATTTTACTCCTGATTTTAATTCCGATGTTTTAACCATAAATACTGACGTTGCCACCTGTTTTAAATGGGAGAAAATATTGTTTACTGTGACACTAAGCGAGGTGATTGAGGCAATTGAGAACAGCAAGGGGGGAAAAGCCCCTGGGCCCGATGGGGTTCCCGTGGATTTTTATAAATTTAAGATCACCCTATGGGCCCCCATTCTGACCCGTTATTTTAATGCTGCAATCGAAGACAAGTTACCGACCTCATGGGGACAATCAATCATAGTGCCACTATTTAAAAAGGGTTCCAGGGCAGAAGCACGAAACTATCGCCCAATTTTACTCTTGGACTCGTCGTTAAAGATTTTGAGTCGCGTACTCCTGGTGAGACTAGAAACCTGGACAGAAGACAACAATATCCTCTCACCTATCCAGTATGGGTTTTGAAGGGGCCTAGGGACTATGGAGCAGTGCGTGAACCTGGAACTTATTATCGGCAAGTACACGAAAGCCAAGGAAGGGAACTTGTTTATGTGCTTTGCCGATTTAAGTTCCGCATTTGATCTGGTGGAACACGCGCTGCTCTGGCCAACACTTCTTGCCATGGGTGCACCACCAGAAATCATTCACCTCCTGGCCAGAATGTACAGTAATCTTTCAAGTAAGGTTAGATTCGGAACAGATGGTGAATGTACCCCCTTTTTTAAAATCGGAAGAGGCATCCGACAATGGTGCGTGTTAGCCCCACTTTTATTCTCTCTTTTTATCAATCAGGTTGATCAATTTTTACGAGAATCTAATGCCGATGCACCGATAATTAATGGAAAGCAAATACCCGTCCTTTTATATGCGGACGACGCGGTCCTGATTTCCAGGACCGCGAAAGGACTGCAAAAGTTAATTGACAGGTTCTATATTTTTACACAGGGTAGAAAGCTTAAAAGTAACAAGGGTAAGACGATGACTATGACCTGTTGAAAGAAAATGAGGAAAAATAAGGCATTCTTTCTGGATGGGGAAAAACTCGAGGCCGTCCGGAATTTTGGGTATTTAGGCATCACCTTTTCAGAAGATGGGAGATGGGCCAACGAACAATCATGTGTTGACCTGAAAATGATCAGAAATGTAAATTGTATTTTTAGATTTGCATCAAAACTCGGGGGTCGCAGAATTCGTGAGATGATCTCCATCTATAATTCAAGGTGTATGGCCTCTGCCCTGTACGAAGCTGGGATATGGGGTTATAATCCCCAAATTGCCCTGTCCATCCAGCGGGAGGAAAACAAGTACCTAAAACGATTATTATGCCTCCCTGCTGCGGCCTCTAGCGAGATTACACACAGAGAGCTTGGCCTAAACTACGTTACAGATTTGATTGCATTGCGTCCCTTGTCCCTATGGCGATCTATATGGGCCAATGAAGAAACCAGGTTCACACAGGAAGTAATTGTGGATTGTATTAAACTTGATCGTCACTCTAATATCCCCTGGCTAAAACATATACAATTTTGGTACAAGACCCTCTTTGGTCAGGATATTTTTAAAGATACCTTAACAGAGTCAATTTTAACAAAGCGTGACCTCAAATCCACTTACCTGGACCATGCAAAAGGGACTAGAATGAACAAGTATGCAATGCAAAGTACGTTTAACTTATATATGGAATACAACCTTAGCACAGGTCTATCTTCTTACCTTAAATTTGTTAGTATTAATTCCCATCGCTTTGTCCTTGCGCGTCTGAGGCTGGGAATAGTTCACCACCTAGTGGCTTTCCCCACTGCAAAAAAACCTGGGATATATCCGTGTCCATGTGATGGAAAATCCAAACAGAGCATCTGCGACTTCTTACTATTCTGTAATTTTTATACTGGTTTTAGAAAGTTTTATTTGAAGCAATTGTTTCTAAACTACAATATGTGCAATACAAGAGCCACGATGCAACTGATGTTTAATTTAGCTTCCCCAGACGTGTGTTTTTATGTGGCCACCTACATTTTAAAATGTATGTCACTAAGGAAATCAATCATAATATGATTTTTATATTATGAATGTGTACTATTTTGTGTGTGATTTACCGCTTGAGTCAAACTGTTTACATATGTATTTATTTGCTATGCACTTTATATCGCATATTTGCACCTGTCGAAAGTACCATATGTATACGATAGGATTGGTATTTTACACTTTACACTAGCGTTTTTGCACAAACTTTTCTTAATATAATAATTGCTGCTACAATGTTTATAGTGACTGAATAGCCTTTTTGCACTCAAATGAGATATGCTTCGTATAATAATATAACGAAAAATAGGTTTGGTGTATAGATATTGATATAATTTAAACTGTTTCACCATTTAAAACCTACATAAATGTGAATTTGAAATTGTATTTATGTATGTTGCTATATGGTTGTACTTGTACAAACCGAATAAAGCATTTTGAAACAGACTTAGAGCGAGCCTGTGTCAGCGCACCAAGAACATTCGAAAATCCAGGTTAATATTACGGGCTTGTCTAGGAGAAGGGGGCCCTACAAGCGAAACCAACCAACCGCACGTTTGTGGTAATCATGTTAGCGCTGAACCTCTTCCCTTTTTCCTTTGTGGTAGCAGTGGGATTTTTAGAATTTGTGGCAGCCATCTGCCCAAAATGGAAGAGACGAAGTAGGACCTATTATGCCAGAGTGGCTGTTTCAGCACTGCATCAAGACTTGCTGTAGTTGGTTGCACAAGCTTTTGCAGAAAAGTGTTGTTCACACTAAGCATGGGCGGAAAATCCGTTCCGCTCGCGGATTTTGCGGATTTTCGGTAAATTCGCAATCCGCGAACGCTCGCGA
The DNA here is from genome assembly GCF_964263255.1 of Lissotriton vulgaris. Taxonomy (NCBI): domain Eukaryota; kingdom Metazoa; phylum Chordata; class Amphibia; order Caudata; family Salamandridae; genus Lissotriton; species Lissotriton vulgaris. The sequence continues at coordinate 70,155,554 of NC_141696.1, forward strand.
ATTAACCGAAAATCCGCAAATTCGCACGCAGCGGATTTCTTTTTCTTGGTGATACAATTTTGCGGCGTGCGGCGTAAGTTCGCAATTGCGAACTTGTAGGTGTGGCGGGCAGCAACAATCTCGCACTCGCGAAATTACAAAATTTGCAGTTCTGCACAAGAAATCCACTAGCAAGCAGCATAGACCTTCTGAAAATGATGATTTGTATCAGAATAACTCCTCAGGTTGACATTTGCCTGCACTTTTTTGGATTTGAGGCCTTTTGACTTTCTTTGGATCACTTTTGGATTAGAAATCAACTTTCACAAGTAAGTTTGTTTGGGGCATTACAGTTGCTGTTCTGCAGAAAAACGAGTTTTGCTAAACTGAAAGCACTCAGCAGGTGCAAAAGTTCTAATTCATCATTAGTAACCATTCCCTGTAGTGCTTCCTGACTGGGGCCCCTCCAGAGTTCAGTTGCTAGTTGCAACAATTGTATGACCCTGCTCTGACCCTCACAGCCGGATCATAGAATAGCTACAAGTAGGCCACAAAGGTCCTGGAAAAAAAATTGCACTGCAACAGAAAGCAAATTACAGATAAGGAAGCAGGTGCCAGACTGGAATTTTAAAACAGTGACACATTAATAAATCAACCCCAAATTAATTCATGTCAGTTGAAGCAGGGCAGGTGTGCTTGCTTTTTCCCCCCATACTCTACAGTGATGATGATGAACCAGAGGGTGGCATTGATGTACCAGAGGGTGGCATGGGTGAAACAGAGGGTGGCAGTGTTGAAACAGAGGGTGCTGTGAACCTGTGATGATGAACCAGACGTAGAAACAACATAGTCGCGACCGTTGCGTGCCGACAAGTAAGTTCGCAATTGCGAACTGGTACAAAATCCTCGCGAACTGGCAGAAACCCTTGCGAACACTATAAAAAAGAATTCTTGGATTTTGCGGATTGTGAGTTCGCAAATACGCAAATTCGCGAACGCCAGATTCGCAAAATTCGCCCATGCTTAGTTCACACCATCTAACTTATGACAGACGTGTGGACCTGTTCTCAGGTGACTGAGCACACTGGATCTCATTTGCATGGGAAAAGCATAAGATATCTTTTTGTTAGAAATGGGGATCTATAGTTGGCAGAGGTAGGTACCTTTTTCAAATAGAGACCCTTGCTTCTAGTCCGGGTAAGGGGGAAACACTCTTAAAATAACCTCTGCTCCCCCCCTTGGTTGCTTGGCAGAAGCAGACAGGCTTATCTCAGAGGCAATGTGTAAAGCATTTGTGAACACATACAGTAACATAGTGAAAAGAATACAAATGGACACCACACCAGTTTAGAAAAATAAGTAACCTTTATCTAAACAAGACCAAAAGAACAAAAATCCACAATACAGTATTAAAAATAAGACTTTCAAATGGTAGAAATAATTCAGTTCAATGCAGGTTGTAAATGCAACTCTTTTCCAACAAAGTACCTTAGATGCGTCTCGAAAAACTAAAAAAGGGTCGCAGGGAAGGTGATGCGTCGGTTTCTTGCTTCAGAGAAGGTAATGCGTTGGTTCCTTACTTCAACGCAGGGGAGGTGATGCGTCGGTTCTTTACCAGAGAGGAGGGGATGTGTTGGTTTCTTACTGCGTTCAGGTTACAATGCGACGATCCGGTACGATGGGTGCACGTCTGCAGCTGCACCGCAGGTGCTGTGAAGGTCTTCTCGGAGATGCGTTGGGACCCGGTGCGGATGCAGCGTGCTTATTCCTGGTTGCTCCGTGAGGCGTCCGAACCAAGTGCATATGCGGCCTGCTTCTTCCCTGTGACTCAGTGATATGCCCGGAATAAGTGCAGATGCAAAACACTTCTTCTTGTTGCATCGATCATTCAGCTACCAGCGACCAACAATCTCCAGAGGCAGCACAGCAGCAGGCACCTCTTTGCAGGTTAGAATTTCCAGAAAGGAAATTCAGGGGGGGCCGGTGGTGAAGTCATTATGTCCCTTAGACTTCAGAACAGGAGGCAAGCTCAGTTTCAAGCCATTGGAGATCTTTTCTTCAAGTAGGTGACCAAGCACAGAGCAAAGTCCTTCTTCTTCTTTCCTTGGCAGGAGGCAGCCACTGCAGACCAACCCCAGACAGCAAACGGCACAGGGGCAGTTTTCTCCTCCGCTTCTCCAGCTCTTCTCCTTAACAAAGGTTCCTCTTGAGTCTCAGAAGTGATCTAAAGTTCTGGTGTCTGGCTCCCCCTTTTTTTACACACTCATTCTTTGTTTTCTGAAGGCAGAGAGTGTCTGTACCTAGCCAAAACAGGTTCTGTCCTCACTGGTGCAGCTTCCTGACAGGAGGTGGAGACAGCAATGTTGAAAGCACAACTGGCCCAGGCAGGTGAAAGGAAATCTCCTCCCCCCAGTCTAAATTCAATCCAGTTTCCATTCAGCCCAGCCCTGCCCGAGTCACAGCCCTATCCCAGCTCCTGACACTTACAAGCCAGACATGCAATACACAAACCTCGCAGAGGGCCACTGGATTGTTAGGCACAAAAATACTCACTTTCTGAAAGTGGTATTTTCAAACACAGAATGTAAAAATCACACTCACTAAAAGATGTACTTTAACATTCTGAGTTCAGGCATACTAAACGTTATTTTCCTATCTTGTTCCTAGGTCTAGTTATGTTTATAAGATGTTCTAAACTAACTGCCCGTTCTGGCCTATGGGAACAGATAGCTTTGCAACAGTAAATAACAAAATTGACAGTATTTCATTATCAGCAAATGCCACACACATCCAAGCATTTCCAACCTTTCATATGCAATGCACCCTGCCCACAGGGGTACCTTGGGCCTACCTTAGGTGTGAATAACATGTAGAAAAGGGAAGGTTTAGGGACTGGCAAGTCTGCACACTTGCCAAGTCGGCATGGCAGTCCCAGACTGCACACATGCTCTGCAATAGCAATCCTGAGTCGCATTTTACAGGCTGTTTCTATGGGTGGCACAATCAGTGCTGCAAGCACACCAGCAGCATTTGATTTACAGGCCCTGGGCACACATGGTGCACTGTACTAGGGCCTGACAAGTAAATCAAATAACCAATCATGGAGTCAGTAATCAATAACAATCTGCACAGGGAGCACTTGCACTTTGGCACTGAACGGCAGTGGCAAAATTCCCAAACAATCAAGACTAGCAAAAACATAGCAAAAATACAGGAGGCAACAGCAAAAAATGGGAGGGAGACCCACGCCAATGGGGCCAGGTCTTATACTGTTGGTCCTGGCCCTGAAGTAAGTTTTAAGAGTGTTCAGCAGCATGTCACAGTGGCCATGCTAGCCATTGAGAAATCACATACAGCTGTAAACATCTTGGAGAAATTTAACAGCAAGGTCTATAAATTGCTGTGACCCAGAGGTGTTAGAATTGGATTTGTTGCCACAGACAATGGCAGTAACATAGTCAAGGCTGTGTCGGATGGAAGCAATTTCAGGGTCTTGTGTTTGGCCCAGTGCGTCAACCTTCTGGTGCAAGACTTCCTCAAAAATAAAGACCTAAGCAGCAACATACTGACTACCTGCAGAAGAATCTGCACCAATTCAGCCATTCATTTAAAGCCTGAAAGCAGCTGTAGATTATTTCAGCATAATAAAAGAGCACCAGTTAAAGCTAACACTGGGCGTAGTTCACGGAGTAGCGCTACTCGAAGCCACGCAAAGTGCACCTCGCACTACACGGGCTTCGCGTAGCACTACGCAAACTGCGTAGTACGCTGTTCACGATGATTGCACAGTGCTGAATACTTGTCCGCACTGTGCAATCATTGAAAACTGCATCTTGCACAGTGCGAGATGTCTTTAAATGCCGCTCGAGTAGATTTTTACTCGAGAGGCAGCTTTCTCAATGCGGACTGGTAGTTTCTCATCGCGAGCGGTCGCGAGCATACGCGACCACTCGCAATGAGAAACCTGACCTCCCCACGTTGAGAAGCTCGCCGGGAGGTTTATTTTCCAAGCTCGTGATCAGCAACTTGATGTTGCTGATCGCGAACGAGGAAAAAGTCTCGCCGAGATGTCATTTTGCTTGCTCGCGGTCACCAACTTGACGTTAAGGACAGCGAGCAAGCAAACAATTACTGCTGCACTATGCTAGCCGTGTTTGCACTGTGCTACGTGCAATTCGCGTAGTGTGAAGTAGCGCAAACTTCGCAAAGTACGCGAGTGTAGCGTAGTGCTTTGCCTAGGGTTAGTTAAAGCCCAGAAACACAAGTGGCCAACATGTTGGAACTCCACCTTTTACATGCTGCATCATCTGTTTGTTTGAGAAAAACCTTACACCACGGGTTTTTGGAAAAATATATGCTTGTTTAATTTTTATATTCAAGTTTATGCATAATTTTGTCAATAAAAACATATAGGTTGCCCCAAGACAGGAGAGTGCAAAGGGAAAGTGTGATTCAAGGGGGTGAGCAGGTGAAGTGAAAAAGAGAAATTGCACAGTAGTGGAAAAGAGAGATAAGTTTATAATTTTAACAATCAATACTGAATATAAATATTCCAAATTAGCAGTATTGGACACCTAGCCAACAAACATAAATTCATTTAAATTACAATCAACAACATTGTAGTATTCACGTATCAATGTCCACAGTCTTGCACTGTCTACAATGTTGGAGAGACACTGGTCTAAGGTGTATGTATTGAAAATGTCGACGTTTCGACTCAACTTATTCCCGAACGGTGATTTAGAACTGGGGATTGCGAGTCTTTATCAGGACAGAGAGCAAACAACGAGGCAACCAGGGAATATTGAATAACCCTGAAAACAAAAAGGAGAATACGGAATTATTGTCCGTGGTGTAAAGGTGCAGCCTATCCCCAGACGGGGTGTGGCAATTCCTCTTACCCTGTGTAGTAGAGAAAGCGTTGGTTTGGTGATCCGAATTCACCACGTCTCAAACAGGATTCCTGCAGAGACAAAATGGAATAGGATCTAGAATATATCCAAATCCCGTGGTGCTTAATTCCACCCATGATAGTTAATATAGCAGAGGCATCTATTTACCTTGAAAGTATATCTGGGTCCATGTAATGGAGTCGTTATTTCGTATGTGGACATGGTGGGTGATACCTAGAATTAATTTAAGGCAACATCAGTATACCCTGTACGCACTGTCTCAAAATAACTGATATGTTGCCATGTTAGACATTGTCAATTACCTTGATTGTGTATGAACACAGCCTCCAAGATGGAAAAATTACGAGCAGTCACTCCAGAAATGAACGCGCACTGCAAAAATGACAATAAATCATAGTTGATTATGTCACTAATATCACTTATTTGGAGGATTTTTAGGGGATTCATTGAAGTAAACCGGACAGGCTTACCTGATTCCGAATTGTGTATTGTTTGGGAGACGCTAGTAGAGCTAATCCAAATTACTTCCAGAAGTAAGCTGTATTAACGAAGACATAAATTGAAAATTCCAGTCTTACTAAGGGTGAAACAAGCTCGTGTCTGGATATACAATCTCATCACAAAATTGTTATCATAAACATAAATCTGGATGAAAGCCAGACCTACGTTTTTATTTGACAAAATTATGCATAAACTTGAATATAAAAATTAAACAAGCATATATTTTTCCAAAAAACCGTGGTGTAAGGTTTTTCTCAAAGATTTAGTCTTTGTTTTGCAGATAGCAGACTAATCAAAGGTGTTTTTTTTTTTGAACAATTATTCAATTTCTGATTTGATCAATGTACTTCAATCTATAGGTCTAGGACCATTGTTTGTTTATATCTCTAGTTACCCAGGTCCATACCTTAAGGGTCACCCCATTCTTGTAATGGGCATCATCTGTTTGAGCAGTACAAACAGGTCAATGACTATGTCATTCAAAGAGGAGGGGATGCAGTTGGGAAAGCAATGACCATGGATGCGGACAAATGGGACCTAGTATAATGTCTGACACAGATGCTACTCCCTTTTGAGGTTTTCACGCAGAAAGTTAGCAAGGAGGACAGTAAGATGGGTCAAGCTCTGCCATTGCTGCATCTTCTACAAGACCAGGTAAAGAAGGCGTCTGAAAGGTTCACCACTGCAGGTGTGAATAAAAACACAAAAGCACATGCCTTTTTTAGAGCTTTGTCCTGCACTTGGCTTCTGTTATAACGCTGCAACAGGGCATCATAGAATCCAAAGAGTACATATTTACCACACTACTTGATCAATGGTACAAAAATATTCTGACCACTTTTATCCCTTTTCCTGAAGGGGATGTTTTAAAATACAAAAGAAAGGAGGATTGTAGAGCAAACTGGAGACTCGGATGAAGAAATACCGGTACTTCACGTCCCACCCTGCAGTTCTGGTGTGCCACCTTCAATTTCGAGAGAGTGCAGTCTTGTCTCATAGCAGCCAACAACTCCATCAACCAGAACACCAGCAACAACAGCAAAAAAAGGACCAGACCCAACCTCTGCATTGTATTGGTTTCGATTAGCAGGGCTCAAGTTTAGTGTTGAGGTGATGGCAAAACAGATAGAGCAAGTTGCAGACCCAATGATAATCCACAGGATGTTCTGGGAGTATCTGGTTGATTCAAAGAGGTCTATGTGGATCAAAATGCAGTGATGTATTGGTATGGGAAGATGTGCCAATAGTTAAAGCTTAGCAGGCTGGCAGTAAATAATTTGGCTTGTCCTTTAACCAGTGTGTCTGCTGAACGTGTGTTCAGTGCAGCTGGTATGGTTGTCATAGTGAGAAGGATCAGTCTCTTGTCTCAAAATGTGTAGAGATTGACTATGATCAAAATAAATCAACATTTTAAACCACACAATTACAATATTCCTAAAACAGCAACTCAGGAGGAGAAAGAGGGTGATTGGTCTGATGTTGAATCAAACGTGTTAGCTGACTAAGTTCTGGGTGAACCATATGAGTTTGAGGACGAACTCTACTTCTCAGACTTAGTATGCTAGGTCACTCATAGAACGTTCTCATTGAACATAGTTCATTCTTTCCCCAAAAAGTTAAAAAACATTATCATAGAGGAAAGTTATCCTTTTTGCTACAAATTTATGCTCACATAGTTATTGCCAGATTACAGTTGGACCAGTGTGCATTGAAGAAGCCTCCACAGTTACTTCATGACATTGGGTCAATGCCTTCTCCCTCACATGCATATTGCCTAATGACTATCCCATTTTGTATCACTTAGTACTTGAATGATTGCCCAATAAAATAATTCATTACGTACAGGACTGACTGCCAATAACAAATTCCAATGTGGTACCTGCAATAAAGATGATCGAATTTCCAACACCTGACCTACCTGCGCTTGCCTAGGATTGGATGAGGTAACTTCAACTTTTGCAACAGTGAGGGACTAATTGTGTGAGTGATGATTTAAGCTGATAGAGGATTCATGTGGAGGTAGACACTCGGGAAGAGTGTGTATTGAACTGTAATATGGGAAATTTCATAAGAGGAGTATTGATTTGCAGTGTTTGGAGCTTGAGTGATGGGCGTTCCATTTTCCCCTCTGTAGGTGATGATCAGCCCTTTCACACTTAGCCAGATTTAATTAATTGCAGGGGTGTTCTCCTGTTTTTTTCTGGTTCTTTAGATATAACAACAGTCACTTTAGTTATCAACCAAAAATCAATGCAAAATACTGCAATTCTGTTTCATTCTCTACTTGTTCTTCAACAGCAGTGCACTGACCTCCATGTCTATCTTGCTCAGGTCCTTGCGATTCAAGATGATGATGATGACTGGTTACGGGGTTACTCTGAGTCACTCAGGAATGTAGGAAAATCATGTAACAACTAGGGTAGAACTGAAAGCTGCAGGACTACCTCATCACCAGCACGAAGCAAGAAGTTATTGAGTATCCATTTCAGTTCAAATGTAAACCAAGAGTCTGAGGCCTAGTACTACTCAGCTATTTAGAATAAAGAGAGGTGTGTTTGTGAAATTCTGCTATGTGCATGTGTGTGTTGGACTTGTAGCAAAAGTGAAACTCTAAGTCCCCCTCTTGTGTTTTTTTGCTCTGCCTCTGAGTCTTCTTTATACACTCCTCATAAAGCTTACCTTCCTTCTTTCATATTCTTTGACTCTAAAATACAGTGTCTCTTTTACGGTCTGCAGGCCTTCTTCTAGCCTCCTTCATGAATGAAAGTCAAAAGCTAGCTGACCTCAACACTCCTGCTTCCAGACCAGTTCAGAGAGGCCACAAAGAGTGGACATTCCTGAGGAGAATGCAGACGCACCACCCAATTATGCAGTGCAGAATAATTTTTCTTTTAACAATCATATAACTATCAACACAGGGTGGGTGGGTTCACTCCCTAACCTAGAAGACAAAACATTTAGATATATGGTAAATTAGGTATCGAGGCGAAAGGACTGTTTGCAATTCATGGATCTTTACTCTGTCATACTCATTTCTTTGTTTCCTTCTATCAACAGATTGATGGTGAATGATGTGCTACTGCTTATTGCACATATGAATGTTGGCCTTTGTTGTAGTGTTTGTATTTGTCAAACCTTTCCCCAAATCCCATTGACCATCCATCATTCAAACACCTAACCCTCTTCCCCCAAGCTGTGTGATTTATTGAGGTGTGGATTAAATTACACAATCAATGGATCACACACTTGTAGGGGCGGATGTGGTGAAAGCAACACCAACTTATTGTAGAATCTTCTAAGCTTTTATCTGTTAACGTTCATACTGAAAAACTAACTAAGGACTGGTTGACTCCAGAACTGTTACCAAGAAAGAAGTTACAACTTTCAGAGTGACAATTCAAGTCCTTGATCCTTGATCAACAGCAGACAGCCTCAACTTTGACTTTTCCCTTGTCTAATACAACCAGTTGCCCGCAGTTGGCACTTGACAATTTTTGGTGTCCAATGTTTTAAAAAAATTGGAAAATTCATATCTTTGATTCCCCTTATCAGCTCTTTGATGTATTTTGTTCATTAAAATATTCTCTATTTATATAAATTGGAAACAGGTTTTTATTGTGTTTTGTTTTCACCTTTTTAACAGTTTTTGTACTCCTAAATGCTTTAGACATTAACTTTAGTTAAGCCTGTATGATCTGTGCCATAGCTACAAGGGGTTGAACTCAGGTTGAAATTACTGAAACCTTTACTCACCCACAAGAATATTGATTTTATTACTTGAGGTGAACTATCATCCACCCCAACTAATATTAATTCACTTTCTCACAATACCTAACAAAATATAGATTCTAAATGTGTCAATAAGTACATGTGGTAGTCTATGGCTTATCTATCTACTGCTTTATAGTGCATTGGCTTCCTCCTGTTCCATGTTGTCCGCCTCCCTTTGGGTATACAACTTGTTCATCTATCTGTACTCTCTTACCATCTGATGTACATTTTCCTGTACTATTTGTTTTGTTTTCTTATACAAATATGTAATTTCTTTACTTGCTTGTGAATAATTTAATGCAATAAAATAATGACTGTATATTATTTTACTTCTAAAACTATATTCCTTTTTATGATCTCACCCTTGCTACTGCAGATGTTCAAGTTTAGCAGAGTCTATCCCAACAAAATTGCAGAAGAAAAGAAAAAGTTGGCAAGACATATTGAAGAAACTGAAGAACATATTGAATCTATAGCCGATGAGGCAGGTCAATCTTCAAGTAAACTTGTGTAAATAAACCCTAATATGGGTTGATGACGATATGGATTTATTAAAATCTAAGATGTTGTGTAAGCCTCAACTTTGGAGTAGATCCACAAGGAGTGTTTTCACACCAAAAGGTGATACAAGTGTACTTTGTTCAAAGCAATTATGATGAATGTGAAAGACAAGTTATTGTAGGCCCGCAAAACACAATTTAAGGTGTGATTGAAATAGGGATGTTGAATTTGGGATACTAACAATCCCTCAGAAAGGGTTCAGGGGCACATTGGTAACAGTAGGAAATTTTCTGTTACTCACAATTTCACACACACTTTATTAAGAAGAATGAACACTTTTAAGTAAAAATTATTTATTACTAGCAGAATTTGCTTTTAAGTATACCTGAAATAACTACACAGAATACTAAAAAAAACAGCAAAACAACATGTTATAAATAACAAGATTATAATGAAAATTTCTAACCAGGTTAAAATGTCATCTAGAACCTAACACCCTAATACCTGCTTCTATGCACTGTACTAAAAGAGCATGGAAGGCAGAGCAAATTGCAGTCTAAAGTTTCTTAGGGAGAAGAGATGCACTGCATACCTTATTGACGGTGAAAGCTGTCTTTATGAGCAGAGGTGTGAAGACAGTGTTACTGGTGAAGAGCAAGCACACGCTGCGGTCTTCCTCTAGGACTCCATTTTATTGACTTCAGGTTGAATGTAGTCTCTGCAAACGGCAAAGTTTGCTGGAAGTAGGTGGGGCGACCTGTTCGCAGAATCTCAGGCAATAATGTGGGCGAAGGACCTCTCCTGATAAGGTGTTAATTGGCAGTCCTTATATCCTAAATCTTATCAGAAATTGGAATTTCTGGCATTAGTTTAGGAATGTCTGACATAGATCATGTACATCAAGGTGTGCATCCCAGACGTTTTCTTCTGAACATATAAGGTAAAAGGATGTAAATTAAGCTACACCATTTTGGTTATATGTCTATACGTCCCTCTCTAACCTTGACATGGTGAAAAGTAAGCCATTTGATCCGAATGAATGTTACATCAGATGTTGCATACATGTCATAGTCAAATGACTTGAGGTTCTGATAGTTTTTAGAAAGATAAGATCGGATGACATCTGAATCAAAGGGCAGATATGAGAATGATTCTGCATAATTTGGAAAAGATGGCAATTTTCATTGCCTAGGTTTGCAAAGATGGTGAGTTCCATTATCCAAGATGGGGTAGAGGACTAAAAAACGTGGAATCAGACCATAGGGGTTTTACATCAATGAAGGTAAAGCAGAAGTAAGGAATGAGGAAGTTAGTGAACACACAGGTAACACCAATATCAAGAACAGTTCCAGGTAGATCAGAAATATTCAAGAATGTGTCCAAACATTTGAATGAGGTTACTTTTGTGAGAAATATGAAATTTAAAGATCTTTGTGAAAAGATAATTTGCAGTCGCGTAAAAAACAATAATATGAGGCGAGTGAAGCAGGTAGACTTGCTACACATATAAAAACAGGTTAGAGAAACTCCTGTAAAGAAGTCATTTGCTCTAAAGAGTAATTTGTAAAAATTTTTTTTATAGAATAACAAATATAGATAGGCTAGTGAGTTCATTCAGAAACTATTGCCAGAATGTAAACAATCCATCACTTTTTGTGGTTTTTTAGGGAAATTGGAAACATGCATTCAGTACAGAAGCTTTTTTTAGTGAGATTTATTTCCAGCAACATACTTTTGTTTTTTGTAATTGACAGAAATCCAAATGCATATATAAAGTGAAAGAAAGTACACCAGTGCAAAAGAAGAGGTTATTGTCAAGAAGCAAAGAAGGCCAGTTAAAGAGAAGGAGGAAAGTCAAGTAGTAGTGGAGGCTATCAATTAGAGAATCACTGGAAAGAACATGTTAACCGCATCCGCGCTCAGAGAATTCTGCTCGCATGCTGAGATTTTCAAAATCCCATGCTTCATGACGAGCTGGGCTCGGCATCAGCGTGCGAGGAGGCTACGCCATGACGAGCCCAGCTCGTCATGAGTGTGGAAGGGGTTAAACAGTTTTAGGAAAGACATTGCTAAATGTATAGCTGCATCAGCAGAAACTCTGAATAAACTGTGTTGTCATCACACACATTTAAGGTGCAAACAGAAAAGGTAGACATTAATGCAAACACTGAAGACAGAGATCTGATATAGTAGCTTAATTTTGCTCTATACTTAATAGCTGAGGAACAGTTTGATCTATATATAACCCACGTTGCCAGCAAATACTGCATTAGAAATGTGTATTACAATAAAATGTCCACAATAGGCATCCTTTATATTGTATAAATCTCTCCAATTCTTGATGACCTTTAGCAGCTGAATGTTCATGAGAGTAGTGTCGTCCAAACTGTGCACCCTTTTCAAACTATAGCATGTCTAAACCCGAAAAGTTATTCCAACTGTATTTTTTATATGGCTGAAAGCGAAAGTGATATGTCTTCTAGACTTGAAGGAGAACATTCTAACTCCTGGTAGAGACTGAGATATTGAAGGAACACCAATATTATTAGCGAATGGTGTGCCAAAAAACTAGAGAAATATGTATCAAAAAGTTGTTAGCTTACATAAGGTGAAGAAAGCTCTAGTATACTTGAAAGCAGAAAATAAGTATTTTAAAGATGGAGACATTGATAAACATTTGTCTTCACGTTGCACACAACCTTCAAAGTATAGTGAGAGTAGACTTGAGAGTGTCCCTTCTAGTAAAGCAGAATATACCTAGGAGCGTGATAGTATTCACCTTGTACACTCTAGAGATGTAAAGGGTTATATATTAGAGTTGTATGAAATGAGGCAGGCCAAAGGGGAGCTTAAAGTGTGCATGAGAAGTGTTTAGAAGCCCATGGTTTCAACTTCTCTTTCCTACAGGAGGACAATGTTATAGTAATCATTGAGTACAGATTCCTGTTTCTGAGTATAGGTCAGAAAGACTGTATTCTGAATATCCACAATCATGACAGAACGTTGAATACCTTTTTCATCTTCTTTTTGAAAGCAAACTAAATGATGTGTGCTATGCTGCACCATATATTCTTGAAATAACAGCCTGATTTCTTAACATAAACGCCAGGGAATTTCTTGAGAAAGTTGTTGGAAAAGATGACATTTTCGAGTGAAACCTCATGAATCTCATGGCATGTCAAGGTGGAACAAATGAGTACTGGGTCCATCAGCATTCTGCATAATATTTATGTTGTGTAATTTATGGGCACTTTCCTGGTTTTTAATTTGTGCACAGTATGATTTGGATGATCTCCCCAAGTTTCTCAGGGAAGCTAACTCAAATATTGCTAATATCAAATTCAAGACACCTGGATAAATGTGTTCAATACACCCAGGAAATGTCTGTAGGTTTGAAGCTGTACTTCCTTTTAGTTGCAACAAATACAGTATACAATATACAATATAGAGCGATTGAAAACCTTGGAAAGATGGTTGGTTGATTGCTTTATTTCGATATGCATATATCATAAAAGCATTACAAAGAATAAAAACAGCATATCGAAAAATGTGACTGTACATTAAGAATAAAAAGAATAAAAACACAATTGATCAGAATAAATTAGCTAAGACAGAATTAAATTGATATGGACAGTCTTTTTAGTCGAATCAACCAAGCCCATTTTAAAAACTTGGAAACGGCACAGACAATGGGAGGGGCTGTATTAGTTAATAGAATCCGGAGGGCGACCGTATGCTGGCGAGTGCCCAGTTCTCTGCAAATTGGTTTGAGCCATCGTGATCTAGGGCGCCCATAGTCCGGACATTCGAAAAGAAAATGTGGCACAGTCTCTGGTTTGTCTGAACATAGGGCACAATGGCGTGATGCTGGCTGGGACTTGTTCCACCTAGAACAAAGGTCGGCAAGGGGTAGGGTTCCTAATCGGAATTTAATGTACAAAGACTGGTCCATGGCGATGGTAATTAAATCCATGTAGGGCTCGAAGGCAGCAACATCTTTTATTAACAAAAATGCTGCGGTGGCTTTGCAGTGGTGCTGGTTGCTGATGCACTTCGCGAAGACCCATTCCCAATATAGTTTTTTTAGGGACTCCTTTGGGGGGGCTGAGTGGCTGTGCCAACAGGATTCCAGACCTAGATCCCCTAAAAGTTGTTTAATGTCCCTGAGCCATTTAATCTTCTGCCAACCATCAGAGCGCATCACCTCTGCTAACCCGTCAGCGTAGGGTTTTAACTCTGGAACCCTCCACAGGCGAGCCCAAAGCAAGAGAGGGCGAAGGCGTGCCTGGTCCCCAATTGCTTTGCAGCCTACATCCATTAAGACCGGGACTGTCGGAGTACTCATCGGGATGGCAAGGAGGTCTTTAATGAATTTGTTCTCGGCCTTGCTCAGGGATTCCAATTTACCTAGGCCCCACAGTTCGGATCCGTAAAGTGACGCGGATACAGCTCGGGCTTTGTAAATGTCTATTAATGGGGCAACACATTGTTTGGTTGAATTGCTGTACTCCTTGAGGAGGGCCCCCCCCACCCTTTTATGACCAATTGTCATTTTGTTGATGTGGGCGGACCAGCTCATCGCATCACTTAAACGGATTCCCAGGTAATCGAATTCTGCCACTCTTTCAAGGGGGGTGGAGTTCAAAATAGGGGGATGACCAAGTTTACGAGGGGGGTGCATGACTAGATACTTGGTTTTGTCCACATTGATGACTAATCCTCTGATGGTGCAAAAGTCCTGGAAGCGGTTCAGGAGTTTCTGGAGTCCTTGGGGGGTTTTCGAAATGAGGAGGGTGTCATCGGCGAACAGCAATGTTGGAATTTTTACGCCTCCCAAAGTGGGGGCGTCTGCTGGTTCGCCGAGCAGGTGCTCTACCACCCCATTGATGTAGAGGGAAAATAGGGTGGGAGCCAGAACACAACCCTCCCGCACTCCCCTCTCGACCCTGATCTTTTCGGTTTTTTCCCCATTCAAACCCCATCTAACCTGGGCATAGGTGGCATTATGCAATTTAATGAGAAGGTTTAAGATGTACGGGGGCATCCCTAGGCCATACAACACCCTCCAGAGTTCCTCCCTAGGAACCAGGTCAAAGGCAGTCTTCAGATCTATAAAGGCCAGGTAAAGACTGCCTTTGCCTAGCTCCACCACCTTCCAGTACAATAACAAGAGCCTGAACACTTGTTCAATAGTTCCGGTTCCTGAACGAAACCCGGCTTGCATATCAGACAGAATGTGGTTGTCATCCACCCATTGTAAGATCCTCCCCAAAATGGCTTTCCCCGCCAGTTTCTGACTCGAGTCTATTAGGCTTATGGGCCTATAGTTCCCAGGTAAGTCCCGGCAACCCTTTTTGAAAATTGGGACTACCTTAGCCCCTTTCCAGGAGTCTGGCACAGATCCTCCCTCGATGATTGCATTAAGAAGGGCCGAGATCAGTACCCCCCATTCATTTGGGTAGGCTCGGAGGATGTCTCCTGGGAGACCGTCCGGGCCAGCTGCTTTTAATGGCACCAGGGTTTTAATCTGCTTTGTGACATCCTGTACAGAAAACAAGTCCAGGTCTCTATCTAAGGTGTATGGCGGAAGGATAAAGGGATCATTAAGTGGGCCTTCGATGGCGGAATAGAGTGTTTGAAAGTGGGTAAACCATGTCTGGGCATTAATGCTGCAGGTCCTCAGTGTGTCATCGGGACGATTCCTATTTCCCACCAAGTCCCAAAAACCTTTAGCATCTTTCCCTCGACTGGCAGCCAAAAGGTCCTGCCAGTAGTTATCCTCCCACTCCTTCTTAGCATTTTTTTGGCAGAGGGAATAGTGCCTTCTAGCCACCCTGGTCTTAATGGGTATTTTAGATTTAACTGCTTCGATAAGTAGCGACTTCGCCTCCCTGCACTTCTGGGTAAACCAGCCCTGTCTAGCCTGTGTACGGGGTTTCTTCCTGTTGGTACTAGCTGGGACTACGAAAAGGTCACTGATAGCCTAAGTTAGGGTGCAGAACCTAATAGTCAACTCCAACAACCCATCCTCGCAGGAGTCAAGGTTATCTAGAGCTGTGGTAAGAAGCTGCCTTATGGCAGAGGTTTTCTCCTCTGAGAGCGACAGCTTCGCCCACTTTAATCGTCGTCCACAGTTGGAGACTGCTGTCAAATCCGGGGGGAGATTGCTAGCGGTTCTACTCTCAGTGCCAGATATCCACCTATGGGACAATGTGAGCGAGAGGAGATTGTGATCACTCTCCACAGATGGTAAAATCACCATATCATTTACCATGCTCCACAAGTTTACGTCAAGAAGAAAATAATCAATTCTTGACGTATGTCCAGGCCTGTTGTAAGTGTGGGCTCCTGCTTTATCAGAACCAGTCCTGCCATTAGCGGCCCTCAGACCAAAATCCATAGTTATGGAGTTAATCTGGAGGGCCACTTATGTCCACTTTTTGATTGGGCTGAGTTCTAAGGATGGTATCCCCCACCTATTGTCGTGATCCTCTTGATCTTGTAAAATTTCGGGGCCCAGGGGCTCAAAGGTGCAATTAAAATCGCCCGCCACCAGAGTGCAATGCTTGTGAGGTGACGAACGAAGCAGGGCTTCCAGGCAAGCTATAACTGGGGATTCTCTACCCCCCTTCGTGCCTCTGGCATAAATGTTGAAGATGTTTAGAATGACTCGACCCTGAGGGTTTTTCAGGGAAATGTTGAGGAGGTCCGGGCATTTAGTATCCCGCTCCACCACCCTGCAGTTAAGTTCAGAAGCCACCCAGATGAGGAGGCCGCCTGAAGGGCGACCCCTACCAGTTTCTGAGTGGACAGCTGGTAAATAGTGGGTTGAGTATCCTGCCTTGTGTAGGGGCTCCTTGCTCCAGGTTTCCTGGAAGAGGCATATGGAGTATTGCTCCACAAGCGAGTTCCAGTCGGGCAATGCCAGCTTTCTCTCGAGGCCTGCTACGTTCCAGCTGAAAACCCTAATGAGTGGGTCCGCCACAGCCGCAATGCTACAGGTCTCGACAGTAGCAGATAAGTCCACAACACCCGCAGTTGGGTTCAAGTCGCGTCCTCACCTCCCCTGGTACCCCTAAAGTCTCGACAATGACCTGATCTTCTGGTGTGGTCGGAGGGCTATAAATTTTGGCAGAAGGGGGGGACTCGACACCGGGACTCCTAGTCACCAAGACCTCCTCAGGAGCGTCACGAAGTCAGCAGCCCCAGAAGCCCCAGTTCGGTAGTAGTGGAACTGTATGCGACTGCGCTACAGTAGTTCCTGGGAAAAATTGGCCATGGACGTTGTTTTGGGGAAGGGGCCCGGGATGGGTGAAAGGGATAATCGGGGCCGGCCGCGGGTAGAAGAATGATAGATCAACTGCATCAACTCCCGGGCCGGCCACGGGTCGCCCTTGGCAGCATATTGAATGGGCAGCTCTTGTGTCTTGGAAATTGACCACCACACAGTCACCCTCAAAAGGTTTTTTCCCGTGTCCGATCCAGCCCACCCTGCGTACGCCAAGAATCAGGCCATCCACGCCCAATGGAAGGGGTCTATTGGTTTTCAGCCAGTGGATGACCTTGTTCTTTAGTGCCTGCTGAGTTTCCTGCTGAGTATCTTTTAGGGGGGGAACTTTGATAAGGACAACAACATACGGGTGGCACTCAGGGGGGAGGTTGACCGGGGGGCACTTACGTGTCGGTTTCTGCGAAATGGCCACTGGGGAGGGATTCTTAGGCGGAGAGGTGGTAGGTTTGGCCTTAGAGGTTATGGCTACTCCGCTGGCTTTAGCGAGTGGAGCAGCCAGGGATTGAGAGTTTGGACCAGTCCCTCCCTTCTGTTGCTTCTTATGGGCAGGATTAGGCACAGGTATTATCACTGCTGGGGAGTGAGTAGCATGCACTTGAGCAACATGAGTGGAAACACTCGGCCTTGCCTGCCTCGCACCGGCCTGGGAAGCTGGTGTAGGAGCATTCCCGGTAGCTAGTGGCTTAGCTGGCAGTGTCGACTGATCTCCCAATGGTTGGCTCACTGGAACCCCTTTTCCAGCATTCCTGTCTGTGTTGTCCTCACTAAGCTTTGGCTGTAGTTTAAACAAGGTTTTCAGGGAGAAAAAATTGTCCCTTGTAACCTGTTCAAATCTGTCAAGCCTATCCCCCAGACTCTTGACTTGGTCAATGAGTGGTACCAGCAGAGACTTTACCAGTTTCTCGAGGGGCTCGAGTGAAGGGCCCTCGTTTAGTGGAACAAGTATTGCCGGGACCAAGGGGGGAGGTTGCAGGGTGTTGGCTGCAAGCTGAGGGGGGTGGGGTTCCCAGGTGATTCAAGCCCTCCGGAGTCTGAGTGTGTAGGACCCCTTTGGGGCTGGGTCCTAGGACGCTCATAGAGCGTGGAGTAGCAACCGTTCCGAATACTGGTCGCCCTTTTCCTTTTCCTATGCACCCGGGTAGATCGAATCTGGGACAATGGTTTTAGGCCGGGTGTAGGAACGTTAGAACCGGATTGAGACATAATGCCGGGAGAGCTAGCTATGGGATGAGCGGGGCGGGACTCTGCTACCACAGTGCAAGGACTGTTGGGGAGAGAATCAGATATCAGACTTTCTATCCTGTCTATTCCAGCCTCTAGCGCAGAGGTCTTCAAACTTTTGAGGTTGAGCCCCCCCAGCTGAATTTCTTGAAATGTCGGGCCCCCCTCCACCTGACAGAAATTTCTGGAATCTGGTACACTCACAATTGACCGCCACCCGCATATCTCGGTACCTGTGCCGGCCCCGGCAGGTGGAGATGGCCAGCCTGCTCAGTCTCACCGAGAGGCAGATCAAGATCTGGTTCCAGAACCGGCGGATGAAATACAAAAAGGACCAGAAGGGCAAGGGGATGATGACGTCATCGGGGGCCAGTCCCCCAGCAGGAGCCCGCTGCCCCAGTCGATGGGCGGGGGGTACCTGAACTCCATGCACTCCCTGGTGAACAGCGTGCCCTATGAACCCCAGTCGCCCCCGTCCTTCACCAAGTCACACCAGAACGCCTATAACCTGCACACGTCATATCCGCCTCCCCTCAACAACTGCCCGCCTCCCCAGAAGAGGTACTCGGGGACGGCAGCTGTCACGCCGGAGTACGAGGCCCACTCACTGCAGGGCAACAATGGCTATGGAAATCCGCATTTACAGGGAAGCCCCGTCTACGTGGGCAACAGCTATGTGGAAAGCATGACTAACTCGGGCCCTCCATTTTTGGTTTAAACCATCTCTCCCACCCTTCCTCGGCCAGCATGGACTATGGTGGCCCTGGGTCAATGGCCTCCAGCCACCACACCATGGACAGTGCGACCCTCACCCTCACCCTCACCCCACATACACAGACCTGTCCTCTCACCAGCCTTCTCAGGGAAGAATGCAAGAGGCCCCCAAACTGACTCACCTGTGAAGGACTGTCCCAAGACTCTCTTTATGTACTTATCGTCCAACAACTCCGTTTTATTCAGTTTTTTAAAAATTCTTTGTCAATGCATTTTAAATCGTTTTTTGTGACAAAGCAATATATGTTGCTTAAATTGCTCTTTTATTCGTGCCCCCTATGTTTTTTGAACTGTAGCCATGTGACTGTATTTGTCACCAGTTTTCATATTTTACCTTTCAGGATTATTTTTATGATAACAGGGTATGTGTGCAGATTGTTTAAAAAGGATCTCAGACGTAAAGCTGTTCGCACAAACAGGGAAGCAATTTATTAATTTTATTGAACTTCTTTTTAAATTGCAAAAAAAGACACAAATGGGGGTTGGAACAGGGTATCCCAGGACATCGGTTGTGTGACTTCCTGCAAAGTTTGTACTCTGGTGATCACTCGGACGTATTTATTGTTGACCCTCCATTTCTAACATGAAATAATCATACATGTTAAAATATTATTTATCCCCAACCTGTCATATTTATAAGCAAAATGAAACGGCATTCTGGATAGTATGGAGACAGAGTGTTGGGCCTGGTGATAAACTGCATATTGGAAATACTAGGACATTTTTATTTCAAATACAGTCCGCCCCTGTATTAATATTGCAATAAAAAACAAAAAGAAAACGAAAAAAAAAAGGAAAAATCAACATCATTGCCAGCTTCACACCATCCCTTTGCAAACCGTGCGACTGAAACATGCAGGCCAGCACTGAAATCCGACAGCACAGAAGGGTTCCAGAGTGGGTGAATGATAACCACGTTGCAGGGCGGCCCTGTAGCATCCAGAACATAAGTGCCAGCCCCAGTCCAACTCCACCTGCCTTGCGCAGCTACGTCTTGAGGCACTTACATTTGGAGGGCGAACTATTACCCGATCCGTTTTGCCACGTAAATATACTCCATAACCTCCCAATTGTCTCCACCAAGCAGTCCATTCTTCCATGAGTGAGCACTCAGTAAATTACTTACGCGTCGTTCACAAAGAGAAAGGGAAACATATCATGGCAATGCAAAAGGAAGCTCCACTAATGAAGGCCACGCCACCCAGAATAAAAGCATATTGAAAACCTTACACAGGTGTGTGTGCGGGTGATTTGTTTGCGTTTGGTGTGATTGCCATATGTATTGAGTGGTATGAATACTAACGAGGTCACGAGGTCACCTGCAGACAGACTAAAGTGCTTCCCTGCAGTGCAGCAATGCGCAGATAAATCGCTGTGTGCGAGGAGGCTTTTACAAGGCACGCATAATGATCAAAACCTCCGTTATGGCCGATTATCAGCCCAACACCTCCCCCCCTCCCCTGCGTGCTGATTGGAGAAAACGGGAGCAGCAGACAATCAAAAATCCCCATTTGAAATGGGTGAGAACATTGGCGTGGGACAGAGGAAAACAAGAAACAAAGGGAAGATTTTCGAGCGGAGTCCGCGCCCCCCCTGGGATGGTGGCGCGCCCCCCCTGGGGGGCGCGCCCCACAGATTGAAGAACACTGCTCTAGCGCTACAATATGTGGCTCCCCAGAGAGGGTCACAGGCGTAGGTGCGGTGGGAATGGAGGAAGTTGGGGACAGAACATGTGCCGCAGCACCCAGGGAAGAGCGTTTGGAAGGGAGGAAGTCTAGTGAGAGGCGGCATTCCGTCATTGCAATCTCCTTTTCAATGACGGCGGCCACCCTGGTAATGAATTTGTCCATAGTGCCAATCATCGTAGTACCCCCTGAAGTACTTTCTCCGCCGCCCCTCAGAGCTTTGCCAGAGCGGGTTGACATGATGGCTTCGGGACCCACAAGTGAACTCCGAGGTCTTAATCCGGAGGCAATAGATGTAAGGGGGGTGGCCCAGCCCAGTCTTGACAGCCTCTGACTGCCACAGACTGCCCGCCCTTTGCTCGGGCTTTGCTCGGCGTCCCGCACACGTCCCGCTGTGCGTCACGTAGGCCGTTAAAGTAGGTGGTTGTGGGTAGGGGGCGTGTCTCCCAGGAGGCGCGGCCGTGCGCACCTGGGCGGATGCAGGGACTCCTGGTCTTTGGAGTCCGAGTGATGTTGCGCCCTCCTCCTTGCCGCCTCCTGGCTCCGATGATAGCCTTGTTGCCTGGCCCCTCACTGCAGCCCGGCGAGCAGTGGCGGGAGCAGCGGTGTCCAGAGGGATGAGGGTCACAGGTCAGCAGCAGCGGTCCGTAGCTCCTTCACCTCTCCCACTGCGCAAGAGTTTGGGCGTCCTTGGAAAGAACAAATCGATTATATATTAATCCTCAGACAAAGGAGGCAATATTGTACTTCAGACATATGAAGCTTACAATAAAGAAGCCCTACGTCAATTGTCAGATGTGAAATATTACAAAGTCACAAGTAAAAGTGAATATAATCAAAGCATCATTAACTATCATTCATTGTTACGGGAATGGTATGATAAAAGTATTCTAGAAACAGATAAATACTTGTATTTACAACTCCTAAATCCAATCACGCCTTCTTTTTACCCTTTACCTAAGATTCATAAGGACAATGTACAACCACCAGGGAGGCCAATTGTCTCCTCCCAGGGCAGTTTAACGGAGTATCTGTCTATTTATATAGACTACTTTCTCTCTGATTTGTGGAAAAATTCACATCCTATATTAAAGACACCAAGGATTTTCTTAAACACATGGAGCATGTAGAGTGGGAACCAGGCTTTGGCATGATAGTGATGGACAAAGCAAGTCTATACATGTTCATAGCACATCAGGGTGGCTTAGCGACGGTACAATTATTTTTAAGTTTGTAGAGCATAATACCATGTTGTTGGAACTCTTTGAGTTCTGCTTGAACAACAATATTTTCCTGTACCAAGAGCATTACTACAGACAAATGTCAGGTACCGCCATGGGCACCTGCTTAGCCCCCAGTTATGCAAACTTGTTCGTAGTTTGTGGGAAAAGCACGTGGCCTGGACAGATGGCAACAACATCTGGACAAATAGAGAGGGGGCCTGGTACAGGTACATTGATGATCTCTTCCTTATATGGAGGGGATCAAATGAGACAGCACTGGTACACATAGAGGTCCTCAATGAGAATGATGTAAATCTAATATTCACTGGGACATAAGCTCAACTACGGTCAAATTTCTGGAACTAGAAGTTTTTGTGGCAGACAATAAGTTATGCACTAGACTCTACAGAAAGCCCACAGCGGGCAACTCTATCTTGCATACCTCGAGCAAACATCCAAGTAGACTTATTAGCAGAATTCCATATGGGGAATTGCTGTGTAGCAAAAGAAACAAAACTAGGGAGGCTGATTTCCAAAGGAGTGCCTATGATTGTATTGCTACAAGGCACCCTTGCACAATAGTTTGAGGGTGCCTGCATTTGCCCTAGGCTGCCAAAGGGGCTCAAGTGCAGGGGAAAGGAAAGGAATGCACCATACTTCCTAAATACAGCTTATTCAAGCCCTTTCCGTATGGCACACTGCAGCAAGATGACTTGCTGTGCAGTTCCATAGTTTCATAAATATGCCCCTGAATGTGTACAGGTACTCACAATGGGTGAAATTGTCCACAAGGTGAAGTAGCACTTGTTGAGAACAAAGAAAATATTTTAGAAATGGTTCACAATGTACCTTGTCCCCACGTTAACAGTTTTAAGATATATTTTATATGTCATAATATTACATTTGGTATGCGTGTTTATAACTTATTTTTTTTATTTTTCAGACTACAGAACAACATTTATTAACAATGTCTACTTCAGAAGAGTAAATACTACTTATAATATACATATACTGAAATCAGTTGCCATAAATTAGAATGTGAAAATAGTTGAATCTTGGTAAAACTGTCTCTTTTGCTTATGTTAGAAATGAAAATCTTTAACAGGAGAAAAGCATCTGTTTGATTATAAAGGAGAAATGGTTATATCATCGTCTGAAACTCTTGGTTATTAAAAAGTTACAGAAATACAATTTATTATTTCAAATGGATAATACTCAAACTTTGCTTTACATGTGGTTATGATGTGTACCCAAGTCCAACAGTGCCGTTCCAGTATAAAAAATATTACTCACTCTCTTTTCCAATTCCTCAGTGTTGTTTACAACAGACTGTGGATTTAAATAGGTAGGAATAACAAAATGTCATGCAATGCAGTGCAGAAACAAAAGTTGCTGTGCTGCCGCAGAGAGAAGGACTATGTCATATCTATCAAGATATGGCACTGTCTTGCTTTCTCCCGGGCACTGGTGGAGAATTTGGCTGGCTACATCTATGCATACATTGTTACACTATATTGCAAATGAGTATGCATTGTCTGTACCATAGCTTTTGTACTGTATAAGTATCCTTCCAGCACAAACTAATATGCTTACAGTAGCTTTAAAACTTTGCCAATGTGGATGTTTGTTGTACACTGCATCATGGAAAACCTTATGAGAAATTAATGTAAAATCAATTACTTAAATATTTCAGAGTTGCAAGGGGGTAGACACCCCTTTGCCTTCCGAAACACCTTTGAGATGAATTTAGACTTTGGTGGATGATTTAAAACCTATTACCACATTGGACTACTTTCCTGCACCACCCAAATGTATATCCCACCCACAGAGTTTATAGATGTATCTTTGCAATAAGGACATTTATATCTACATTGTGAGGAACTACTGTCATGTTAATGTAGGAGACCTTTGACAGACAGTACTATGATACTTGATGGATGCCCATTGACATTTTCTAAAGTTTCTTGTTTTTCATGAAGAAAAACCAAAGCAGGAGTTTGTTTTTGAAATATAAGAAACTGCTGAGCCCCACAGATTTAAACTTTTATTACAGGATGTGGTGATTGTTCCAGTTATTAAAGCATAGTTCTTATACAGATGTAGTAGAGGTGAGCAGCAAAAGAAGAGCTAATTGTTACAGTCATTACAGCATGGTTCTTATACAGATGTAGTAGAGGTGAGCAGCAAAAGAAGAGCCAAATGCTCCACAGGGAGTGCTGTATGAATAATGAGAAGAAATAATTTGCAGCATTTTGGATGACATACTGTAGACATTGTCACAAAGTATTTGCATGTGGGGAAGTTAATAAAGCATATATTCAATGACCATAGAAGACCATACCACCCAAAATATAAGGTATTGTGCAAAAAACTAAAGAAATAATAAAGTATGTCAAAACAAATTCAAAAGTAAAAAAAAAAGTTCCTGCTAAGAAAATAAAAATAAATCCCCAAAAGTGTGAAAAGCAAAACAAAAGAAAAAATATGCATCCATTCCAGACATTATAATTAGCTATTACAATAGGATCTTACTTTATATTAAAAAACCCTAGACATTCTCAGAAGCAAAACAAAGGTGAAATTGATGTCATAGTAAGGTAATAGGATTTTAGTTTACATTTTTTTTAAACATAGAAATTCACTGGAAAGAAAACTAAAGTGAAAGTGACCTCATAGTTAGGTATTATAATGATATAATATTATAAAAACTAAATTTTAAAAGACAAAAGAAATTGAAATTCACCAGCTATAAATTACTGATCTAACTCTAGCTTGTGCCCCTACCATTCCCTGCTTATGACCTCAGATATTGCATTCCTATATATCACTCTTGCTTTATGGATAGGTTCTTTAA
This sequence comes from Lissotriton vulgaris, assembly GCF_964263255.1. Classification (NCBI taxonomy): domain Eukaryota; kingdom Metazoa; phylum Chordata; class Amphibia; order Caudata; family Salamandridae; genus Lissotriton; species Lissotriton vulgaris. Next base: position 70,180,267 of record NC_141696.1, read on the forward strand.
ACACAAACGCACATAATTAGCTGTTCTGGGGCAAAAACTCTAAACCTCCTTGGGACTTTGTTGCTTCAAGTTTTCTAATCATGGGTAACACTAGAAAAGAAAAATATCAAGTTGCAAAGTCTATAGCTCACCAAAAAAACACAAAATTCTAAACTTCAAAACACTTTAAAGGAGGATATTTTTAGTGGACATCTGCAAGAAATGTTAAACTTTCACGTGGACAAAAGTGCAACATTGCTATCAAGTGAAGCTCCAAGCCTCAACACAGTAGTTCACTGTGCCAATGTCCAAACTCCACACCTGTTCCTGCTGCCACTGGAGCTATCATCTACCAGCCTGGATCTCAACACTATAACCCAGACTCCTCCCCGTATATATCTTAACTGCATAGGGAGGTATAGCAGCATCAGCTACCCTGACACACAATAATCTGCCCGTGTGACATTTTGTGTCAGGTAAACTGGTACGTAGGCTGACCAGACAAGGGATTGGAAGGTTGTACTTCTGTTAGGTTAATTGAAGCAAACTAAAGTTTCCAGGATATGGCGAACTGTGTAGGGCTAGTGAAACCCTCTATCCACCCACAGGAAGTAACAAGGATTTTTTTTAGATGAGGCAAGCTTTTATTACTACTTTCAGGGTATATCATATGATCCAGATAGTTTTGGTTCTCTTTTATAGTCAAGTGCCTCTTTCATCAGTTAAGAATTCACAAAAGGATAAGGATAGTGAGGTGGAAAAGCACAAATATTAAGATAAAATCTTGCAGGTAATCAAGGTATTTCCAAGCACTATCATTGATCTGCCAGATATAGTTATCAGTGTTAGTAAATCTTCTATGCTTTATGCATTCACTATATTTGTCTTATTCCATAAATGTGCCAATTGCAAAACGAGTATGTATTCTGATGGTGATGTTACTTTCTGAAGATTTTCTTACAGCAATGTTCTCCTTTTTTCAGGGTGAACATTTAAGAACCTGTTTCATCATGGACTCACAAAACATCACCTTTATAGCCTTCTATGAATTTGAACTGATCTGCTTCCCAGGGATCCAGAGCTGGCAACATTGGCTTTCTATCCCACTGGCAATCCTTTTCATTTTAACTCTTTTAGCAAACATCACTCTCATAGCAACAATCTACTTATCACCAAGTCTCCACCACCCATTGTACTTCTTCCTCTGCTTCCTTGCTAAAATGGATTTGCTTCTTGCTTGTTTACTTTCTCCTAAAACTCTGGGAATTCTCTGGTTTAGGCAGTTGACCATTAGTTCAACCACCTGCTATAGTCAAACCTTTTTCACATATTTCTGTCAGTCAATGGACACCTCTATTCTAATGTTTCTAGCTTATGATCGCTACATTGCAATTTGCAACCCTTTACGATACTCCTCCATCATCACCAATAAATGGACTGTGCAAGCAATATTATTTTCCCTTTTAATCAATACCATGATCTACTTACCATTCCCTTTCTTATCAGCAAGGCTGCAATTCTGTGCCGGAAACACTGTGTTACATTGCTTCTGTGAGAACGTAGCTTTGGCAGAGATTGCTTGTGGGGACACCAATGTTAATTATATGTTTGGATTGGCTGTAGTCAGTACTGTGTTGGCCATTCTCACACTGGTATTGACCTTCTCATACACTATGATTATCCGTGCTGTGCTAAAGCTGGGTTCAACTGAGTCAGCACTCAAGGCCTTCAGCACTTGCAGCTCGCACATCATTGTGACAGGCATTGTATACTGTGTTGTTATTTTTTCTGCCGTAGCAAGCCGAGTTAAGTTCATCCCACGCTACATCCATATTTTGTTTGTCCTGCTACGATATGTTACCTTCCCAGCTTTAAACCCTCTAGTGTATGGTATTAGGACGAGAGAACTCCGCCTGGCAATGAAAAGACTGGTAAGAAACTCCAGACAATTATCTGGATGTTATTGAATATTGAATTATCATTCTTCCTAAAAGGTAAAATAATAAAAAGTATACTGATATCTACCTCACTGAACCATGTAAAAGAACATCTATTCCTTAAGCAAAACTTTCTACAGTAAATTGGTAAAGTAACTATGATTGACATGCGTATTACAAACTCTACTACAATAACTGTTTGAAAGAAAGACAATGTACCTTCACTTAATTTGTACATTATAAACCTTTCAGTTACTTAATATAGACAATATTTTTTTGTTTTTCATTAATGCATCGGATAACGCTTAGGCCAGTAGTTTTACATCATTCTGTTACTATAGCATTTACAGCATAGTTTAGGATTTACCACATTCACTACAAAGGTTGGAACATAAATTTGTAGATAGATAGATAGATAGATAGATAGATAGATAGATAGATAGATATTATTATTACCTACTGGCGTTCGCCAGTAGGTAGCTATAGTTAAATCCTAATTTCCATAGGAAATGCATTTTTTTGTTTGGCTAATGACTTTGGCACAATTTGACAAACTTTTATGAAATGTTCTAAACCAGTATGCCAGTCACTTAAGCTGCTCTCTGGAATGTTTTGTGGTGATTTGTCAAGTGGGGGCTAAGAAAAGGAACCCCCAAGCATGTTTTCATCATGCAATTTCACTAGAGATTTTAGACATGAGTAGAGCCCAAACTACTGAACAGAATGATACCAAATTTGATGGAATTCTAGGTCTTGGTCTAGAAACAGTTCTTTTGGGAATTTGGTGGAAATCTGTTCAGTAGTTTGGAGTTATTAATGTAAAAAAGTTTCATATAAATCTAGAGACACAGATCCACCATGGAGAATACATGGATCCACGCGTCAACAGCAATGCTGTGATTGGCTGGGAGGAACGTTGCTGCCACCATTTGTGTATAAGGACTCAGTTTGCCTTGGTGAAATAAAAGTGATAGAAGGGGCCAGTGTAGTGGTACCGTAACCTCATGGGACTGATGGGACCAGTAAGGGAACCCTCAAAGGAAGAAATTGTATAAATATGTTTGTTTTTGCATGCACGAGGATCCGTGAATATACTGCAAGACTTAGTGTGGCCTCAGTGAGGTCTGATGGGGATTTGAAGATCCATACCCACAATAAAACACATATTCACACTCACAGGCCCACACACCTACTCACAAACCCATTCACACCATCACAAGCTTATTTGTAGTTCATACAGCCAGTCACACACCCATAGAGCTACTCGCACACACTCAAAGACCCACAAAAATACTACCACACCTACCCACAGAATCACACAGTCACTCACACTTCCATTCATATACCCACTTGTACACTCGCACTACCATTCACACACCCACTCACACACCTATACAGCAACTCACATACCCACTCACCAACCAACAAAACCACTACCACACCTACTCACAAAGCTATATAGTCACTCACACACCCATTCACACACTCACACATCTACTTGCAGACCAACACAGCCACTTACAAATTCACTCACACATCAATGCAGCCACTCCCACCTACAAAACCACTCACACATTCACACACCTGCTTATTCACCCACACAGCCAATCAAACACCCATACAGCCACTCACAGACCCACAATGCCACTACACCACCCACTCACCAACCCACATAGCCACTCACTTACCCATACACACTCACACACCTACTTGCACATCCACACAACCACTCACACACTCAGTCACTCACTACCCATTCACAGACCCACAACACCAGTCACAAACCCACACAATCACTAACATACCAATTCACACTCCCACATTCACACTCCAGCTTAAACACTCACATAACCACTCACACACTCACTCTCACACCCATACAGGCACTCACACACCCAATTACACATCCATTCACATAGTCACACACCCATGTGCATAGCCACACTCCACTTACATTCCCACTCAGGGACATTATAGTTAGGAAATAGAATTAGAGAACCATATAAATTCACTGAAAAAAACAAAGGTCACAGAGGCATTATAGTTAAGTTCAGATTTTACATAGACAAAAACATAGAAATTCTGAAATTATAGTTATAATTATCTCAAGTAAATATAACATGTCCTCTAAGGTAACGATAAATTGTGCCCTCACCATGCTAGTTACCTCAAATATTACAATACTCACGATGTCTTCTATCACATCATAGATAAAATCACTGCAGCATTTGCAGTGAAAATATTGATGAGAAAACTGCATGGCGGGGGCAAGAGTTATTGTTACGTTAGGGCACTAATTTCTATGATTTTGTCTGTGTAAAATCTGAACCAAACTATAACATCCCTGTAACCTTTTTGTGTTTGAATATACACATATATATTGAAATTTTGTCAAAAGGCGATGCTGCACACTCATGGGCTATTCAATCAAGTAAATATTTTATTTGGTGCAATCTTCAGAAACAACTGACTAACTTGTTTCAGCCTCCTGTCCTTTGTCAGTATCGGTTTATCTCATGTAAAACATCACCTTTAAGCAACAAAGCATTTCATTTGACAGCTTTTTAAATGTAAACATCAATGAGGGGCTAGTATATGCAAATCATACAATTCACATTGCTCCTGGTTCCCATTCTGTAGTGTGCAAGAACTCATTGAATTAGCTATATATGGTCTGTTAACCAAATATGTAAATTGAACATGTCCACAAAATTGTAAATATAATCACAATAATTTGTTTTTAAATAAAGTTATAGAATTATACATTTTCAAAAATCCAAAAACATGGTTGTATAAAAATCGGCAGTAAGTACCATGACCAGACAATATAGTTTTGCCTGCCAAAGTTAATACATTATACAGACTATACTATTACACCCTGAATGAGCTTCCAGTGCCTAAATTTCATGATGAAGAATACGGTTTTAACAATTAATATGTGAAACAGGCATTATGTCTCGGTCTGTGCAGGTAAATTGATAAAATGGCCAATACTAATCTTATCAATCATGCCCTGTATAGGCTTACAATTGGCGAATTCATTTACAAACAAAATTCCAGAAACAACCCTGATAACTTGCATCGATCTCACAATCACCTTGGTTCTACATAGTAAAATCAAATTGCGGACTCTCAATTGGACATGTGCTTAATTGAACCTACCACCATCCTACATGTACTTCCTCACTGTTCAGACCCTATGACGTGCAGGTTCTTAGCTCCACAATGCATCTCAATTCTAACTGCCTCAGTAGTCTAACTCTGTCCCCACCTCTTTCCTTACGTCTCATCTGATCAATGCAGTAGAAACATAACTTGATGGTTCTGCTTTGGTGAGCATCAGCAAAATGTCTCGCTACTGGATATCCACTGTCTTGATTAGTGATTGCTCTGACATGCTCGAGGACCCATTTCTTGACTTAGTGTACAGTGCTGGGTATCTATTGCATGCCACAAGGGCATACCAGGCAGTAGATCACAAAATTCGAATTTCAATTGAATTCTTTTATATTTTTTCTTCCTTTTTTCGCCTGGGATCTGATAGTCTTTAACTTTTGTGTGGTTTTTACAGACTTTATACCTAGGGCAGGGGTAAAATCCAGTGATTTTGGTCTTCCTTCTTCTTGTCTATAAAATGACTATGGACCAAGATATCCTTTAAACATGCACTTCTTCTATATGTGATATCTGGTCTACAAGGAAGTATTGCCCACAACGCAGCATCTGTTTGGAGAGTGCTTCAGTTCTTCTGAATTATTTCCCAAATCCGTTTTGACTCAGTGGAGAAACTACTTGTTAACTTTACATTGATGTCTTCCTCATCCTCCCCTAAGCTCTTTTGTTTTTGAATCAGGAGATCTTGCCTCTCTCTCCTATGTACTTACTGAGAGCTGTTCAAATTACTGTCTGGCCCACCTAATGGGGCCTGCATATCTGGGCTGGAGGGAGTGAGTGCTATGTGCAGACTGCCGACGGAGCCCAGACTGTCCGCAGTAGTGGCTTGCCCACCTAATGGGGCTTGGGTCTGTGGAGGAAGAGGACTATATACACAGTCTGCACATGAAGGGCCTGATTGAAAAAGGTGAACTTATGTAACTTTACCTTTGTGAATCAGGCCCTGAGTGTAGACTCTGCATAGTAGGAACTTGCCCACCCAATGTGTTTTTGAATCTGTGGGTCTGTGCACTATTTGTAGCAGGAGCTTGCCAACCTAATGGGGTTTTACTTCTTTTGAGGGAGTGGACTTTACACATAGTCTGCATACTCAGTATTGACTGTGCATAGTAGGGGCTGCCCATCTAATGGGGCTTGGCTGTCGGGAAGGATTGACCTCTATACATAGTCTATGCACTGAGCATAGACTCTGCATGGTAGTTGCTTGCCCATCTGATGGTGCTTGGCTCTCTGGAGGGAGTGGTTTCTACCCACAGTCTGTGCACCGAGCACGGACTGTGTAATATGAGATTGCCCACTTAATGGGAGTCTTGTCTCTGGAGGGAATGAGCTTCATGCACAGTCTGTGCAGTCAGTGCCTCATTGCTTAGTAGGGGCTTGCTCACCTAATAACACATGCATGTCTAAAGGGAGAGGATTCTATGCCCAGTCTTCTATCTGAGGGCAGACTGTGTGTAGTGGGGCTTGCCCATCTAAAGTGGCTTAGGTCTCTGGAAGGCAAGACTTGTAAACCTGGGTTTGAGGCGAAATGATTGGCCTATCCAACAGAGACATAATGGGGAGATATTTTTCTTTTCATGTTACTTCCTCTTTCCATGTGTAGATCCAGTTGGTGAAAGAAGCACTCCAGAACAAGGTTTTAATAAAGCTTAAGGCCCAATACAGGATTTTGTAAGGCATATTTGCTACCAGAATAAGACAGACAGCTATCCAAACAGCATTTTAAGATGCCCTTTTTTCTCCGCCCCCACTTTACAGATCACCCTGAAACTTTCAATGCACAAACATGTCAAAAAGTAGCACCTTTTCGAAATTGTCATTGGAGATTCATCAAACTGGGTCATATATATCTACAAATGCTACACTCCATGCAACTAGTTTTCATAAATCCACAGTCATTGAAAACATCCCATATGGCGAATTTTTGAGAATTTGTAGAATCTGTTTGGAGGAAAATGAATGGCAAGAGAACAGTAAAAAAACTGCAGTACGATTCAGACAACGGGGCTATAAACACCACAGCATCAAAAGAGGATGGATGAGGGCTAATCAAAAATTGAGACAAGACACTCTCAAAGTAAAAATGAAACCACAAATAGGTGATCAAGTGACAACGGAACCCGTGAGACTGATAATGGATTACTGCTGTGAAACCAAAGAAATCAATCAGATTTTGAGAAAAAACTGGAAACTGCTGCAAATGGACCCAACGATTGGGAAATTAATGGGAAATCATCCCAATATAACCTACCGCCGAGCACAAAATCTGAGGGACAAACTAGTCCACAGTCATCATCAAACTACCAGCAAATCAACAGGAACTCAATGGCTACAAACAAAGGGGTTTAGAATGACCTAACACAAAAATGTTGCAAATCAGGGAATTGATCACGCGCAAGAGCCAATTTGTGGTTTGCATGATCGAATGTCCGTGTTCGCTCAAATGCATAGGGAGCACGATTTGTGAACTCAAGAAGAGGATTTTAGAACATGTACGTGCGACAGTCAACAGCGATCGCAGCAATGCGGTCGCAAAGCACATGGAATTGGACCATGAAGGGGACTGGAAATTGCTTACATTCTGGGCTCTCGAAACAGTTCTCCTGAGTGAGAGAGGGGGGAACCGTGAGAAGAAATTGAGACAGAGAGAGTCCAGGCAAATGCTAAATTTCTGGACTCTAACTCCTTTTGGTTTGAATCAAAGTGAGGAATTATATGTGCAATTATGATTGTAATTTGTTATACTTTAGATCTGATTATGTATGGGAGTTACACATATAAAAATATAAAAAAAAAAAAGACAAACAAAGTAGGGAGACATATCGGTACAATTATCCATGATATTAGACATATACAAATTAGAGTAATTAATATTGAAACATCAATAGAGTACTAAAATAGGAGAGGTTTTTCACGTGGTGTGAAATGAGAGACAAGGTGTCAAATTGGAGAGCTTAGCCCACCGGAGGGCAGAACTCCATATTTAATATAGAAACAACCAACAGACCGCGTATCTATGATACAGGTCGGTGACGAAATGTTTCAAGTTAGAAATTATTTTAATAAGCAGTGCGCACTGTCTATAACTTGCCTGCGTTAAGGATATGTTAAATTCACACAAATGAATAAGACCGCAAAATGACTATCTCCACTTTTTAATCAACTTGATATAATAATTACAAAGTGCACCCGGGTTATGTAATAACTATGGGTAGCATGTCAAATTCGTATGAGATAAAACCGATATGTGCCAAAAAATTAAAAAGAAGCACTTATCACAACATAAAGGCGACAAAACAGCACTAGCGTGTAAGCTTTTCACACAATTTGGGGTCATTCTTGATAAGAGGCCAATTCTTATTGATAATTTTCCTAATAGCAGGATGTTGGTTACTATACGTTAGAATTAGCCTCAACGGTTGTTCCTCACTTGGGATATCATTAGCCATGCTTTTGGTTACCAGTGCCTGAGTCCTACCCTGTGCATTAGCTCTATTCATGGCTTTATCAATTGCTTTTGGACTGTATCCCCTCTTAATGAATCTAGAGCGACACTCTGACTGAGCTTTAAAACAGTCAGTATCAAGGCTGCATATTCTTCTGATCCGCAACATCTCCCCGTAGGGGATGCTGCGGATCAGATGTGCCGGATGGCTACTTTCTGCATGTAGCACTGAATTCCCGGCCGTGCTTTTTCTATGCAGCCTGGTATTCAAAACATTTTCTGAGATAAAAATCTCTACATCCAGGAAAAACACAGAGGATTTGCTGATGTGGCTGGTAAATTTCAAATTCATATTATTGACATTCAAAGAGTCAACAAAGATCTGTGCCTCACTCTCTGTACCCTTCCATATAAATAGCAAATCATCAATATATCTATACATATGGGCTACCTGGTTGTTCACAAATTCATTGTCCTCTGACAATAGGACCTGCTCCTCCCGTAGCCCCATATGTAAACAGGTGTAGCTGGGGGAGAAGCAGGCCCCCATTGCCACGCCCCTGATTTACTGGTACACTTGTTTCGCAAACATGAAATAATTGTTTTCTAGGCACAGGGTTATTATTGCCATCAACATTTTGTTATGCTCTGGATAACACATTGAACGTTTCCTCAAGAAGTGATTTACTGCTTTCAGTCCATCTCTGTGATGGATGCTTGTATATAATGAAGAAACCAAATCATTATTCCAAACCACATTTTTTAGTTTGCATAGTAAATCCCTTGTATCTAAAATGAAAGACGGCAATGTTCGCACGTGTTCCTGAAGGAAGTAGTCCACATATTTACTTGCATTTTCCAACAAACTGCCACATGCCGATATTATGGGCCTGCCAGGTGGATTTTCTTTGTTCTTGTGGATTTTGGGTATAAAATATACCACTGGCATTACTGGAAAATCATTCTTGAGAAAGCGGAACTCATCAGATGATAAGAGGCCGGTGCTTTTCATGCTACTAGACTGGAATAAAATCTCTCCCAAGATGCTTTTACATATCCCATATCGCTACGCCTGTAGCAGTCTTTATCACTGAGTTGTTTAATTGCCTCTACCATGTACAGTGTTTTACCTACACACTCGCTAAGGTGTGTGGTAAAGACAAAGGAGAAGTAAAAGTGTTGGCTTACTCACTGACATTTTTGAATAAAATTCAATGCTACAGGGTTTTCTTAGGCAGTAAACAGGGCTTGGGGAGGAGGAACAGTAAATATCCAATTTGGTAATACCCTTGCTCTCCCATTGATTTCTTAACGTGTGGCTTGATCAACCATCTTGTTTGCCGGTCTCATAACAGTAGGAAATCTTTGTATGTGTGTTTGCTCTCTGCAAGAAGCATCACAGTTCAAACTTTGGATTCATGGTTACACTTTTTTCATATTTAGGCTTTTTCCAGTTGATTCCAGTCCTGTTTTTCTTCTACTTTTGGACTAGCAACTCTTCTGATTTTTAATATAATTTGTTCCACATGTGGCTGATCCCCTACATTTAGAATTCTAAGTAATTTTGATTGGGTCTCTCTATGATTATTTCTTTGAGGTTTTTTAAAAAGTGCTAAAGAACAACCTGATGTTTTAGATATATTACAATTTGAAGAAGTATCTTTAGATGGTCTATCTATGTTACCTTGGGTGCTGCCATTAATATCTGGGCCTCAGGTGCCATTATGCACATTTCATTAATTGGATAGTTTTGCTGTCGCAGTTTCATTTTCAATGATCTACTACAAACACTCCTCAGTTCATTGACTTTTTACAGTCATTAATATGGAGCTGAGGATGTTAGCATGTTTTTTAATGATTTGTGAACAATTCTTTATCTCATTTGGGAAGATGTTACTTTTGAGAGAATTTGTAGCGCTCTCAATTGCAAACATTTGTGAATCGATCGTTTTGATATTTGATGACATTTGGCAAATAATATTTCCTTGATCTGCCACTTTTAGACTATGCGCTTCTAGATTGTTCAATATGAGATACGAAGTACTGCACATAGTGCACAATATGGCTAGGATCAATTGAGCCAGGGAAGATTCCACTGGGAGGTGCCTTATATCTTTGTTGCCCTCATGCCATGATGATCAATTTAGTAAAATCACTGATTTCTAGTAACTATTTAGGCATCTAATATCCACAACCCATACAGGCTATGGTAGTTGTCCACCAGGCTTAGGAACGCATCATCTAACTCAAACAAAATATTGGGACTCCCCTGTGAAAGCATTGGCAGACGGTCGATGGGTTGGAGTGGTACCAGTGTGCAAGCAATGGCTACTCCTTTCGATTGTGTCCAATGAGCTACAAAGTGATAGAGCTGCTGGCAGAAACCTGCTCTTGTTCCCTTCCTCATATTCTTCATAGCCCACTGTGATAATTGTTACTTGATTCTTATCCAGTGCATTTTCAAACTTAATTGAAGACTGACCACCCCCAGAGCTGCAAAAGTAAATACATATAATTGCTGCTTCCTTAAGTGGGACACAGGTTTCATTGTGGGAGATTATTCGGAGTGTTCCATCTACCTCTACTGTCAATATTGGACTGTGTTTGCCCTTCATGGGATCCAGTGCCTGGGCTTGAGCATTGGGTTACAGGGCACTTTACTTGTGAGGAATTCACAAACACAGTTCACATACTCTCTCTGGCTGCACACAACAAAACAAGACTGCAAATAATTGGAAAGAAAATGGAGAATGTACCACCATGATAAAGACACAGAGACATCTAGAGCAGCCCTGAAATGCTACCACCCTCAAATCAAAGAAACTAAGAAGAAGGACCTAGCAGAAAGTATGTATAACAGTTCCAAGAGCAGAAAAGAAATCTTTGAAATCACCAAAGACTTCACCTCACCAGCTTCCACTACAAACAGCATCAACCCCTGACTGCCTGGTAAACGTTCACCATGGAAGAATGGACCAGCATTGTGAGGACATCCACTCAGGATTTCCTATGGACTCCTGAATCCAATACATTTAGAATATGGGCCTCTCCTTATCAGCGAGGTCCTCAAATGCATTTTGAATAACCCCATCACCTCTGAGATGTTGCGGAATGCCTGGAAACAAGCAAGGGTCAAAATGCAATTCTAAAGAAAACGTTGGCAGACCCTACTCAACCATTGGATATCCCTTCTACTCTACCAAGCCAATGACATAGGGATACCATCAACAAGCAGCTCGCTCACTACCTCACTGCACAACAGCTCCTAGACACCATGCAATCCAGTATCTGTCCCAGCCACAATGCCAAGAATGTCCTTGTTGCTGCCAGAGTAGCTTCAGGCTGATCCCTGATGTGGTGATATTGCAGCCCTAATACTGCTCAACCTATCAGACCCTTCAACACCATCTCCTTTTCTACCCCGATAAACATACTACATGATCCAGGCATTCAAGGACCTGTCTTTAACAGGATCTGCTCCTTACTCACAGGAAGAACCCAAAAAGTCAAACTGCCACCCAACAAGTAGGAGGCCTTGACCTCATATGCAGAGTCACCTAAGGAGTTCTCCCTCAACTCCGCATTTTTCAACATCTATATTACACAGCTGGCAGACCTCATCAGATCACACAACATCAACATACTCTCCTTGACACCCAACTGATACTCTCCTTGTCGGACAAGACCCCAACAGCAAAAACCGACTTTGCCACCTGAATGATTGTAGCAGTCACTTTGTTCAAATCTAACTGCCACAAACTCAACACAGACAAAACTGAAGTGATGATCTTCACAAGAAAAGCCTTAGCTTGGGACTCCAGATCTTGGCTCCACACCCACCCCTACCACGCATTCCAGAAGTCTGTAATTCAGTGCCAAAATACCCTTGGGCGTATGTGCACTTTACAAATACACATTAGGCTATTTGGTCACCTGGGGCCTTTTGCAACATAGCGCGCCATCATGTCCAAGGACTACAAAATGTGCTTATTTCCATTGTTTCATCCTATGGCACTTTGGTATCACAGAAGGGGACACACAGGCTTACCTGGTCCTTTCTCTAAAAGATATTGTGCTGGCACAAAATCTGTACTGCTGGTGTCCTGTAAAGCTGTTACCTCATTTGAGTGGAGCATATCCCTATGCAAATGAGGGAGCACATTTGCCTAAGTGCCCACAAGTTGTAGTAGAGACATTGAATCTGCACCACATATAGGGCCAAATAGAATATGGGTTTTGAGCTACCCCATGTGCAATGCAAAGTGTCAAGATGCACCACAAAGTGGAGGAACCAGCAGAGATCAATCGTCAATCATGTGTAAATGGTATTTTGCACTAAAAGTTTACCCAAACCCTGTGCCCAAATACTTTTTCTACCCTAAAATAGGGAGGATCAATTGCCACCATGGCCTGGTGGTCCAGTGGCAAACAGAATGTCAGGTCAGGGTCTTCACAATTGTTCTCCCATCTCTAAATAGATGTGGGTGGGAGCAATTAGTTTGGAGGAGCAGTTGAATCACAAGTTCATGGTGATTCACCCATTCTACCAAATTTTAAATCCCCCATCAGTCTTTAGGTTTCTTAAGGTAAAGTCATGTAGACATGTTGCCACCACCAGTGTGCCCACAACATCATGAGCATGAATGGAGGGAATGAAAACACTGAGCAAATAAATAAAGAAATAACATACAGTTTTTTTCTTAGAAAGTGAAACAACATCATCTATATTACACCTTTATAGTTATTCATAGTGTAGATTGCTAATTTGCAGGCCATGTATGTTTCCTACTGATTAGTGTCCAAGAAAGGGATATTTCTAGCCTAGAAAAGAGACGGACGTAAATGTGATATTCAATTTAATTTGTTAGCCAGTATTGCTAGTCTCTTATTCTATTTTCTATATCTTCAAATATACACAGTACTGCTGTTTTTGTATGTTTTATACATAAATACTACTACTATTTGCAACAATGCTATCCTTTTTAACAATATTTACTAGATGTTACTGTGTTCAAATCCTTGTCTCAATAAAATCTAATAACCACAAAATGTCTTGCTAACATATGCCATTCTTTGTGAACTATATTCAAACACAAACACAGTCTAGAATTTTACAATGGCTTGCTGTTTTTGTACGCAGGTGAAATCCTTCTTCAATTACATTTTGTAAAGGATGAATACTATTTTTTTCAAGCTTATAATGACTTTGGACTGGATTTATTTGCGTGAGAATTGTAATAGTATTAACGATTTATGAACAATGAACGGCTCCAATTTGAATCTCATTCTGATATTTTTTTATACCTTTTAAAATTACAGTTAAGCTTTTTAAACCCTTTGGCAAAGATCAGTTTTAGACAATTTAACAATTTGTGATAGGGAATTTGACTTATTGTATCCCCCAGACTACCTGTGTATCACATGAGGATGGTGCATTCTGGGTGACAAACAGTCATGTGTGAGATTACAAGGTCATTTGTTGTATTGATGAGTTTGAAAATTCCTTTCAACTTGGGTATGCACACATGAGAAATCCACAATACATACGTTAGAGGCTATATTCAAATTAATGCCTAGTATAATGCAGATACTGTATATATAAAACTTTACAAATTAACACAATTGTGGCAATTAAAGCATTAAAAAGCACATCGTAAAAAAGCCACTTTCTGATGGTAATTCAGTAATACGTTGCACCAAATGATGTTACATGTCTTTGCTTAAAAAAAAAAACTTTCTTCTAGCGACTAGTTAACCTGACTTAGCATCAAAGTGCCTTTTTGAGTTTCTTTAGGTGCCATCCTACTTGCTTACTTCAGCAGAACAACAGGCTTGTTGTTTTAGTTAGCTTCTTTGCCTTGAGAAAATTACTCTCTGCCTCAGTTATGGTGTTACTGAGTTGAAAAAGCCCGGCTGGGTCCAAGGAGTCAATGAGCTTTACAATGGAAGCTGTCTTCTCAGCTTGCGTGATCTCCTAGACTCCCAGGAAGCTGAATATTTATCTTTGTCTAATACATGTCTATTCCAGACTTAAATACATTTTTCTCATTATTTTGAACAGAGCAGGTCACATGGGGAATGATGTAAAATGCTAAAATTTGCATATGAATTCTGTTGCACCTTCATTATAATTTATCACACATTATAAATCATATTAACAAGTTTATTTGACTAATTTGTGAACTTTCAAACTGTAATAAAGCACATTTTACATGCTGTGCAAGTGGAGCTAAGACGATATTGCCGGAGGATGTTGGTTTGTTACCTAGTTTCCAAGACAAGGGTCCCAAAGACAATGGCCCTTATTACGATGTTGGTTAGAAAGCCTCTGACTGATATGGCGAGTTTACACTCCTATCGCTGAAATAAAATGTCAGAGGTCAGAGTGGGAACCGGCCGGGAAAACCGACTCCGTTCTGTCATGCTCAAGGAGCCCGTCGGCCAGTCAAAATGGGCTCATAATCCCATAAGGAAGGCATTTCTGCCGTCGGGATTATAATGTCAGTTTCCGACAGCCTTTCCATGTTGGCCTTTCCAACGTGGAAAGGATGTAGGAAAATGACTTTGAGGGCCTAGCAGGGCCCCCTTTCCCCTGGCCCTCCGGTTGTGGCCATGGGGGGCACTTATGGTGCCCCTTTGAAAATCCCTGCACCGGATGGCCGGCACCGTAAGGTAGGGATTTTCACATACTCCCATTTCTTAATGGAAACTTGTGCTAAGAACAGTTTCTACCTGCCACACACGCTCCCATAGAAGTATGCAGATGCACCATGTGCGGTCACATTCTAAGTTGGTGTGAGGAACCGGTGACCTATGGTTCGGCGGTACACTCACCGAGATGGTATTAGTCGGAGGCAACTCCAACCGACATCATAATGAGGCCCAATGTCTTTGACAATGCTGGAAATCCTGACTATATGGTGAACACTTCTCAATTTACTCCTCAAAATGTTAACATTGACTATAGAGAAAACAACCCTGGGTAAAATCTTCAAGAAGCAAGACATAGAACTGTTGGAGCACCCAAAGTGCTTCAGTCAACACAAAGCAAATCTTTGTGGCAAGCCAAGATCTACATGGTTTGTGGACCAATTGAAGTATGATTACCAGCAAAATACGGAACCCCCAAATAGAGTGTAAGTCCTGGTGATAATTGCCATTGCATGGTCAAATATAATTTTCTTGAGAAGGGAAAGGCATCTTTCAAATGGAGTAAAACATATAAACACAGATTGCTTGGTAATCTCAAAGCAATACTTTGGTTAGAGCCAATAGTCAAACCTGTCATGATAGGAAACAGAGTATGTAGCTGGATGGCACAAAAGATGTATAATCATTCAATATTTGAAATAGGCAGTCAGATGATTATCCATCACTTACACAACTCCTAAGGCTTCACCACCAATGATCTTTCTGTACAGTGGGTGTCAGTTCATGTATGTCCAACTAAGCTGATGTATTTGAATATTCTTTGAACATTTGAACTGAAACATGAATGAACTGGTTGCTTCATCCAGGTACCTTTAAGACGAGAGACACCAGCAGACACTTGTGATATCTTATCACGGAACATCTCATACTGCCAATGAAACTGTCAGTATTTGTCTATATGCAGTCACGCTGCTGTCTTGATTTTGCTACAAGCTTTTTCATTGCCTGGCGGATATCTTGGGTCCTGATGCCATACACCAGTGGGTTTAAAGCTGGAAAGATAATGTACCGCAGCATGGCAAGCAGAATTTTGACTGAGTGCTGAATTATCTTAACCCTGCTTGCTATAGAGGTAATGACAACTACGCAATAAACAATACCTGTCACAATGATGTGAGAGCTGCAAGTGCTGAAGGCCTTGTATGCTGACTCAGATGACCCCAGCCTTAACACTGCATTGATTATCATGGTATAAGAGAACGTCAATATCATTGTGAGAATGCCCAAGACTAAGCAGACCACAACCAAAGCATATGTGTAGTTCACACTAGTGTTTCCACATGCAATCTCTGCCAGAGCTAGACTTTCACAGAAGCAGTGGGACACAGTGTTCCCAGAACAGAACTGCAGCCTCTTAACTAGGAAAGGGAATGGCAGGTAGATAATCACAGTACCTACAAGCAGTAAGGTGATTGCTTGCAATGCCCATTGATTGGTGATGATGGAGGAGTATCGTAATGGCTTGCAAATTGCAATGTAGCGATCATAAGCCAGAAACATTAAAATTGATGATTCCATCCCTTGGCAAAAGTATGCCAAGAAAGTTTGGCTATAGCAGCTAGTTGAGCTAATGGAAACTTGCCTAAACCACAGGATGGTCAGAGTTTTAGGTGAAATTGAGAAGGATAGAATCAGATCCACTTTAGCAAGCACACAGAGGAAGAAGTACATTGGGTGGTGGAGATTTGACGATAAGTAGATAGTTGCTATAAGAGTGATGTTAGCTAAGAGAGTTAAAATGAACAGAAGAGCCAATGGGATGGAAAGCCAGTGTTGCCAGCTCTGTATGCCTGGGAAGCAGATTAATTCAAATTCAGAGACAGCTGTGGAGGTGATATTTGTTTTGTCCATGAAGAAGTAGAATTATTAATCTTCCTCCTAGAAGAAAATAGGAAAAATAAATCCATCAGTATAAAAGAAACTAAACTAGAGAACCTTTTGAGATACTGTGATATCTCTGGATGACACAACAATGAGACTAGTACAGTGACTACAACAAAGCAGAATTCCCATGTCTTGTACAAATATTTACCTTACAATTCATATTTAATTGTACCTTAAAGAGAGGTGGATGGGTGACTGCTGCATTAACTGAGGCACTTGCAAGGATGAAAATCAGTTCTAAAATGGCTTGAGGGCTCTACTGTCTTCTGTACAAACACCATTTTGGGGGCATTTGAAAGTGACAAAGACTCATAAGTGTTTCAGGGGCACAGTAAAACGCCTGGCCCAGTGCATCATGGGAACAGGGCAGACTAAACTACCAAGCCAATTCTTCACCAGAAAGGAGACAAGCTACTGGGACAGGAACAGACTAAATTGCATATAGCCAGGTTCTGAGCTGGGATGGTGCAGTGAGCTAAAAAACGGTGTTGGATCTAGCCCTGATCTCTTGACTGGGTGAGAGTATTCTGCTTAATTCAGAAACTCTGTCCATCACCACCCCCTGTTGTTAAATATTTTGTCCACCCTAAGCGTGGAAGGGTATACTCAGTTGTGAGTCCCTTGCTCATTGTACCATCAGGATTCAAGCAAGCCGGGCCGGCGACGGCTGAAATGCCAGAAACCGGTCCCCAGAAGCTTGTTTCCTTCCCAGTGTAAGAATTGGCTTGGTAGTTTGGTTTGCCCTGTTCCCATCATGCACTGGGACAGGAACAGACTAATTTGCATATAGCCAGGTTCTGAGCTGGGATGGTGCAGTGAGCTAAAAATGGTGTTGGATCTAGCCCTGATCTCTTGACTGGGTGAGAGTATTCTGCTTAATTCAGAAACTCTGTCCATCACCACCCCTTGTTGTTAAATATTTTGTCCACCCTAAGCGTGGAAGGGTATACTCAGATGTGAGTCCCTTGCTCATTGCACCATCAGGATTCAAGCAAGCCGGGCCGACGACGGCTAAAATGCCAGAAACCGGTCCCCGGAAGCTTGTTTTCTTCCCAGTGTAAGAATTGGCTTGGTAGTTTGGTTTGCCCTGTTCCCATCATGCACTTGGACAGGAACAGACTAATTTGCATATAGCCAGGTTCTGAGCTGGGATGGTGCAGTGAGCTAAAAAACGGTGGTGGATCTAGCCCTGATCTCTTGACTGGGTGAGAGTATTCTACTTATGTTATGTTATGTTATGTTAAAAAAAATTTAATACCGCGCACATACACCAATTGGTTTCTTGGCGCTCAAAGACAGTGGGCTAGGGCGTGGGGGGGTGTAGGCAGCTAGCCGTGAGCAAGACGAAACAAGTGAGTTTTTAAAGATTTACGGAAAGTGGGGTAGTCAGAGATGAGTCGAATAGGGAGGGGAAGGGAGTTCCAAGTGGATGGGGCAAGGAAGGAAAAGCCAGCACCACCGTGCTTCTTGCGTCTAAACCTGGGAGTGACCAACAGGTTGTGGGCAGAGGATCTGAGGTGTCAAGGGGGAACATAAGGGTGTAGGCAGAAAGAAATAAAAGCTGGAGCAGAAACAAAAGATATTTAAAAACAGTGCAAGCGAGTTTGAAAATGCAACGTTGCGCAACCGGGAGCCAGTGCAAGGTTTTTAACAGCGGGGAGACATGTTGATGTTTGGGTTGCTGGAAGATTAATCTGGCTGCCTGGTTTTGCACCAGTTGAAGCCGTTGAAGATGGTAGGCTGGGATCCCCACGTATAGACAGTTGGCATAGTCTAAATGTGAGGTAACCAGGGCCAAGATGACAAGAATAAGAGCCTCTGGAGAGAGGTACCTTCGGATCTTCCCGATCCTGCGAAGGTGGAAAAAGCAGGCCGAGGTAACAGCATTGATATGCGGCCGCATCGAAAGGTCGCTGGAGATGACGACACCTAGGCTCTTCACGGAGTCAACTGGGCAGGGGGGGGGCCGAGGGCAGGGGGCCAGAAGTTGGAAGTCCAAGGATGAGAGGGCCCACCGATCAGGACCAGCTCTGTCTTGCTAGGGTTGAGCTTCAGCTGGCTGAAGTTCATCCACTCGTAGATGGAGAGCATGGTGGTTTGGAATTTAGAGCAGGAGAGAGGAGAGGAGTCAATAGGGAATTCAATAGCTTAATTCAGAAACTCTGTCCATTACCACCCCTTGTTGTTAAACATATTCAAAATACAGCATGGTTTGTAGGGTTTTTAGATTGAAAAGCCCCATGGTGGACATGGTGTGAAAATGCAAAATAGGGCTGGATTAACAAAAATACCTGCAGAAGCAGCAATCATTATTCAAATTCTCATGATCCGTGAAATAAAAGGCATATAATATTTCCTACTTAGCTGAATATTAATGAAACATATTAATTAAAAAAGACTACATGAGACAACTGTGCATTTCATAACAAAAGAATAAAATAACACATTTAAGCGAATAAATGGCTCACACAAGGGCCTCAAACAAAAGACCTTGAAATTTTTACAGAAACAAATACATGTTCCTGCTAGTTGCTCTCCAGCAGTTGATAAACTTCTGTCGAAGTTTATTTGGAATGATAAAAAACCCTACAACCTGGTATATACTACCAGTAATTTAAAGAAGCTAAGAATAATGGAACTGCAAGATTTCTCGAACTATTATTTTTTGTTTTGGGTTGCTGCTGGTACGTTATGGATACAGGATAATAGATCTGTAATGTAGTCTCAATGGCACTCTGTGGGAAGAAATCTGGTCAGTCCCCTTCCTTAATATCCCTTAGTTTTTGTTTCCTATAACACTTGAATTCTTACTTCTCATATTATTCGCAGCACAGAACTAAACTTTTACAGTTTGGTTATTTATTTTATATTAATATTGTGTGTAGTATATAGGAATTAGTGTGTGGAAGACATTGTGTTGCAAAACCGGTATCTTGCTTACGCAACGTTGATGAGAAGATTCATGCAACTGCCCATTTACGGCACTCAGGTTGGATGATCGTGTGTGTTGACATTATTTTCTGATACCTATATATATTTAGCCGAGTAGACAAAGCTATATTTTCTGCCAAGACTTTGCATTGTAACACGCCAAGGCATGCTGATCAATAAAGATGCTCAGCTTACATCATGTTTACCTGAGCAAGCCTAAGATTAGTCTGAGGGCATCCGGTGGATGGATGGTCAGCAGGGTCACCAGCAGGATAGACAAGCAGAAAGTCTGCTCATTTAGCTTCTAGCTTCTAGGGTAAATAAGAATTATAATGCCCTTAAATTACCCTCCTTGCTTAAGGAATTTTCTAAATGAAATGAAGACCTATGGTTTGATCTCTCCAGAGAGATTTGTCAAAATATGTGTTAGACCTGGCCCTCTCTGTAGGGCCACCCCTAAACCGTTTCCCTTAACCTCCACATTTTTGCTGAACTTATTTTTGTTGGCATTAGGACTTTATGTACTTTTCCACTGATATCCAGTGCTAAAGTGCTTATGCTCACTCTCCTAAAACATGGGTAAATTGGCTTATAACCAAATGGCATATTTAATTTACTTATAAGCCCCTTGTAGAGTGGTATACTATATACCTAGGAGCAGTAAATTAAATGCTACCATTCACTCTGCAGCACTTACTGTGACACCCACTTAGTAGCACCTTTAACCTCTTCGCTGCTAGGCCTTCCTAACACCCATCCATGCTAAGCCTTTTTTTGGCTATTTGGGCTATTTTGCGCATATGCTCCTGTAACTTTTTATCCACATAAAGTTCTTCCAACACTCTAAGGATTCCAAAGGTGCCCAGGGTTTGTGGATTCAGCTGAAAGGGACTGAGAAATTAGCGAATATAGCATTAATATTTTTGAAAAACCAAAAAAAAGTGTTGCAGAAGAAATAACAGCTTTTCCCCTGCAAAAGGTATCAACAAAGGGTTTGTGGTGCTGAAATCACCATCTTCCCAGCTTTCAGGGACAGGCAGACTTCTGTCAGAAATCCAACATTTTCGGCACAGTTTTGGCATTTTACTGGGACATAGCCTCTTTTTCCTATTTTTTGTCCTTTCAACCTCCTTACAGCTTGTGGTTGAAATGGGTGTGAAAGCAATAATGGATCCTGGGAAGTTATATGTTTCTGAAAAGTAGACAACATTCTGAGTTCAGCAATGAATCATTTGTGAAGATCCTTTAAAACAGTAACAGTTAAAATTAAAAAAATTGAAATTGAGTTAAAAAAAATTTGTGCCAATGTTTTCACCTGTAACTTTTTCTAAGTATGTCAGATCGTTAAAGCAATGTACGTTATGTCCGCTGGACCATTCTGGCTGCAGGGATATATAGGACTTGTAGGTTCATCAAGAACCCGAGGTACCCAGGTATAATAACTAAGCTGTGCCTTGTAATGGTTTTTTATTGTGCAGCGGGTATACAGCAATTCTTTTGGTAAAATGTATAGAGTGAAAAATAAGTATGTAAGAAACCTATGTATTTCTGAAATGGGAACCAAAAATAGAGTTTAGAAGCAGTGGTTATTTGCACATCTCCAACATTGTGGGTACCCACACTAGCATTTTTTAAATGACTTCTTTTTTACACATTATATAACACTTCAAAGGCAAAAATGCATTGATACTCAATTAGTAATAAAACTTGTTCTACTATTCTGTATTTCCCTAATTATCCAGATAAAATGGTACTTCATTTGTGTGGATAGGCTTAGATCCTGAAACAGGAAATGACCCAAAATGCAACGTGAACACAGTGAAAGCTGACCCGTTTTTTCACAATGTGTCTAGCTATGACTTTTGGACTCTGGCTCAGTCGGATCCTTGGGTAACCTAGCAAACATATCAAATGTTTAAAACTAGACTCCCGGATGGGGTGATGTTAGTGGCTCTCTCTGGGTTCCGTTATCCAGAATCACTTGCAAACCTCATGCTTTGTAAAAAAAAAAGAAATTCCTCAAATTCATGTGATGGAAAGTTCTGAAATCTGTGGGGATCAATGGGGAATGATGACCATCACTCCTGGAAAGCAGGAATATTTTGACACACATAAAGTCAGGACAACTCTACAGGTTACTCCACGGCTATCATAAAACCCTTGAAAGAAGCAACGCACTGTTTGGATTCATCAAATATTGCACAGGGCCTACACTGCCATCCCCATACCCCACTTAGGGCCTGATTACGGGTCAGGCATTTTTTTGCGACCCGTGCATTAACCCTGTTTACGCACATGACTGAATTACAAGTGGGGTGTTATCTAATGCTTCTCAAACCTGCCAAAATTTAGCAAAGAAAACACACAGAGTAATAACTGTAACATGTGGATAATCAAGCGTTAAACACCAATCTCCGCATGTCATTCCCCAGAAACTCATAACAGGTGCTATTTTTTGCAGCTGAAAAATAAAAAATGAAAATGTC
This sequence comes from Lissotriton vulgaris, assembly GCF_964263255.1. Classification (NCBI taxonomy): domain Eukaryota; kingdom Metazoa; phylum Chordata; class Amphibia; order Caudata; family Salamandridae; genus Lissotriton; species Lissotriton vulgaris. The sequence continues at coordinate 70,202,814 of NC_141696.1, forward strand.
GTATCGTTATATACCAGATGAAATAAGTAGCACCTATACTTCAAATCAGGCCCTTGGTAGTAAAATGGTATTCCATCAAGCATTTTTAAATTGACACACTTGAAAAATTGAGCACAGGCATGGACAGTTCTGCACTATCTGCTACCATCTTGCCCTTTATTCACCACATCACCCCTAAATGCACAGTACTCAATGTATTATCTACTACAGACCTTTCTCGGATCTGCTTCTCCCTTAAGAACAGTGCTGTAAAACACAGCCCCTCTCCTTTTTACCGTTGTGGATTTCTCTAGAGGAGCTCCAGCCTCTCCTCAGTACAACCAGGACCCCTTGGAAAAGACCTTTCCTGATCATCTCTGATTAGAAATGAGGCTCCACACCTGAAAGAAGTCATGGAATCCTCGAAGACCTCAGAATACATGCCATCCCTTTCCTTGGAAAAACATTAAACTGCACAGTTGCACCAACACATTCCGAACAATCAATCTTCCCTTAATAACTGCTGGTTCAGCCTCAGCACAACCCTCCTCACTCTATCCAAGTCCTTTTCTAAGCATCAATCCCCAGCCTCTCAGTGTTCAGCCCACTCTTGGAGGTCATCAGAGTGCTGCTGCTAAACAATGCAGTCAGGCTCAGCAGTGAGTTGACAATGCGAAGGGTATATAAAAAGCCCACTATCCAACAACGTCCACCTTGCAAATGTTTGACTCACCCTCTATAATTAGTCGCCAAGCAAATAAACCAAGCTTAATTCTGCTGGAAACAATTGTTACTTAGCATGAACAACGATCGCCCAAGTCCAGGATTGGCCGGCTAGCATGATCCTGGAATCATGATTGGTTCCACTTGTCCTGGCAGTCTGGCAGATTCTCTTTGGCAGGCACAGGTTTGTACCAACTACCAGGTTAAGTGCAAGTGTAGCCCTGGCATCTTCCTCAACTTACCTGGAGATCATGCAACTATCAGAAACAGACAGAGACTGCCAAGAATATATTATATTTTAGTGAGTTACTGGAGCACCTTCCCTCAAAGTATACACACACTAGAAATCCACACTGTGATTTAGAAAAACATCATTATTAGGTTAATATTCTGTTTTTATAGAGATTATATGAAATATTGTAAGTACAGATACCAACAGTATGACGAGCAACACAGAGTCAGCTCATGTAAATAACAGAAACATTGGGAACATGAGATATAATAATATGATCATCTTTATTTGAATCCCTTCTTACCTAGACAAATGTTACATTAACACCAAAATATTGCCCAAAACTAGGATCCCCATAGCTGTCACACACTCATGCCTACTGCTTGTAAGTTGCCTTGTATGGGCGAGAGGGATCTTAGTTTCTGTTTAGTTAATGTCCTCACAGGGGCCAGGAAGCCAGTGAGAAGCACAGGCTTGGCATGGGCTGTTTGTCATAGATGCTCATGAAATGTGTAAATCTCAATTCTCTCAAAAACATACTGCATTGCGCTATTTTTTGGGAACATTAGCCTTGCTTTATGTGTTCTATGGAAAGAACAATTACGGGCATTCTCTTGCACATTTGTTCAATGTTACTGTATTTTTCTGTACGTCACACGCCTGAGACGGTTGGCGAGATACTGTGAGTTCGACAAATTTTCCACCGACGATGCCCTTCGACTAAGAATCATAGAAGGCTGCATCTCAGAACAACTGAGACGTAAACTGCTCAAGAAAAGCTTCTCGTTAGAAGAGATTGAAGAAATGACAAGAGTAGAGGAGCAAGCCGAGGAACATGCAAAAAAGATGGAATCCGGAAGAGGGGATAGACGAGAACAAGCATTCAGAATGCAGTCTCGACAAGCGCATGGACGATCGCCATCTTGAGTATGCTCCTCCAGATCAAAGACACAGCGTCAACAGTCACACAATGGAAGCCACAGCACAAGACACAACAAGAGACGATCCGACAAGCAACTGAAATGCTACAGATGTGGCTACGACTTCCCGCATGCAGACTCATGCCCAGCACTAGGGCAACGATGCTGGAAGTGCGGCCGAGCCAATCACTTCAAAAGCATGTGCGGGACTCTGCATAAGAGCGATCAACGAGGGCAACGCCGGCAACATCATCACTCAGACAGTCGTCACCATGTCAGAGCAGTCCAGGACAGATGAGACTCGTCCACTGGGTCGTCACAATCGAGCTGCCACTCTTGCCAGACATATCAATCTCGACGGTCATCATCGCGAGAATCTCGATCTCTCTCACCCATCTCACAAGACCGGAACAAATATATCTATTTTGTAGCTGACCTTGATCGGCTGAAGGAATATCCACGACTAGACATCAAAGTTGGTTCTCACCCTACCAAGTTCGTGCTGGACAGTGGGGCGTCGTTAAACTACCTGCCAGTCGCGGAATATCAACGAATGAGTCCACCTCCAAAATTGGTCAACACCCACGTACAGGTGTATACGTGGATGTCGAAGAAACCACTAACATGTCTTGTGAAGTTTGCAACCGATCTGTCTTACAAAGACCGCAAGATACAAGCCTACATACATGTCATTGAGGGGCCTGAGGCAGACTGCCTTCTGAGTCTGGCCACAGCTGAATGACTGAAACTGATTGACCTTTTGTACAAAGTCGACGACAAACCGAACGTCATCCAAAAATTCCCCAAGCTCTTCCAAGGCCTCGGAAAACTGAAGAACTGCCACGTACGACTGCATATCAATGAACAAATCACACCGGTGGCACAACACCATCGGAAGATCCCATTTCACCTACAAGAAGCCGTCGAAAAGGAGCTACAAGAGCTATTAGAGGCCAACATCATAGAAAGAACAGATGGACCAACACCATGGGTCTCCCCTGTTGTAGTAGTCCCAAAGAAAGGAGAAGCCAACCGAGTCCGTCTATGCGTGGACATGAGAGCGCCCAACACGGCAATAGAAAGAGAGAGACATCCAGGTCCACACATCAGTGACATGATAACGTCACTCAACGGAGCAAAAATATTTTCAAAATTAGACCTCAACAAAGGATACCACCAACTAGAACTGCATGAGTGGTCAAGATATATCACGACTTTTTTGACCCATCTGGGTTTGTTCAGGTACAAAAGGCTAAGCTTTGGGGTGTCCTCAGCAGCAGAAATTTTCCAGGAAGTTATCAGGAGAACAATTCATCATATCCCACATGCTCTAAACTACAGTGACGACATCCTAGTATACGGAGCAACTACTCAAGAACACGACAAAGCTCTAGAGTCTGCCATGCACTAATGGAAGCCAACCTCACACTCAACCAGACAAAGTGTGAGTTCCACAAACCAACACTGACATTTTTGGGCCACATATTCTCTGGAGATGGCATGAAACCAGACCCTGAAAAGGTAGCAGCACTAAATGACACGCCGAGCCCAGAGGACTTTGGAGATATACGATCGTTCCTAGGCATGGCCAGCTACTGCTCCAGATATATACCATACTATGCCACAATAAGCCACCCACTTAGCATACTGACCAAACAAGGACAACCATTTCAGTGGTCCACCCAATGTGAAGGGGCGTTTAGAGAAATCAAGAGAGCTGTGGAGTCAGCAAAAAATTTGGCCTACTTCAACCCAAAAAAGAAAACGGAGATAACAGTAGATGCTAGTCCCGTAGGACTAGAAGCAATCCTAGCACAATACGACAGAGAAGGAGACCTGCGACACATAGTGGCATACGCTAGCAGGAGTCTAACGGACACAGAGAAAGCATACTCCCAGGCAGAAAAGGAAAGCCTGGCTGTTGTGTGGGCGTGTGAACATTTCCACATATTCATCTTTGGAAAACATTTCACTCTAGTCACTGATCATCAAGCACTAACAACAATCTTTGGAAACCCTCGAGCAAAAATGCCACCACGGACAGAGCGATGGGGCCTCCGGTTGCAAGAATACACATATACCATCATTCACAAACCAGGAAAAGCTGCAAACCCTGCAGACTACATGTCCAGACCCCCCACCAAATCCAGCAAATCAGAACAATCGATTGCGGACGAATACATTCATTTTGTAGTAGACCAAGCCAGACCTCCAGCCATTCCGCTGGAAGCCATCTGTGAAGCGACACAAGCCGAGGTCACCCTACAAGAAGTGAAACGCAGGATCAAGACCAACAGCTGGAGGCAGTCACAGACCAGTGAACAAAAGGACCAAGAAATGGCGGGATTCAAACAGGTCCACGACGAATTGTAAATAGCGGCAAATGGTTTCATCTTAAGAGACACCAGAATAGTAATACCACGACAGCTCAGACAAGGGGTCATCAACCTGGCGTATGAAGGACACCGGGGCATAGTAGCAACAAAAAGAGCACTCCGCAAAAGAGTCTGGTTTCCAACACTAGACCTGATGGTAGAGACGACTCTGAAAGGTTGCCCGCAATGTCAACTAGTGAGCCGTCCAGACCCCCCTGCACCACTACAAATGTCTCCACTACCGGAGGGTGTCTGGCAAAACATTGCCATTGACTTCTTTGGGCCAATCAAGTCGGGCCAATATGTCCCAGTCATCATGGACGAATACTCCCGATTCCCCTTCGCACAACTATGCACATCCACGAAAGCGTCCAGCACCATACCGATCTTAGAAGAGGTTTTTGCTGCATGGGGCATTCCTCAAGTGGTGAAGTCAGATAACGGGCCTCCATTCAACAGCCATGATTTCGCTGATTTTGCCCAACATCTCAACTTCAAGCACAGGAAGATCACACCTCTATGGCCTCCGGCGAACGGAATGGTTAAACGCTTCATGACCACAATCAAGAGAGCGATTCAGCAAGCAGAACTAACCAGGAAGAACATTCAGACAGCACTGAACGAGGTGCTACGAGCCTACCGAAACACGCCACACTCCACCACAGGCAAGTGCCCCGCCACCATCATGTTAGGACGACCAGTGCGTACAAGGCTGCCAATGATGAGTCCCGCAGCGAATGAACAATATCCCGACTCTGACCATGAGGAGATGGTGGCCATGGATAAGATAAAGAAAGAAAAGATGAAGGACTATGCAGATGAACGGCGACATGCCGCACCCACTGAAATTCACGAAGGAGACTGGGTGCTGGCGCGGCAAGAACAACACCGAAAGACTGACTGCCAATACCATGAGGTGCCTCTGAAAGTGATACAACAAAACAGAACCATGATCACTGCAGAGGCCGACGGAAGACGAATTACCCGCAATGTGACGTACTTTAAGAAGTGCCACCCCAACGTCAAGGAACTACTGACTGAACCAAGAATAGAGAAAAGAGAATCAGAGACACTACCACTTCACAGTCAGGCACTAACAGAAACCATCGACGAGCGTGAGCGTGACAGCCCTGACCTCCAGTCGCGCCCCAGACGGGTCATCACAAAGCCGTCCCGCCTGATTGAAGAACTATAAGTAGAGACAGTTAACAACCAGAAAGAAAGGGTGCAAACTATTTGCTTCATTTTGTTTGTTTTATTTTTTCGTTTGTTTACAGAGGGGGGAGATGTAATGATGTCCATACATAGACACCAGCGGTAAGGCACTAGGACCTGCCCGAGGGTGGACGAGGGCGGGCGGAAAGGGAGGAGCCGGGGACTAGGGACGGCAGTTAGCCGTTAGCCCAGGACAAAGAAGGAAGCTAATAAAGGAGGTCTCTACCCCAACCTTGTGTCCGTGTGTCTCTGTATTGCGGCGGACACTACAATATTGACATAAATAAGGCTAGAAATAAGCTATCAAACAATAGTAAAACAAAGATATAATATAATTGTACATGAATTTTAACATGCCTATTAACCAAATACATATTATTGCGGGGTGGGGGGGTCTCAAAGGCAGAAATAAATAGAGGCAAGTGACAATCATGCCTTAACTTTCTCAAAAAACCCTCAGCTTCATTACTTCCACAGCATTGTTTTCCTGCAAGTTTCAAACCACCGCAGGTGACATCAACTCTTTCTGGGAAATAATGGCCATATTTTTGACAGCGTAGTGCAGTGCAACACAGGAAGTCACCTTGCTGTGCTGCACTACATCACTTGAAAGGGCAGGAATAATCCATATTCAGGACATATTGCAGATCCTGTCCATTTCCCCCTGCACTAGCACACAATGGGCTGCCTATCACTAACGCAGGCAACCTTGCACCATCCTGCGTTGCATGCAGGGACCTTCCTGCACAGAAACAATATTTAGAGGCATATTCCTCTATCTATTTGTGTTGCAGAATGCAGCAAACATATAAAGAGGAAGTGACAAAAAGAAATGAATATATTTCTCCTCATTATGCCTCTCCTAGGGAGGCATTCCGAGGTTTATCAGGTTTGGTGTCTCTGGAAATGCATCAAAAACCATGGGAGTTGGAAGGGAACACCCATGCACTGCCAATGTAACGCCTTCCTTGTGCAGAAGTAATGCAACCTAGTGATCCAGATTTTTTAAGTGATTAAAAGCCACGCAAAGTGGCTTTGCGTGGCTCAAAACTATGACTTACGGTTTGCATTGCTCTCGAACCACATTGTGCGGTTCAATAGCGACGGAAACCAGGTCACAAATATGGCCAAACACTTTACCTATCATCCCAAGACTCCAAAACAGCAGGGCAAGCCCCAGTCCTCTCTGACCTTGACGACAGCAGAGCCTAACTCACGAATCTCCCCGAAACAAATCTGAAACCATTGAGGAGGCCTTTGCAACACAAAACACATAATAGAGCAGAACAGGTCTGGAAATGGTGTGTAACTGAACCGGTAACCGTGAAGCAACAGGATGCATGAGCGAACCAATGCTGTTGGAAAATATTGGAAACCGCATGGCTGGTACAAGACCCATCAGACCACCCTTACGGTGGAGTTTACGTCACGTGGGAATTGCTGATAAAACCAACCCACAACCAGCCAATCAGTGCTGGTGTGGGAATGGATGTCAGATATTCAGCCATGATGTTTACCATGGAGTGGACTTAATGGTGTGCAGTGCTTTGGTGGTGATGGTGACTAAAATTGGCTACACAGATACTGGAGGAACGTGTATACAGAGATCTATGTGTCAAGGTTTAAAAACACGCCTGGTAGTAAGACTACCTCATGGCGCTGAGCAGGTTGGTCGACATGTTTCAGCTAGCAGGGAATTACCCCAGCTTTCTTCAGGACCCTAAGTATAAACTTGCTACTGCAACTATGACTACTAAGTGATGTGTTAGGTGAAAAACAATAATAAGTATTACTAATAGATAGATTCATAGATACATATCTACCAGAAACCTCAGTGCTTGAGCGTCCACTGGCGGGAAAGAAGCAAGTCTTCTTCCTATCAAAAAACAAAGATAATTGTACAACAACACTAGTTCACGCATACAACATCATGAGCATCCAGAGAGACCGTAAAGAAAAACACACCTGCATGAATACTTGGCATCCTGCATAATATATATATATAGGAAAAGCATAATAGCTTAATCACGGAGAGGCATTTCCTCCCAGTGATACTCACCCAGCCTTGTGTGGGTGAAGACCTCACCTCACCCGGCAACCGCTCGGGAGTATGAGGCCCCGCTCTACGGTGTAGAAAAAAGGGAACAGTGAGGAACTCTACCATGCCCAAGCCAATTGCTCTACACACATAACCCAAAAAACGCATGGAGGAGCCCGTCTGTCAAGGCAACCACCACCCACACCCTCCTGTATGACACATAGCCAGTTTAATATCCAACCTCACATAACAAAGTGCAGGCCAATAAAAGTGCCTCTAGGTAGTCTTGTATAGAGTTATAAAGCAGTTGTATAGACCATAGACTACTACATAGCCCAATCAAAGGAAGGCATAAATGGAAAGGGTAATTGGCTGTCAAAGAGTGCTAGGTGACATAGTGCTAGGCCCCTCTCATGGTACTATGTATCAACACTCAAGACCCATCCGAGCTAACTCTGCTGGTGTGTAGTTAGCCCAAACTGACTGGTATTTCCAAATCTGTCTAAGCTAGTAAAACGAAGAGAGTCCAATGGGACACTCACCTGTCCGTCGGTACCTCTGGTCGTGTGGTCGAGCGGAAGTGGAGGTGATTGTGGGGCCGCCCTTCATGTTTAAGTAGTAACCGAGGGGTGGAAAGGGCGTTCACTGTACCTAGCTGCCGGAGCAAACGCGGAGGCAGACAGTACTTTGCAACAACACAATTAAGGTATGTATGAGTAAAAAAGAGCAAGAAAACCCACCTTTTCTAGTTGTGCACGCATGGTCCAGACTGCCTACCACCACACATAAAGCCTTACTTATAAGTAGGGTTCTTTAGAAACTAACAAGCAACTTGTCACTTCTAGCAGCTTCTCTTTCACCTCATTAACCATTCACCTGCTTAGGCTTACCAGAAGACACATTTTTCTTACTCTGCCAACATATTCCACCTTGTGCATATGACTTCAAATCACATCCTAGACAAGGAAACAGGCCTCTTTCTCCTTCTTAACTAGAATTGAGTTCCCTCTGAAAATGATAAAGTCAACATACATTTAATAAATATAGATTCATAATTAGGTATAGAGAATTAAATACAACTTATTTTATCTACTAAACTTTGAATATATTCTAAATTGCACGTATCTATGGCTGCTGAAATGTGTATGTTTTTTTAAATGAAGGGTAACTAATTATGACTTATATTTGCTATAGACCTATCTGCGTTCTTTGCATAACAGATTAGTCTGTTTTTTAGTTGTATATCTTTAACCTAATTTATTGACTGGCACTATTGCATGTTTTATATAAAAAGTCTAAGATGACTACTTTTACTAAGAACAGTACTGTTAGATATATTGCAACGTTTATCACACTATTAACACCAAACTTCTATTCCTACTGCAATAATGATTTTTATAATTATGGTTATTAAACTTCCAATCAGTTTGTGTATTTTACTCACCCTTTGCATGTGATAGTTTTGGGTCTGGCGGGGTTTATGTCTCTATCTTGTCTTTTGCAGCATTTATTGCTTTTGGAACATGATCCCCTGACATCTGTTGGTCAGATCTCAGGTGCACTGAACATCATGGTCTCTCTAGAGACTTTTGAACATGACAGCAATATCCCTTGTCTCCTATACTAGAGAAATTAGCTCTTCACAATCCATATGGGATTCATTAAACTTTTACATCCAGCAATCACAGCCAGAGGACCTTGGTGGATGAAAACAGGCATTGGTCAATTACTCTGGATGCGAGCTTCACAAAAGGATATTGAGGGAGGTAGAATAGTATATGTTCTGCTTATCTTCTTTTCTTTTTGAAAGATCAGTTTTAGTCCCTTCACTGCACAAGTTAGCACTTTCCTCATTTGTATGGAAACTGTCACAACAAATACCCAACAAAATGGATATCAGTAATGTGTGCACAAAACATTTAATGTAAAAAATTCGTCACACCAGTTGTTAAAGATGCGCCTCGATTCATGTCGACCATGTTAGAAATAGAAGGATCGGATTCGATTTTGGCTGAGGCTTGCAGTACCTCAACTTTTCAGATTTCTTGCCTCTTGACCATAATTTTCAAGGTGGGCCATCCGTGTGGTTAACAGTAGTCATGATGTGTAATACCTGCTTGTGCAACACCCAGCAGACTGACAGACCCACGAAATGTCAGAGCCAGGTGGCGTTGCTTGCCGCATGAGTCTGACTTGGCGCAGTTACAAGAAGGAATGGTGAGCGACCACCACCTCTGAGGGTGTGATAACTCTCGTATTGCCCGGTCTGAGCTGCAGGAAGTCTCTAGGACAGTCTCTGGGTAACAACAGATATGCATATGGTTTTAAGCGCATAACCAGGGATCTTCTGAGTTTAAGAGGGAAAGATGCTCCTGTCACCACTGCATCCTGGGAACTTCAGCAATCATTGATAACTGAAATATTCAAGTGTCCTCCATCAAAAATGGCCTCCCAGTGATTACTACACCAGGAGGCATTGCTTGTCCCATACTGCTGTTGCAAGGACCTGACCCACAAAGCCCAGAATCCTATTTGCAATCATAATTGGAGGAGGGGCCTTTCTGTATGTCTTAGTACTCTGCAGCAATAGGTATCTGGACTGTGCCTGGCATAGAGCAGGCAAGGACAGGCCTGTCTGCGCTGTCCCCGCCCCAATTAGGCCAGGGCAGGCCACCCCGCTTCCGTTGTGTATTTGATCTCTAAGTCAGGGTGGGAAAACCTCACTCAATTGATTTAAACCATTGACAAATAGCACCCATAGCAACACTAAAATAATTAACTCTTTCCTCAGCGGTGGGAGATTTCACTGAAGAAGTCACCACAGTTGAGGAGGAACTAGGCTTGTATGCCTTGGGTCATAGTTCTGATATCCTTGTGGTCCCTGGTCCCTAGTTGTTACTCAGTCGAAAGGATGAGGTCCTTGTGTCATCCAGGACCAGTGGCTCATTCACAGGGAACAAATGAGTTTCTGTTCAGGCTAAGGTCATCGCCCTATAACTTCCAATAACCCTGATATTGAGGACACAGCAATGGAGTTTGAGTCCCTGGCATGAAAGAGGAAAAGAATAGTGGCAGCTCTAGTGAAGTATATATTGCCATCAAAGCCTCTTCGTGGTCTGTTAAAGTTGCAAAGGGGGGCTCCAACAAATGAGAGGGGGAATCAATTGAAAAGAAATTGGACACTTTGTTCAACAAAGTTGAGCGCCTGATGAAGAATTTGTTCAATTGATGTTTAAAAAGAATCAGGTAAATATCAAAAAAGGACTAGCTAGGTTGTGTTTTACCAGTGGAGACTCAGTACGTATGACGGCAAACCATTTGGTTTGGTTGTTAAGCCCTCACCCACCGACCTAGTCGGTGGCATGCTTCATCATCGGGCCCACCACAGTAACGCCGAATGCGTCCCGGGTGTGCTTCGACTCCAGATTACTGAGGAGCTGGTATACTTCTCTGAGTGTGCTGTGAGGGGGTGTATAAGAAAGTGATTTAAAAGCTATGCTGTAGGTCCCAGTGCCCGAGGGTATATTGAACTTTAATAGCTGGGCCCACGCTAGCGTATAAAAAGGCAAGCGGACGCGATGGAGCGGGTTATGAACTCCCGCGTCCTATGTGGTCGACATGTTTCAGCCAGGCCTTTTCTTTATAAAACTGGCTTTCCTCAGGACCAATGAGAGTGTGGGTGAAAAAAATATTATTAAGTGAAGTGTTTAAAAATGTGTCGCACACGCTAAGGTGCTATACGTGTGTGGAGGGGGGTTCCCTCCGCTTTACTGTACACAAAACTAAAAAGAATCAGGACCATTGAACATGCACTTACAGATTAAGGAGAGCTCAAGTCTAGAGAAGTGGGTCAAAGTGTGCTGAAGGTGGGTAGACTTCAGGGGATAATGCCGCCAACTTCACAAGTGGGTAGAGGGGATCATATGGGTAATAGTTATGGGGTCTTGGCTCCATCTATTAATGACGTTTCTGCCTCACCTTTTTGGAAGTCGCAATCTACCAGTAGCAGCTCCATCACCTTTCATTCCTCCATAGCAAGCTCCTCCTGAGGAAATAGGCATGGGCTGCCAAACAAAAAAGTCTCCTGGCTTTGCCAACACTCCTACAGGTATTAACATCAATCTTCCACCTTAAGCCACACCCCATGTTGTAGTTTTGAGGAATGTGCCTCCCATAAAGTAGGACAATTTTATTTAAGTTAATAACAAAGTTATTTGTTGGTTGAATAGACACATTGAGGGAGGTGTTTACACAGCTCAACACATTAACATGGCAAGGTGGGTCGATTACATTTGGTTTAATCAAAAATGTTTTGATGGCAGTAGTGTGGTGATACTTTTTAATGGACCTGGGGTGGCAACCCAGTTTTTGGCACAATCTACCAATTAAAAGGCTTCTCCTCTTCCTGTAGCCGTCCTTAGACTAGATTTTTTCTACAGACTTCGTATAGCCTTTGTAAATCCCACCCCTCTCAGATGCCCCACGTTCTGGGGAAATTACTTGTTGATTGAAACATATTTTACCTTACACACACTCAATAGGTTCGAATCTTTGAACCTACTGAAAAACTGAGGATAACTGAACCCTAGGAGCAAAAAGACTTTATCTCCTTGTGTGTCATCTAAAGGCTTGGTTTGACAATTTCAAGCGTGTAAGAGTGATATGTCTTTAGGGAACATAGGATGTCACCAAAGCCTTCTACATTGATGGGTATAATCTATTTTTTGTTTCAGCTTCCCCGTCTAATCCAGGCAGAGACAGCGGTGAGCTGATTACCTTGATGTCGCTCCATCGTAATGCTAAGTTACAGGAGCTTCACACAGGTTCACCGAATTTGCAGTCATTTTAAATTATTTTTTCAAAATCTGTTAAATTGTTATTGCTTAATTTTTATGATGCTAACCCAGTTGGAAATAATAATGAACATATACATGCTTTGCTATCATTAATGGAACGTTAGGAGGAACAGAATCCTGCCTGGATGCATTATTTGTTGTCGATAGCCCAACGCTGATCCTCATACATGTTTGAGGTTCAAACTTGCTCAAGGAGGACACTTGAGAACAGCTCGATCAAGCCTGTTGTGCGAAAATAGCCCCCTATTTTTGGGAGATTACAAACTGTCCAATTTTTCATCTGTAGATGATTATTTGCACCCATATCAGCCCTGACAGACAGATGAGGAATTTTGGGGGATATATAATCTTACCGTGCCTTTTCTAAATCTGATAGGTAGGTGTCACCCCAATTTGAAGGTGTTGGCAAACTAGTTCTCTCATTGAGGGTAGTAAAGGAGGGCATTTTATTGTTATCTTAAAATGCATATGCCTATGAGCCTGAGGGTTGGTCTTCCCTACTTACCCAGACAACCAATGCTGCTGTTTCTTAGGGACTTCCACCCTCATGGTCATCTGCTAATATAAATTCCTGTCTATCAAAAGGGTGCACGAGTAATCCCCAGTGTTAATGTTAATGTTAATTTTAATGTTAAGGGGGTACTTTTATAGCGCACGGCTACTCCGAAGAGTGTCCCGGTGCTGAAAGAACCTCACGGATCCAGGGAAGAGGAAGGGACGAGCGAGAGAACGTAGCTCAAAAGGAGCGGGTTATTGCATGAAAAGCAGGGTCTTCAGATCTTTCCTGAATGCCAGCAGATTGGTGCTAGATCTGAGAGGAAGAGCGTTCCACAGGCGGGGGGCAAGATGTTTGAAAGAACGCCCCCCACAGCGAGCACTTCGGATCACAGGAGTGACTGCCCTGGCCTGGGTAGAGGAGCGCAGGGATCTAGAAGGAAGATAGAAGCTGATCCATTTCTGGAGATAACGGGCACCTGTGCCATGAAGGGCTTTGAAGGCAATGGTCAGGGCCTTGAAAGTGATCCGCTTCTTAATGGGCAGCCAGTGAAGAGTTCTAAGAAGTTCACTGGCCCTGGCTCTCCTAGTGAGGCCAAAAATGGCCCGGGCCGCAGAGTTTTGCACAACCTGGAGATGCACGAGGAGGAAGTAGTCCGGAAGGCCTGGGTACAGCACGTTGGAATAGTCCAGGCGAGAGCCAATCAAGGCCTGTACCGTGGTCTTTCTATGCTCTAAGGATAAGAACGGCAAGAACTTCCTCAACATCTTCAGGATCGCAAAACACCTGCCGGCCAGACCCGATACCTGGGCCCTGAAAGAGAGGCTGTTGTCAATCTGGATACCCAGATTTTTAGCAGCCCCTGAATCGCTGGCAGGAGGGAACATGGCGGCAGGCCACCACTCTTTCCATCTGGGGTCTGCGGGGCAGCCGAAAAAAAGCACTTCGGACTTATCGGAGTTGCACTTGAGGCTGTTACGACTAAACCAGTCAAACACGGCCCCAAGGCAGCCCCGAATAGACGCCCCGTCAAAATTGTGACCCCTGTCGCAGGTGAACAGGAGTTGTGTGTCGTCCGCATACAACACGATCTGGGCCCAAAATCCTCCGCCAGTGCCGCCAGAGGGGTCATATAAATGTTGAAGAGCGAAGGGCTCAAAATTGAGCCCGGCGGAACTCCGACCTCCAAAGGTGGCATCGCGGCAGAAAAAGGTGGGGCCCAGATAGTTTGCTGGCAATTGGAGAGGAAAGACCTAAACCATCGGAACACCATCCCCCTTAGACCCACCTCCCAGAGTCTAGAAAGGAGGCGGTCATGGGGGACGGTGTCGAAGGCTGCGGAGAGGTCGAGCATCACCAACATAGCTTTTCCTCCCCTGTCCAAGGTTTCCTTAATGGCCTCGGTGACCTCAAGCAAAGCTGTTTCAGTGCTCAGATTGGAGCGTAAACCGGACTGTGATTTGTGTAGTATATCATTCGTCTCAAGAAAGTGGGACAGGGTAGCATGGACGTGTTTCTCGACCACTTTCGCAAGTGCTGGCAGGAGGGAAATTGGTCTGTAGTTGGCATGGGATTCGGGGTTCAGGTTGGCTTTCTTTAGCAGTGGCAGAATGAGTGCCTGTTTCCAAGGCTGGGGGACTTCACCCGTGCTGAGTGAGAGATTGAGTATTGGGTTAATTAGATGGTTAAGAGTGGGGGCCATTTGCGCGAGGAATTTAGCAGGACACGGGTCGAGCGGTGAACCAGATCTCAGTTTGGAGAGGAGATCTAAAGAGGACTGTAAGGACAGAGAAGGAAAGTTCCAGAGGGAAGGGCCCGCCACAGTCGGGCAATGATCGAGAGACAGTGAATTGAGAGTGTTACTCGTGTTAGTAGTCCCAAAGGAGGTCTGGATGATCTGAATTTTGCTGGCAAAAAAGTCAGCGAGTTCGGAGATCCAGGACTCCGAATGCGAGGTTTTAGGAGTGCACCACGGAGGGGAGATGAAATCCTTGACTATCCTGAAAATTTCTTTACAGGAATTAGAAGCATCATCTATCCTACTAGCCAGATAGGACTTTTTGCCAGCGGTGATATCGTGGGGATAGTCTCTAACCATAGCCCTATAGGTTTCCTTAGAGCTGGCGTCATAGTGCTTACGCCATTTCCTTTTGGCTTTTTTTACATTGCCGTCGTTTGTCGGCAAGTGCCAGGGAGAACCAAGGGGCAGAAGATTTCACCGATAGTGCCCTAGGAGGTAGGGGAGGGGCTAGGTCGGCAAGCCGATGGGTCAACCAACCCTGCAAAAGCTCAAGATCCGTCTCCAGAGTGCCTGATAGCAGGCCCTCTGTTACAGGTCAATATTAATAATTGATTCTGTTGTGAATCTTATAGAGTCAAATCATTTCAGATCTACAATTGAGTTTATGCCTGGAAGGGGGACAATCTACGAGGGTTTCAATTTGTACCTCATCACTAATAAGTATTAACAAGTTCACAGTTGCCAAATCAGTTTGGATCCACATGGTTTTTATGGATCTCCCCTCAGCTCCTGACAGAGTAAACAGGAACAAACTCTGGAAAATTCTACTAACCCTGGGAGGTGACCCGGCCATTGTGTATTGTTTACACTATCTCCATATGAATATGTCAGCAGTCATTCTATACAACAATAAGGGATCTACCACAGAGGCTTTTCAAGTCAAAAGTGTAAGGGGTCATCAGGGGTGCATTTTGGCCCCACTTTTGTTTGCCTTGTTTATTAATTATCTAGAAAAGACCCCCTATTTAAGAGGACCGATTTCCCCTAGGTTGCTTTTGCCCAGCATTCCTTAACTCAGATGATACAATTTTACTGGTTAGAACCGTGTTAGGGCTGGAAAAGCCACTGGACTAATTTGTTGAATTTATGGATAGCTTACATTTGGAAACTAATAACAAAAGGCCTTATGTCTTAGTGATTAAGTCCAAGTCTACTAGGCTCACCACAACCTTAATCCAAGACCATGAATGATCCAGGGTTAACTATTTTTATTACCTGAGCACCTTGTTCGACTCTGCAGACACCTGGACCCCATTATCAAATTCAAAGAAAAACAAATTCATGAGATCAATTGCTTCTGTTTCTGATTTTTCTGCTAGGCTGTGGAAAATCCCTTTGAAAACATTGATGACGATATGTCAGGTGAAATTTGTGTCTGACATTTCATACTGTAGTAATATTTGAAGATGAACTATAGTAAAATGATACAGACTGTTAAAAATAGGATTGCGGGGAGTGGCCAACTGCTGAAAGAAAGGGCTGCGCATTAGCTCGGCTCCGACGCACCATTCCTGAAAATCTGGAAAAAACATGCCCCGAGAATAAATCAATGACACAGTGGACACACAGTCCCAACCACTCTGGTGTCCAGTGTACTGGGCACCTCCAAGATCGAACAAGTGTAAGCGAAGCCCTCTCCTGATCCGTTAAGGCGAAGTGCAGAGTGCGTCACAATCAGGCCCGGTCGACCACTGTTGCAGAAACCGCGATCGCAGTAAGAGAAAGGCACCTGTTATCGCGGGGGGGACAATGAAGTGAAGAAGCACTGCACTTCTTGCTTTTCGGAGTGCCGGCCCCTGTGATCACCTGGAAACCATCGCACCCTGCTGGCTCCCTATCTCTGATCTGGGTAGGTGGCAGCCGCTGTATGAACCATCCTTCGACTCCCGGAGGTGGCACACAGGGCTCAGGCGGCCAAGAGGCCGCAATTGCAGTAAGAGAATAGGCAACTTCAATTGCGGGGGGGACAGCAAACTTAAATAGGCACAATACTGCCTGCCTTTTGAGTGCCGGCCTCCGTGACCATCAGGACATCACCACGCCCTGCTGGTTTCCTGCCTATGATCTGGGCGAATGGCGGCTGCCATCAGAACCAAAACTGTGACTCCCGTGGGTGGCGCCCAGAACTCTAGCAGCAACTGAGGCGTGGTGGGCTATCAACAACAAATAATGCATCCAGGCAGGATTCTGTTCCTCCTAACGTTCCATTAATGATAGCAAAGCATGTATATGTTCATTATTATTTACAGTTGAGTTAGCATCATAAAAATTAAGCAATAACAATTTAACAGATTTTGAAAAAATAATTAGAAATTACTCCAAATTCGGGGAACCTGTGTGAAGCTCCTGTAATTTAGCATTATGATCAATGTAATCAGCCCACCGCTGTCTCAGCCTGGATTAGACTGGGAAGCTGAAACAAAAAATAAATTATACCCGTCAATGTAGAAGGCTTTGGTGACATCCTATGTTCCCTAAAGACATATCACACTTACACGTTTGAAATGGTCAAACCAAGCCTTTAGATGACACACAAGGAGATAAAGTCTTTTAGCTCCTAGGGTTCAGTTATCCTCAGTTTTTCAGTAGGTTCAAAGATTTGAACCTATTGAGTGTGTGTAAGGTAAAATATGTTTTAATCAACAAGTAATTTCCCCAGAACGTGGGGGATCTGAGAGGGGTGGGATTTACAAAGGCTATACGAAGTCTGTAGAAAGAATCTAGTGTAAGGACGGCTACAGGAAGAGGAGAAGCCTTTTAGTTGGTAGATTGCGCCAAAAACTGGGTTGCCACCCCAGGTCCATTAAAAAGTATCACCACACTACTGCCATCAAAACATTTTTGATTAAACCCAATCTAATCGACCCACCTCGCCACTGTAACGAGCAGCGATGCCTTGCCCAAGGCATCCCCGCTAGAGGATAGACTCCTAACGGAGTACATGTCATGTAAAACAACATCCCTTACATATACTTAAATTAATAAATAACAAGCTGGGCCTGCTAATACATCCTTAGCAGCTGTGGGAAACAGATATTGGGTGTCTAAAGGATGAAGATTGGCAGGAGGCACTTTCTTCCCCCAATGAATTTGTTATTCCAAAGTAGCTACGGCTAATCTAACTAAAAACCTTAAATAGAACATATGTCTCTGCAAGCACACTGGTTAAAATGGGATGCAGACCTGTACTGAGGTGCCTTCGAAGGTGCGCCGAGGAAGGCACATTTTTTCACACAATCTGGGATTGTCCAAACATCCACCCTTACTGGGAGAGAATTGTCAACACACTTAAGGAGGTGGGTGGGAAGGATATCACCAGCTTTCTATGACTCTGGCTACTAAATATATGGGAGGCCACTGACCTAACACAGACCGAGCATATTTGGGTCTCACTGGGATTCACCCTTGCTAAGAGAAACATTGCTCAGACTTGGGGAACTGGAGATTTGCCAACATATTGGAGGTGTGCAAATGAAAAGGGCAGTGCAATGATTGCAGAGAAAGAGGTATTTAAATCCAGGGGCTTTCCTAAGAAATGGGATCGAAAGTGGGCCAAATACAACGTATCGAGAGGTGATCTATGTGTTTCCCCAGCGGAGGAACTGCAGAGGGCAAGAGTGGGAATTGATCTAGACTCGAGCTAAGATTGTAAATATAATGTAGTTGATCTGTAATGTTGCTGTTATTCACTACTGTACTATTGTCATATTGGTATGCTATACAGCCTCGCAATCTACCTCACTGCACGCTCACAGCTTTTTAATAAAAAGAATATTTAAAAAAATAAGTTTGCAAGACTTCTCTTGAATGTTACTCAGTGTATTCCAGTGCATATTGCACATCCGGAATTGGGATTAGGTTTTGTGTTTTATGTGCAAACCCTTTGTCCATTTTAAGATGGTTACCAATTTGGTCTGAGATTAAACTGAACCAGGACTAAGGTAATACAAGGGTGACCTAGATGAGATTTACTAAACCACACAAAGCCACCTTGCATACCCCTGCATTGCTTGTTAAATCTGGAGTAATACAAGGCAGCACAAGTCACTGCCAAGTGTTACCGTGCCTCACGAAGGTGTTCTATGGGTGGAGTGTGGGTGTTTCCACACATCAACCCATGGATTTTGGTGCATTCCCAGACTTACCATTAGTGGAAGAACTGGAAAAGCATCAAAATGCTACGCCTTCCCAGGGGAGGCATAACAAGGAGAAATACCTTTATTTCTCCGTGTTTGTTACTCTTTCTAATGGTGATTTATTCTGCAGCACACGTAGAAAGAGGGAAAAGCCTGAAAGGTTGTTTTTTTTTTTAAGGAAAAGTATCCCTTTGCGGACGAAAGCCAGTGTGCCTGCAGCACAGGCACCCTTGCACATGGTGCAGATGTGCCTGTGTGGGTGTGCCCGTGCAAAGAGAGAGCAGGATTGCACCATATCTTGTTAGATATGGTGCATTCCTGCAGCTTCACTTTCACACAGTGCAGCAAGGTGTCTTGCTGCATTGAGTAGCATTGAGTGAAAAAATGATCAATATGCTTCATAGTTCTGGACTGCCATATGAAGAATAAATGATTACATTACTACTTGATTGACAACCTTTGTAAAATTTTATGAATTCTAATTACGTATTAAAATAGATTTGTATGTATGTAAACCTCTTTCGGTTGTGTAATGAGAAAAGTAATGACCACATATATTTGTTTTTAATTAGTCTTGTATTTATGTATTGAATAAAAACCAAAACGTATATTTTAGCCTAATTTTTCATTTGTAGTGTGTTTGTCATACCCTCCGCATATTAATATTTGCATGTACCTAAGATTGCCTAGGAATAGTTTTTTCACATATGTTTATCCCTGTCCTAGGAATCGAACAAATAGAGTTCAGGGGGCCTTTGTTTTACTCCCCCAAAAAAATAAATCTTGTTCTCTTGACAATACCCAGCATAGTCCCTTGTTAAAAAATGTGTTAACAAATCTCTTGCACCAATGGGGTGCCATGACCTGTTTGAGAATCCTGAAAAGATTACTAAACTTGATCTGGCCTGGACGAGGAAAGCTTTCCCGTCTATACTCTGGGATAAAATTACTGAAACCCTCCGTACAAGTGTTTTTACAATTCACAGCAGTGTTTCATATCGAGTAATATCTTCTATTGTAAATCACTGTATTTTGCTCACACGGATTAGGTTGAATATACTTCATCTGCTGGCCAAAATGGTTGGAAGGAGTTAAAAACTTAGGGGCAGATTTATGTCGAACTTGCGGCACTTTTGCACCGCTGTTGCGTCACTTCTGTGATGCAGAGGCGGCGTAAACCCTGCGCCACGTTGCGTCATACTTACATCGTGACGCATCTATGGAGATGCGTCACGGTGTAAGGGCCTGCGCCACATGAAACCTGCGTCAGGTTTCATGTGGGCGTTTCCACACAGGGGGGGGCGTTCCGCCGCAGGAACGCCCCTGAAAAGTGACTCCGTGAAATCTACAAGATTCCACTGAGTCACTTTACCAACGCTGATGCGTCAAAACCCTGCGCCTGCTTGAAGCAGGCGTAAGGTTTGACGCACCACGTTAGAGATAGGGCAAGTTGGAAAAGTGCTGGAGTTGCGTGCCGCACACAACACAACTTCAGCACTGGGCCAACTTTATGCCCTAGATGCGTCACGCATCTGTTTATTCCTGTGCCATGGTGCACCGCATTGTAAATGCGGCGCATCATGGGTGGCGCAAGGATAAACTTGTGTTTTTATCTTTCCAGGCGCATCTCTGCCGATTTGCAGAGATGCGTCAGGCAATATAAATATGCCCCTTAGGACCTTGTGGGTGCGAGCTCGTGTCTCCACTAGATACAATTCACTTTGCTAAGTTTTGTGGTTATCATGACCAAGCCACGTTTTTATATACCACCTTTAAAGGGGCTTAATTTTAGCCAACGCCGTCCAGCTCTTATCTTTTTACAATTGTTGTTTAATGATTTTTTATGTTAATCTATTGCAAGCTTTTTAGCCCGTGTTGTGAAAATACCAGCTCATTTGATCTGTTTTTTTGACATGTTCAAGTTTTGAATGATTATAATCATTCATGGATTTTAAAGAAAAATCCGTTGTATAGATTTATGATGATGAGGATGAAGATTCATGCACCTTTCATGCATGCAGTAGTGTCAGTGAAGGAATTGGGCTTTGAAAGAAGAGATGACCGGAGTCTCTTGTGAAAGTACTTTACTACACAATGGTCCCGATTCACAGAACTAACTTAAGACAAAATCCTAAACTTATTACTTTTGGTAGTCATAGAAGGTAGGATTTTGCCTTAAGACAGACTTCAGACAGAATCCTAACTTAAGTCTGTCTTAAATCTGTCTTAAGAAAAAATCCAAACTTCTCTGAAAGTGACGTTCCGATGGCATAAATGAGGCCCCATGTTTGAAAGAGAGGAGCAGGGAAAGCGCAACTTTATATCACATCACGGCAGCCATCTTTGTGGCTTGATTTGTACAGCAGAGCCCAGAACTCTGCACAGTAAAAATGAGGGAGAGCTAGGCCAGCAATCATGGTATTGAATGGAAATCTCAGGAGAAGAAAGGGACAGACAAGGCAGATGGGTGATGGGAAGGCCACGGGGTAGAGCAAAGCTCAATTTTGGTGAGGAGGAAGGAGAGCTGTAAGGGGCATGGTGATAGAAAGTGGTGTGAGAAAGCAGAGGGTGGAAAATCTGCATGTTTGTGGCTGACCCATGTTACTGGAATCATTGAAGTGGGATTTAGGGATGGCACTCTTCAGTTGGTTAGTTACCAGATAGGCTACATAGCAACAAGGTGCACTTTGAAGAGTAGGCTCTTGAGCCGTATTCAAATGTTTTTAAGATTTCTGGCCAGCTTCCTGGACCGTCTTGCTTGCCTCAAGCAAAGATGGTGAAAAACTTGGCGAGGCACATCTTGAGCCGAAAACCCTTGGTGGAGCAGGTCAAACATGTTACCTCAATTTGTCTCCTCCTTTTGAAGGTTCTTAGAAAGGTTCTTCCTTCCCTCCTAAAGAATGTCCATTGTTAGGTGATCCAGGCAACCATGCTTAGTTAACTATTTCACTGCAGTTCTCTTTTCTTAGATATAGACATCGGCCTTACAGCCACGGCCCATCCAGGTAGGAGCAGTGGGGCGGTGGGGCAGGGTGGGTGCTTGAATGTGACAGATGACCACCTGGGAAATTTAAATAAATAATTAGTTTACCCTCATGGTCGTCTGTCGAAATCCCCCTCACCTGGCCCCACCGCCCCACCTCTCTCACCTGCATGGCCCACAGCTTCAGCCTTGTGAGGAAGCTGTAAAGGGTAGAAAATACAACAAATATTTAGGATCTTGGATTCCCTCAGTTTTTTTCCCTTTCTACAGTCCTAAAATGTGTTCACTGGTTGCGGGTGGATAAAGGGTTGTTTTTAAAACTTCGTGCCATGTTTTCAAAGCTGGTCACTAGGATGACCTTGATTATTTGTCGGAAACATTTACCAACACTGTATCCTTACTCTGTCTGCAATCTTCATGTGCCTTACCGCTTACTACATGAAGAACTGTGCCTGTTTGCTCTGGTGGTAAATTGTTCTCTGTTAAGTTGGCTAAGTTGTGGAATGGACATCTATGCACTCTCAGTAAGTTGCCCATTTTACTAAATTTCAGGAAAACTTGCTCTTTAAGAACTGGGATTTCTCCAACACTCATATGGTCATTCAGTGCTCTGGTTAACACCAGGACATATTTTGAAAATATAGAGGATGGATTGCGTTTGGCAAATTTCCACTGGGATGGCAGCCCATTCCCTAGAAAATAGTCTGAAATCTAGGTATACAATAATGACTAAGGTGGTAAGATAATCTATTAACATATAATTTCTAAAGGGAAATCAAAATACCTTGTTCTTTTCATACTGATGCTGTAACCTCTCCTAGAATGTGTCATCTAGGCATCTGATGATTTTTGTCTGGATGTAGTCCAACAGTAGAATACAGATACCATAATAGAATTAGAATGGATGAGGGATTTGCAGAGCTCTGCGCTGGCTCAAACCCACTGTTAGTCGTTAACACAAAGGACATGTGTGTTTTAAAACATAAGCATTATTTTACAATGGGGAGCAAAAAAAGAAAGAAAATGAGATTCGAGAAAACTTTTGAAATCTCACCATTATACTTATTATTTGTTTTATGTGATATTAGCTTAGATGGTTCTTTTGTACAAAAGGAAACATTTTTGTGAGAATATTAATATATGTAGGAACAGCAATGTCTCAAAAATGTCAGAAATATTAAAATTAAATAGCTGCTGCAATAGATATTATCCTAAATTACAGGGCATATTTACAAGCCATTATCACCACAGGAATGTCACTTTCAATAACGTTCCTATGGCTTAGAGGCTTCACCTTATTTAAAAGGCAGCATTAAGCCACTTAATGGGGTTTAACTCTGCATTGTAAATAAGGCACCCTTTTATACTATAATTAGCGTGAAAGGGGTGGACAATGGGTGTTGCGGTGCGCGTTCTGCCACAACACCCATTGATTTTGACGCTGCCCCTAATTACAAGGGAGGCCTCAATACAAGGCAGCACCAAAATTAAAACTAGGGAAAACCTGATCGTAACATGGTGAAAGAAGGAGAAATGCTTTATTTTATCCTAGCTTATTCTGTTTCTATATATGTTGCATTCTGCAGCACACATTGAAAGAGCAAATTGCCATGAATTATTGTTTATGTGCAGGAAGGTGTCCCTTCCTGCACATAAACAATCTTTCCCTCAACCCAGGCACCCTTGCACCATGGTGCAAGGGGGCCTGGGTTGGTGCTAGGTAGCTTAATTTTTGTAAATATGGCGCATCCCTGCATTTCCAAACTGATTGGAGCGTAGTGTTAACAATTTTGGAGCTAACCGACTCTCAGTCACTCGCTTGTAAATATGCTTCTAAGTTTCAAAAGGTTCCTTTAGAAAACAGGTTTTTCAGCCGTATAGCCGGTTCTTCGGGGCTGTAAACAATGAACACAAATCTCAATAAGTTAAACCGATTTAAATTGAAAAATGTACTATGTTGATACTATCTGTCATTGCATTCCTAATAATCTTAGGGGAGATAGGTCGGCAGAACATAGTATTTAAATACATCTATTTACAAAAAGTTATTTGTTGGAAAACACTTTAAAACCATTCCCATTGTAGTCATCCAGGGTCTTCAAAACTCTAACAGGAAGCTCCCTGTCTAATGAATACTGTTGATGTGGAAATAGCAAAACATTAGGCCATAGATGATAGTAATGTTTCAACAAATATTTACAGAATGGCAAGGTCTCACACCTGGGCTAATACAGGCCACATCTATAAATACACAGAAAAGGTATGCAAAGTAAGAACCAACATTATATTAGTCTATGATTGAAAAATACCAAAAACCTTTCACACCTATTGTGATGCTATTAAAAGAAAAGTCTGCATTACTTTCTTTCATAGATTAGTAGCTTGAAACATTGCAGTTCAACCAACATAATGGGATTTATTAAGGTGGGATTCCCACCATATTATCATATTGAGGTTTCCAACTTTCTTTTAATACTGATAACATACAGGTCTGAAACAGAAAAAACAATTCATATGAGCTCAGAGTTTCTAAAATAAACCCAAAGTAGATTTCAGTTATATTGTGCAGTCATTGCGGATGTTTCATCAGTACTGGTGGACTAAATCCTAAGATATCAATACTGTGTGGTTCAGTCCCATTGATCAGGGGACTAGCCGTTCACACTCCAGGGTTTGGCCAGATGATATGACTGATCACAAAAGTCTCTTTTGATGGAAACCCTACATCACTCTTTTGGACTGGTCAGCCACTGATGAATAGTCTATAATGTATCGATCTCCTTTTCACCTGTGTATCCACTTGTTTTCTTACTTTGTCCTTATTCTTTTGCACACACGTTGAGATCGAGGTGACTCCGTAGTGATAGCATAGCTCTAATAGTTAGCTAATAGACCCCCTGTGTTTCTTATGTTGTATATATATTGTGCAGTATCACATAAAGGAAGAACTGGGAGCGCTAGCTAAAGTTCCAGTTCCTGCAATAGTTTTGGGTTAAAATATGTTTTTAATAGCTAGTGCCAGATCACAAAACATTTTGGAGCTAAATACTAGATTGACTGTCTGATGGACTGCCACAACTGCGGTGGTCGGACCGCCGTATTGCGACTTTGGAGGTTGGACTGCCAAAGGACTGCTGCAACTGCCAGGAATACTGGCGGTGCCACTGTGGCACAGTCAAACATATTACGAGTTTACTCACCGCCACAATTTTCATGATGGTGAGCTCACCATGAAAAGTGTGGTGGTGAGGAAAGTAAGTGGGCCCTACAGGGCTCCAAGGCACGGATGGTCTTAGATCTCCTTTCTACGGCTGTCTGTAGAACGCTGGTACATGCCCTCGTCACATCGCTCCTAGATTACGGCAATCTGTTGTATCTGGGAGCAACCTGTAAAGTAATAAACCGCCTTCAGGTGTTACAGAATGCGGCAGCTCGCCTCATTTTAAAATTTCCCAAAAGATCGGCCTCTAAAGCTGCCCTTCAGACCCTCCACTGGCTGCCAGTAAGGAGCAGAGTCGAATTTAAGGCCCTTTGTACTTGTCATCGCATCCTTGCCGGGAAGGCACCAGCACCACTCCAGAATCTAGTTACCAGGTATGTACCAACACACGCTTTGCGCTCCTCCCATGGAGGCCTATTAAAGGTTCCTAGGATAAGGAGGCCTCGCATGGGAGGAAGATCATTTCGCTACCTGGGGGCGAAGAGCTGGAATGCCCTACCTCTTAATCTCCGCCTGGAGTCATCTGAATCCAGCTTCCGGAAGAAGCTAAAAACATATCTATTTTCACGATGACCGAGCTTACTCCACTCTTCTGCTTTCTGAGTTCTTTGGTCTCAGCGCGGGGACACAACATCTGAGCGTAACCAGGCGCTTTATAAAATTCCCTTATTATTATTATTATTATATTATTACATGGTGTGCCCCCTGTCTGTTTGTACCCCCTGTTTCTGCACAGAATGAAATGCACAACATTGTGCATTGTGTTCTCTGCAGGGATGGACTGTGGAGCTCCCATAGTGATGCCTTTGTCAGGCTCTCCCATGAGCCTTAGAAAGGCACCGCTATGTGAAAGCTACCACAGGACCACCCAACCTGTATTCCAGCCAGAATATGGCGGAGGCTGACTACGGGTTTGGCGGTCTTGGAGCCGGGTGCTAGCATGGCAGCCAGCTCCAAGACCGCTAAACTTATAATCAGGCCCTTTGACTGGTGCTGTTATGACAGTGCATGCTCTAAGCACCTTTCTCCACCCTATAGTGACAAAAGGAGGTAATGTGTGACAAGAATGCTTGTTTAAATTTGCTGCGCATTATTTTGTTGTGCAGGTAGTGAGTGACAGTTTATTAGCAAATACCTTTGAATGATATTCTCATACATGAATAATCTTTTACAGTCAATGGGGTGGGACCAAAGAAGTGAAAAAACAGTGTATGTTTATTTTGAAGTAATATGTGGTGTGTTTCAGGATGAGTGGTAATGGATACCTGTTAGTCCTAGTGTATGAGACTGTCAGTGAGTTTATGTTTTCTCCTCAATTAGAGTGGCGCCTAATCCTTTTTTCGTATCATCATATTTCCATTTCGGCACAATGATCATGAAAGGAAAAGTTAAAGCACAATATAAAAATACATATGCAAAGAAATGTCAAACAATTCTATCACTTCATAAAGAACTTTCAGACAATTGTATCACATTGCAAATCATAAAAAAATCAGTTTTTGTGCAATTAAAACAACAGCAGGCTAAGCCTACAGTTTAGAATTTTCAAATAACAGCATTGATAACACCAACACCATCTGCTAGGCATCTTTTTCTGACCAAACCTCCACATATGCATCAAAAAGCTTGAGACAGCAAACACAATCTGTGCCTAGAACCACTTCTCAGTATTCTGTACACTGGCCTGTAATTCCTAAAACCCGAGTTAAATCAAACAGCTAGAATCCACTTCCTTCTAGAGCCTTGGTATGTCAGACAGAAAAATATAACATGCTCAGCCATTTCCACCACCAGAGGGCAGAAGGGACAAAACAGAATCACAACGGTCACCTTCCCATGTTGCTGTGAAGGGGCAGTGTCCCCATGCAAAATTTTATTCATGAAGTGTTTGTAAGGGGAGGCTCAATCTCGTCTAAGAACGCCTCGAGATGATATTCAACGTTAAACTCCATAAAAGAGGCTGCGAAAGGTCCAACTTTGGAGGGATTTAGAATTAAGTGATCAATATAACGTCATTAGGCTCTTTTTAGACAACCAGACTGAGATGGCATCTGCAGGGGGAGACCCGAGATTCCCATACTCAATCTGGCTCAGTCGATCTCTGATAGACTGAAGCCAGACAATCTCACCAGCCCCAGATTACCCCAGAACATCTTCTAAGGCCCTGCATAATGACAGAAGCTCTGGCAACACCCACAGTCTCCGCAAATGCAACAAAGGATTTAGTCCAGCTATGTCATGAATGTGTCTAAGATCATAATATAACCATAGGGGGAAAATAAGGGTACTAGCAAGGTGATTACTTAAGCGCCACATTGATGGTTTTTCTATTAGCTCCAGAGATCTGGTGTCTTGAAAACTCCAAGGTTCTCCTCCATAAACCCCCGATGGACTGGCATTTGTGTATTTCTAGAGCTGGAGTTATTAGACAGAAAAAAGAGCCATGTTGAGCCCTCATTATGTCCCCAAAATATTGCTCCAATTTTAGCCTGTGCTTTTGTACATGAGGTGGCCAGTCACAATGCTCTGTGAGTGTAATCCCCAGATATTCAAACACCAGGACTTTCTCCAATATTATGCCATTGAAAGTCAGGCTCGAACAGGATGCTGGAAAAGGCTTAAATACCATGTACTTTCCGAAGTGAATCTCCACGCCCTGCTGCCTGAACAATCCAGAAGATTCCAGATCCTCATAGGCGATTTAGATAGTAAAAGGGTATCATCTGCAAACAGCAGGGTCAGAATCTGAGGCCCACAAGACACAGGGCATCACACTCCCTAGCTGGGCTACTAAGTTGTTAATGGAAAGAAGAAAGAGAGTAGAGGCCAACACACACCCCTGACTCACTCCCCTTTTTACTGGAATAGGAACAGTTAGTTTGCCCTGGTGCCCACATCTAAACTGCGGTACAAAAGGGGCTGGTGATGGACGGAGCATCTGAATCAATCAAACACTCACACCCAGTCAAAAGATCTGGGTTTAATCCATCACCGTTCTTTAGCCCACTCTGCCACCCCAGTTCAGACATGGCTATATGCAAATCAGTCTGACCCTGTGCCTCATAGGAAGGAACAGAGTATATTTACCAATTGGAGCAAGGGTTCCTGAACTCGCGGGGAAACACCATCATGTGGTACATCAACCCATATTGGTGTCACGTAGTCCAGTCAGAAACGCCATTTTTATGCTCACATTTCTTAAATTGCCTTCTTTCTGCCATGCAGTGACTTTTGAGACATACATTTGAATAGTTGTCAGTGTCGGAAAGCATTTTGTAGAAATGCATTTGCTTACATTTTAACTTTGTTGGTACAATATCATGACACCTTGAACATTCAGTACAATGTATAGGGTTCACTGCGCTAAAGGTCATGGGCTATTATTGCCTGTTGGCGGTGACACTATCTAGCTAATATAATCAATTGTGCCATGACATAGCCCTCAATATGTCAGCATGGGTACCGTTTATTAAATATACAAATCTGCTTCCTCATTTAAATCAGAGGAGCACTCTTCTGACAGTTCGAGGTTGTGGCACACCAGAATTTCAACTCAGCTGATCCCTGTAATCTCCATGAGGGATTCCCCACTCCATATCAAGATGATCAGCCTAATAACACTTGACTGCAGGAAATAGGGAGTTATTCCACTCAGAAGGGATTTTTGGGCAGATCACCCACCCTAGGCAAAACTTGGTTAGGTAGCGGTATGTAGGAGCATACTATATTACACTACATATATGAAAGCATATATTCATTGTTTTAGCACAATGGTAGAATTATTCATCCTCTCCACTGTTCTTGTATTGCTAATCATGCTAATATTTTTCATTCTATTAGTAATTGCAGCACACTTATTTGACCCAAGAATCTCATGGTTTCCATAAATATTAAAACTGCAGGTTGTGTATTTCTTGCGCATTTCTTTGGGTATGAATTGCGAGTCCAAACAAATACTAGATCTGTCACTACGATATCCATGGGGAATCAAGTTGGCGGTGTTCTGAGATTCACACACATTTGTTACCCTGTGAGGTAAGTGGTACAAATGGTGCACTGTGAGCTAGTAGGAGTATGCACCAACATCTCCTGAGGGGTTGTGTGTAATCTGACTAGCACCATCCCAACATTTATGTTATCCAACAAACGCACTTATTTACTGATGGGGTACAAGCCTTACAACACTGGTACATAAATATGGCCAGATGAGGGTTCCAATTACTACATTGTGATCAGACAACCCTTAGATATTTAACATAGAATCCAGCAATAGTCTCAAACATGTGAACTGAAGTAAGATATGCTATTCATTACATGTGTCAACTAGAATGCAAACTAATACACTCATATAATTTTAGGCCCTGTGATGTTGGCCACAAAAACACTGACTACAGTGATCACTGACCAATGTCAGCGACCAGCAGTGCTATAGAAGAGGAGGATGAGGAGGAAGAAGATGAGGATGAAGAAGTTGATCAGTGGTTGGTCGTGGAGGAGGACCTAGACAATCAGGAGTGTATTTTTGGCCCACTGATCAAAACACTGAAGCTTACATCAGGTCCGTGGACTGCCAATTCCCAGCAGTCAGCCAACCAGCCACAACATTCACCTACCCCAAAGTATCCACTCCTCACAGCCCTCAAGTCCAGGGTAAACGCACCCCAGGCCGTCTCTCAAGCATCTGAGGGACCTAACACTCCTAGTGAGGAACAGGTATCCACCAAGCACCAATCTCCCCACAGCCTCCCACGGGCCCCCTCCCTGTGCTGGTGGACCGAATGGTTGTATCAGAGGCCGTCTCATGCAGAGGGGGCTGGCAGAGAGTCATGATGGCCAGTGTCAGAATGAATTTTTTCCAACAACCGGCTGAAGTGAGGCAGGACATTCAAGCTATAGGGGTTACTCTCTCTGACATTTCAGACTCACTAAAGGGAATACCACAAATCCCTCAGATGATAGAAAGACAGACCTGTGCCTTGGACAGGATTGAGAAATCTTGCCACGACATGGCAAGGAGGCAAAATCACATCATAGTAATCTATAGGGAAGAGAGTGCAAGACACTATGCCTTGGCAATGAAGATGATGGAGGACATGTTGAAACTGTTTCAAAGTGTCTCTTCATGGTCAACACATGGAGAGGACCCAACATAAGTACCTGCACCACACCCAACCCAGCCACCTGT
Source organism: Lissotriton vulgaris (assembly GCF_964263255.1). Taxonomy (NCBI): domain Eukaryota; kingdom Metazoa; phylum Chordata; class Amphibia; order Caudata; family Salamandridae; genus Lissotriton; species Lissotriton vulgaris. The sequence continues at coordinate 70,232,973 of NC_141696.1, forward strand.
ACCACAACCTGTACAGATACCCCCCTTGCATACACAGGCACCGTACCATGCACATGGCCCCTGCACAGTCATGTCCCCCCTGCCCAGTCATATTCCCCACCTGTACAGGCACTCTCACCCCATGTACAGGGACATCCCCCACCTGTACAGGCACCCTCAACCCCTTTACAGGTACCCCCCCACTTGTACAGGCACTCTGACCCCTATACAGGAACCCTCACCCCTGTGAAGGCACATCCCCAGCTGTACAGGTACCCGCCCCCTGTACAGGCACACCTACCAACTGAACAGGCAGATGCACCACACCTACCCACACATAGACACCAACACAGTAAACATACTCACAGTGATACTCACCACCACAATTGTGGAGTCACAAGAAAGATCTACAATGATCACAGTAAAATATGAATAGCCACAACATTGGTAAGTAAAAAGATATTCTTCAATATTCAATACTGAGTTGCGAAATAGTTGATGGTTGTCAACTGGTTACTCTGGTTGTAGGCAATATATGTGATGATAAATGTGTGTGAGTAAGACATGTAGGTTTGTAGCACCATCTTTGTAACAAGGCATCATGTTGAAAGCATAGCTAAACACCTACCAATATTGATTTCCATACTTTGAATTAGTTTATATAATGAACAGCACAAGACAGAGATGGTATTCAAGAAAAATATTTATATTTTATTAAATAAGTAAAATTGGAAAGGGCGAAAGGAAATCAAATGGAATCTTCAGGCAGAATGGGTAAGGGAACTTGGAGAGTGTTGGACAAAATAAATTAAACATGTCAGGCAGTGTCAGAGGGACCAGTCTATGTACATCAGGTAAACTAGAACTCCACAATCCAAACATAGTCCTGTAACTCGTCATCCTCAATGTCCTCCTTTTCCACAATGTGAAGATTCTCTGCTCCTGTGGACTCTTCATGGCTGGCTGGTGCAGAAGCAGCCACCCCACAGGAGTGGGAAACATGGGGCAAGGGGTAACAGCGAGGGAAAATGTGCTGGGAAAAACAATTACATTCATCTGGGGGGGTCGTTGAGCCAATGCAGACAATATGGGTGCACCCAAGGAAGTTATGGAGGAATTGATGTTGACCATTTGTCTGGAATGTGCCTCTCTGTACATACTGAGTTCATCTCGGATCTCCTGTAAGACCTGAGAGGACACATTCTGTTCATCATCAGATGCCACCAACACGTCCTGGGATGCAGCCACATGAATGATCATACTTGAAGAGGTTGGGGTAGAACATGTGGGGTGTGGGGTATCATGGGCAGATGTCTCTCTTAGCTCTACTGGACAGGCTCTTGGAGGGGGATTAGTGGCAGGGGGTGAAGCTGGAGGCCCCATGGAATGGGTGCCTCAAGAGTTAGGAACGGGTCAGTGGAAGGCCTCAATGGTTAAGGGGCCTGTCCTCGGGACACCAAATCCAAGTTAAGCTCTTATGGGCCAGGGAGAGAGCCAAATTCCTCATTCTCCTGGCTGGAGGTGTCCCTATCAATGTTCCTCCCTTCCGTCTCTTCAGCCTAAACCTGGGCTGTTGCTTTAGATGTTAAAGGCTCCATCTGGGTGGCCTCACTATCCCGGCCAGATGGTTTGTGCCCCTTCTTGTCCTCGCTGATGGCATCCAGAGGACGTGCCAGGCAATGAGCTGAGAATCTCCCACTATGCTCCTGGTCCTGTCCTGTTGGTCCTTGTCCAGCCTGGTCCACTGACAAAAAAGGCAAACAATTATGTAGTTGGTGTGCAATTCATAACAAAGCACAAGAATACATAAAGGAAGTGCTGACTTTGTACTTCTTTGATCTCACTAACCAGCTATTTGTTTCTTGGACCCAAAAGTATGTGTACCATCACTGTAACACCAGAAATTACTCAAACAATAACATCTTTCTCAATTAAGGTAAGAACACTCTTCAGTATTTACTAACCTCACCTTCAGCATTAGTGCAATGTGAGTTTCCTGACATTGAAATATAGTTATCTTCCAATGTAACCTTGTCGTGTGCAGTCCTCCACTTACTATGAAATGCCATCTGTTGTGTAGCATAGTGAAACATAACATACATGCACAATTGGGTGTTTATATACAAACAAGTCCTTGGATAAGACTTTTGAAAAGATGTGATTCTAAATATAGGAATATCCTTTAACAATATCAGCCGTTCTATATGGCAAGTGCCACATTTAGCATGTCAACACTGCTTTGTTTGTGCTGTACAGTGGTAATCAGCTGTGCATAGCTAGTCCAGCTACCTAGATATTACAAATGACATACGTGCCACTGTTGAGAAAATGGGTGTATTTTGTCCCCCTTGGATATGTTTGTATAATTTTGAGTGAGACAAGTATCACAAAGTCAGCCTTTGCTTTATGGTAGGTACATATAATAATTTACCTGAAAAAAAGGGGCTCACCTTCTAACAGAGACACACGCCGAGCGGAAAACGGCAGTTTGTGGCGCCATTTCCACCCTTTCAGCGCCGTGAGGGCAACGGCCGGGATAGCGAGGCTCTCCCATTTGCGGGACTACACTTCCCAGGTGCCCCGGAGGCAAGCGGCGCACCTGGAGCGTCATCACCTGCGCCCGGAGGCGCGATTTAACAGCGGAGCGCCGAGCGCTCAGTGGGGGCTCACCTTCTAACAGAGACACACGCCGAGCGGAAAACGGCAGTTTGTGGCGCCATTTCCACCCTTTCAGCGCCGTGAGGGCAACGGCCGGGATAGCGAGGCTCTCCCATTTGCGGGACTACACTTCCCAGGTGCCCCGGAGGCAAGCGGCGCACCTGGAGCGTCATCACCTGCGCCCGGAGGCGCGATTTAACAGCGGAGCGCCGAGCGCTCAGTGGGGGCTCACCTTCTAACAGAGACACACGCCGAGCGGAAAACGGCAGTTTGTGGCGCCATTTCCACCCTTTCAGCGCCGTGAGGGCAACGGCCGGGATAGCGAGGCTCTCCCATTTGCGGGACTACACTTCCCAGGTGCCCCGGAGGCAAGCGGCGCACCTGGAGCGTCATCACCTGCGCCCGGAGGCGCGATTTAACAGCGGAGTGCCTCTCGCCCCGCGAGTCGCGCGCGGGAGCGCCCGGGGCGAAGCCCGGGCAAAGGGCGGGCCCTCTGAGGCCCTCAGAGGCCAACAGCGGTCGGGCGGGCCACCCCTCCAACACTTCTGAAGAAGGTTAGTCTCTAAATAGGTCTCCCATAATGGCTGATAGTAACGCTACATGCATTAATGTTGACATCCTTACTCAGGACGCAGAGTCCCCTGTAACGTTGCTGACGTCGTTTGAGGCATTGATAGACACTGCTTTCAACGAGATTGTTGAGACTGAAAGGAGATTTTCTATGGGCCCATTGAGTATAAATCAACCACATGCCATGAGCAGTCTCAATACTAACACCCATACCCATATAAATCCTGAAATAATTGTTGTAAAACCCTCACATCCTATTGTTGAAGTACCAATTGTCTTAGACGATGAGGACACCGTCACGTACACAGCACCAGAAGTGATTCTTGGCAATACCTTAGAAATAACATCCATCGAGGCAGCTAATAATGTATCTGATAAAGTCGTAGCAAAGAGAAAGAGGGGCCCTGCTAAAATAACGCAAAATAAACGGAAGCAACCCCTAAGGACTGTCAACCAACCAACTCCACAAAGTATGTGGAATAAGGGGAAGAGACAGAAGCTGGTCCAACAAGCAGCACCTACACAGGATCAACCGCATCTGGGTGACGTAGTCGTTATAAATAATGAGGGGCTAAATTATATATCTATCTCCACCCAGACTGAGTCCCCCCACGAAAATGTCAAACCTAGCCATTACGCTAAGTCAGAGGGAAACCTTATTGAGACTATTGCAGAGACAATTTTTAAAAATCTGGAAGGTCAAATGATCAAACAATTTAATAATATTTTTAAAAGACTTGATAAATTGGAGAATTTAATCAAAAACGAGGATGCAAAGAGAAAAGGCATAGCGAACTTGGACAAAATGAGAGTAGAACGTCTGTTAAAAGACCTTGAATCCACTACTCGTGTCACCACTACTGGTAACATCAGGACAGCGGAACAACAAGCCAATTCTAACCCAACACAGTCTATAACACCTAAGGTGACTAAAAATAAGGGCATAACTGGCAGTAATCTGCCTGACTGTCAAACCAACACTCCCTTATTACCATGTAACCCTATACATGGGAAAGTCACTTCATCTAAACCTTCTGTCTCCACTAATGACACAAGCGGGGCATCTATGAATTCTACAAAAAAGGGTACTACAGCGAAACAGACCACACTAGTACAGAAGGGTTCTGCCAACCCCAGCCAGCACGAAACAAAGATCACGCATGAGGACAATAGACCTAATAAACATCAAGGTCCGGCCCTACATCTTCCACCTGAGGCCTGTCCTTATGTCCTAGTGCTGGCTGGTATCCCACCGCTTAAGGAAGGCCAAGGAGAATCATGGGTTCAACTCCATAACAAGTGTATAGACTGGTTAACGAAGCATAAGGGAGTGGGGTATGATATTTCAAAAGAAATCATAACCACACGGCGTGTAACCTGGGTTGGTCCCCTCTACAAAAATATCAACGGGGACTGTATTGTAATCAACTTTAGAAACCCGGGCACTGCAAAATTCCTGTTGAACTATAATTCTGGTCGACATGGCCCATCCACTGTGGTGACCCCACTACCATTAAAATATTTCTACCGTCCTCCACACAAGATGATGCAACCCCCCCCAGTCTTCCCATTGCAGAATAGGTTCGGAATTTTCCAGGACCTGGACACATTGGACTGACTGCCCACTGAAAACACCAAACTACTTCCCGTGTGCCCTGAGGTAGTTCAGTTAATGGAACCATCTCCAGAGGCGGACCCGTTAACACAGGAGACTCTTCCATCTGGTCCATTAAGTGTTCAACAGGGACATGTCATACCTAAATCCGCTTCAAGTATTAGTCAGGGTCCCTGTCTAAGGAACAATAATGGCAATAACTTAAGCATCCTTAGTTGGAACATTGCGGGCTTGAAGTCAAAGTTGGGAATTCTTTCATGGAGGGACTGTGTCAATTGTTATGACATATTGATGTTTCAAGAAACTTGGTGTGTGGAGGATCTATTGTTTGAGGGGTATAGCTGCCATAACAGGACTGTCCCGGTCCCTTTGGCTGGCCGTCCCAGTGGCGGATTGTCCATTTGGATAAAAATTTGTGCTGGAACTAAAATTGACGAACTACAGACAAATTGTCCTAGTTTCATGGCACTCTCGTATACCGAGCGGATAAAACTGTGTTTAATCAATTTCTATAATAATGATTTTCTGTCCCAACCTAACCAAAATTTTATTCTCTTATTTGATTTTATTAATGAAATCATGGATGGTCAGGCATATGGGAAATTTGATGGCATTTGTTTAGGGGGGGATTTTAATGCACACGTACATTCGAGAAATCCCCCATGTAAAAGAGGGAAAGAACTGTCAGATCTTCTTGCTACCAGTAAATTTGTTAATTGCATGGAACATGCAGGTATGGAAGACTATGCATCCCCATTCCCTACTTTTATTGGACATGGGGGTGGTACAACAATTGATTATGTTTTCGTTTCACATGCAATTGCAAATGCATTAATAAGGGCAGAAGTAGTGTGTGAAATTCACAGCAATCACTATCCAATTGCCATTCATTTATCATTGCCGAAGGGTAAATGTTCAAGACGTGAAATAGGTGCAATGGGTCTGAAAGTTTCAACAGATAAGTTAAGGGTAATCTGGAAGGGAGTAGATAATAAGGGAATCCTGGCAGAAGTATGCAAAAAACACCCAAGTTTGATCAAAGATTGTTTAAGCACAGAGGACCCTGGGATCAACGTGGTTAAAGCGTTCTCTGAACTCTGCACCACAATTAAAGGCGAAATTTCCAGACCAGCCTCTAGTAAGGCTGTGGAATCGCCAAGATGGTTTGATGCCCCATGCTCAAAAGCAAACAGGATGCTTAGAGCTGCCTTAAAAGCGGAACCTAGGGATATACCGCGGGTAAGGTTGCTCAGAGCAGAGTACAAGCGTGCTTTACGCACTAGATCAAATGATTTACTGAAAATCCACTGGGATTCCCTGGCACGATCTGCTGACCTAAAAGATACCACTGGGTTCTGGAAGGAGGTAAAGGAAATAAGATCTATCGGTTCGATCCTGACCGAAATTAATTGTAATATTACTGGTCCCACCTGGGTTGCTCATTTTGGTAAAATCTATGCAACACCAGACAATCTTCCTTTACAGTTACCCCCTCCACACCCATTGTCTATTTCCATATCTGAGGTATTTGATGCCATTCTTGAAAGTGCCGGGAATAAGGCGCCCGGATCTGATGGGCTCTCCAAAGACCAGCTAAAATGTGAGCCAGATTTTTGGGCCCCATTGCTGTGCAATGTTTTTAATAATTTAACCGAAGGGGAGATCCCGGAAACATGGTCACGTAGTATTATTGTCCCTATTTTTAAAAAGGGCGACAGGCTGGATCCTGGGTGTTACCGCCCAATTTCTTTAATAGATAATACTTTAAAAGTCCTGGGACGGATCTTATTTAAAAGGATAAGAACATGGACTGATGAGAACAACATCCTACATCCGAGCCAGTTCGGGTTCCGTAGCAGCGTCGGAACAGTGGAACAATGCCTGAACCTGATCATGGCAAAATATAACATCGCAAAGAAATCCCCTTTATACTTTGGTTTCATGGATCTGAGCTCGGCTTTTGATTTCGTTAACCGTTCCCGGCTTTGGTCTACCCTTCTTGAATATGGTTTAGATGACCATCTGGTACATTTTTTAGCTTTTTTACATCGTGATCTTAAAGCTTGTGTACGTGTGAATCAAATGGGTGAAGTTTCTGATGACATTAGTATTGGTAGGGGGGTCAGACAAGGGTGTGTGCTGGCCCCTCTCCTGTTTATTCTGTATATCAACAAGCTAAGCAGCACTTTGAGCACCTTAACTAGTGATGTGCCTTACATTAATGGAGCCCCTATACCCACACTTCTTTATGCGGATGATGCGGTCCTGATGGGCCGCACTCCCAAGGCACTCCGTATTTTAATTTCAGGTTTTGTCCTTTTTATGGCCGATTTAGGCCTAACAACTAATTTTAAAAAATCATTAATCATGAGCTGTGGTCCAAAAAATCACAAAATCCCCCAGATCATTTCAGGGTCAAATGTTCTAAAAAGCACCAGCACTTTTCCCTATTTAGGGCTGCTATTCTCAAATAGTGGCACGTGGCATGCACATGTTTCTTATGCCAGGAACAAGTTGGGCAAGGCTATTAACTGTGTAACCTCCTTGAGACAGCCCAACCAAGCTGATGTAATAACTCCCCTGGTCAAGATATACCAAACCCAATGTATGCCAACTGGCACTTACGGCGCTGAGGTTTGGGGTTATACCAACTGCTCCCCTATTCAAATAGAAGAGAATAGATTCTGTCGTAAGGTATTGGGGGGGGTTATCTGTTCTTCAAACTATGTATGCCATAACGAATTAAACATCCCTTACATAGAGGATTTTGTGAGATCGAGACCAGTACTATTCTGGATAAAGATCTGGAATAATACGGCTGCTACATTGACCCGCAAAATTATTCTGGATTGTCTAAAGTGTGACAGGGGGCATTATATACCATGGCTGAAAGCAGTAAAAGAGTGTCTTGAAAGTGTGGGGTTGGCTTCTCTGTTCACATCACCAAACCTAATAAATCGCTCCCATAAGACCATCATTTTAAGGGCATTGTATGATCTATATAGAGATGAGCGTGACAGAAAGAACCTGACTAAATGCACGGTTGTAAAATATTTGGCCCATTCTGATCCACACGTCAAAAAACCTGGCCCACCGTACAGATATTTGCGTTTGCATCTTGGAAGATGGTCAAGGGGTTTACTGTTTCGTTTCCGAGACGGGAGCATAGTTAACCTATTGAACTTCCCGATGGGATATAACAAACATCTCGAAACCTTAAATTGCCCCTGTAACCCTGACATGAAGCAAAGTCTTATGCATTTCTTGTTCTTTTGTGGTTTCTATAAAAAATACACTGCACATTTTCTTATGCCCTATTGTAAGAAAAACGGACTAACTAATTTTAAATTGGCATTTCGGTCCTTTCTGGTATTGGGATCAGACGAAGTCATTTTTAGGATAAGTTGTTTTCTCAAAGCTGCTGTCAGATCGAGAACCACCCTTAATATTGATGTATAAATTATTGCACACTGCACTTTCTATTTTTGATATTCTTTTTATAATGGTTTAATAATGGTCTTAATATTGTGTTTTTAATAGTGCTTTTAAACAGTGTTTTTAAATAATATTGTATGATATCCTCTTCTTTTTAAAAAAAACAGAATGATTTACTATTACGAAGGGACATATATTGAACAACTGGGATATTGTAAATGGATTTTGATTTTGCTCGTTTGCTCTCGGATAACTCTCCAATTGCAACTATTGAATTGAGTCGATTGAATGTTTTAAAAATGTATTGTGTTTTTTGTTTGTACTTTTATGGATGTTTTCTATTCCGAATAAAGATCTTTTGACTTGACTTGACCTGAAAAAGAATACACACAAAATGCATGCATTGTACAGCATCCAACTCCCAAACCCCTCTCATACCAACACTGGACATTACCCATTCCATTCTTTCACCATTGCATAAACAGTTATAAGGCCCTTAGTTCACTAGCCATGATGTAGGTATATTTATTCTGTAAAATGATACTGTAAAGATAATTTACCCAGTTGTATTTAGAACACTACTCGTCCAAGAATGCCCTCAGGAAACAGCATTCCAATTGCTCCAATTATACATAGACCTCATAAGTCATACGTCATCACGCTACAGAGGCCAAAAGTTATGTACACGGAAAGCCGCAGCCGGCATTCCCGAACTACTGAGGCATGAGGATGTTGAACGCGGCAGCTCCCAATTAAAAGTAAGTGTGAGCAACGTTGTTTTGATTACTAGAAATAGAAGAGACCAACGGCTTTTAACTTTGTTTCATGCGGCAATAAGTACTAATGAGTCCCTTTCGATTCTAGGTGATTGAAACATCACCGTTTGATTCGGTTGTGAGTATTCCGTCTATTACACGCTATGGTGTGGTAGGGCTGATAAGGTGGTGCAGCCGGATTATGTGACTAACATAGGGTTGGCACTTATTTTGTATTGCTACAGGGAACATTAATTTTTCGACTAACGTGAAAGATTGCTTCAAGCAATTCGTGAGTATGGTTTCCATAGCAGATATTACTATATTCAGAGACGAATTAAGACGTGTGAGTCTAATAGTGGTTTGACTTTGGTTTTGGATTTTGGGACATCTTTGCCCATTTAGGCCTTACAACCACCGGCTGGTGGTTATTGGTAAGACCTTTATTTAAGTTGTTGGTTTAAGGTGTTTTCTGCACAATGGTGGTGGTTTGGAACACATTAACTTACACGTCGGAAGCATGTTTTGGTTTTCCCTTTGGGTGATTGGACGATACCTGGTATGCAAGGAGTGTTTTATACGTATTTATATTTATTTGTAGATATATATGTGCAACTTGTCCTGATGATGGTCCTATGGATTAAATAAACCGAAGAGGGACCGAAAAGTCGACGCCTGACACCGTTTTGCTTGCATTTATATCATTTTGTGTTTCAACAAGGAATGTATTGCAATGAAAAATTATTTTTTGCATGGTGTTTTGTTTGGTCCATGTAAATAGCAAAAGGTGTTACGTACTACTGAAATTAATCAACTGTAGCAGTATTGTTGTTGCCATGCCAAAAATGTTTGATAAAAAATTTTGATCAAAATTATGAAATAAACAACAGTATTATACTGTATCTACCTTGCTTCTGGTGAATGATTGATCACTTAAGTGGCAACAGTATTAATTGATGAAGAATATCTAAACAATTCCTTTGAGGACAATTGTAAATGTGGTATTGATTATACCCAGTCCTCACAGGATTATTGGGTGGCTCTGTTTTCATGAACAAGACCTGGAATGAGCTTTCATTCGACATCAGACTCACCCCTCTCTGCACATCTTCAGGAAGACACTCAACACCTGGCTCTTTGACTGGACAGAGCTGCTTACCCCCAGCACCCCCCGGTGCCTTGAGACCCTCATGGGTTAGTAGCATGCTTTACAATTCCCTAATAGATTGATTCTTTGACCTCAAGACCCTCAGCCATGTTTGGGGCAGGTTAATTAAACAAAGCAGAATGATGGCAGAGAATATTGCTTGGAGGTGAGGATGAGTCAGAAGGACCACAACATTTCTGATTGCAACTTCCTGTATAGAACTTCCTGCTCTTTATTTTCTGCATGAAAACTTTAGGTTTCAGGATGACTGTGGTTCTCCGCCACTGGAAGCTGAGTTTATGCCCTCAGAGCGGAGACTCCGCACCCTAGGTGGGGAATCCCCACCCGGGGAAGAGATTACACAGTTGAGCAGGTACCCAAAGATTCTATAAATAAACAACAAGGTACCAGAGGGTCTCAGATTAATGTGCCCATAAACAGAGAAAACTAACCAAGAACTCACCCTTGCCCCCAGATTATGTCACAGAGAGTTCTCCATGGATGAGGAAAAATACCCATCAGTCACCATTCGGATCCGCCCTTCATCATTTGGGATTTTGTCCGTACCACCCGTCAGAGATTATTAGTACTCTCCTAGGAGGTCAACCCGGTGGTAGGGGGTATCCTCACTGAGTAAAGAGACGACAGTGTGGTATACCACTCGATGTAGGTGAGAGGTAGAGAAAGAGGGACTGGGGTGTGCAGTGCAAAAGAAGGTGTGAAAGGAAGAAACCCTGAAAAGTGAGTTTAAAATTGGTTTAGAAAAAGCACCAGACAAAGATTTATTCCAGTTGTGCTTATCATACCAATGTTAAAAACAGTGCACCCGCTGACTACCCATTTATGCAGACAGCCTCAGGTCAATATGGTCGACTAGTTTCAGCAATTGAGGACTAATTTTGTCATTGCTTTCTTCAGGACCAGAATAAAAATAAATGCTACTACACCAAGTGAAAAAAGTAAGTCACAAGAAAAAAGTTACACCCAGGACAAATAAACAAGTGCACACGGTCACCTGTATGCTCCGGGTGTCCTTACAGTCTGTGAAAGTCACTGTGGGCAAGAAAGGTGAGGAGATAAGGCTTTCAATAGTAAATGGGCCAGATAGTAAAACCATCAAATATGGTTTAAACTAGAACACATAAGGTGTTATTCAAAAAAAGGCACTACCTGAGTGCAAACGCAATTTAACAACATTCGGGGAAATTTTTATGATACCAAATGTAGGTAAGCTCTTACCTCAATCTGTAAGGTTAGCTGGCCTCACCCCACTTGGCTGAGGCTCAGGGGAAGAATGAAGCACCGCTCTAGAAAACATGTAGGACACACATTAACACATAAAATGCACGTGACAGAGCAAAGCTCCTAGTACTAACATTAGCCAAAAACACATGGTCAAGTAGACCAGTCAGGGTAATATTGTGTTTAAAAAGGAAGCTCAATATGAGAGAGTAATCCTGATGGAAATATGCTCGCAAAAGCGCCTGGGCGCAAGGGCTCGCCCTACCTAACCGTTGGTACTCCTGGCCGGCGTCCTGGCCTTCTGGGGAGGTACCGACAGCTGGCGAGGGAGCGTAGATAAGCCCTGTCCTCATTGGATCGGAGGTCACGTGGGGCATCTTACTAGCGTCTCAGGATTGGTGTATATCCCCGCGTTGCTTAACAGCCACTCGCTGCCTTTCAAAGCTGGTTGCAACCGAGTCCACCGTGATCGGCTGCAGGCAGGTAGGAGGCTGGATAGAACCCGCGCTGCCATTGGGAGCGCGGTGACGTGACGCGTTCACAGCGCGTGTTGCGATTGGATACACTGCATATCAGAGCTGCGCTCCCATTGGGTGCCATGTTAATGGCTCGTGTTGGGTCTGCCTCAGTTGCCAAAGCGACGAGGATAAACAGAACAGGGTAAACAGGTAGAGGAATTTAACACGTGCTGAGAGTGCACGGTTTTTCAGCTGAAATAAATAAATTGAGTGACATGTGTGGCGAGCGCTAATGATATTTAGCTGAATGTATGGAATACTATGCACACTCAAAGGAGTCTAGTCAGGATACTGTGACTACTGGGTAGAATGTTGATGTTACGTTAAAGACATAGCAGGGCCAATACGCACTGCTCACATAAATTCCCACCCTCTGGCCTGTTGGTTAAATGCCTAGTAATATGTAGTACATAGTGGTGGTTCTCCCGCTAGGACGAGAGCCTCGGGGCATGTTGTAATTCTATCAAAAACACTAGTATTGGGGCATGTTGTAATCCTATCAAAAACACTAGTGTACATATCACCCTCCTGCAGGGAATGATGTAGGCCGTGAAGCAGTGTGAAAAAAGCTATAATAAGACAATGGTATTATTATTACAGAGAAGACCATGGGATTTCGTCATTCAGGCCCTCTTTGTGTGTCTTCAATTTGAGGACCCATCTCTGTTCTTTTTTCATTAGATAGCTGGCCACGTCTGTGGTGTGTGAGGGTAAGAAAGGTTGTTCGAGGACAGTCCATTGGAACTCTGTGGCTAAGTGTTTCGCTTCCAAGAAATGGGCAGTCAGTTTGGTGGCTTGTCTCGCGCAACGGATCGTGCTCTTGTGCTCAGATATCCGTATGCGGACCTTACGAGTAGTCATGCCCACGTACTTGTAGCCACATGGGCAAGTGATAAGGTAGATCACGTGGTCACTGTTACAATTAGTGAACTTAACTTGCTTCCATGGTCTGGTGGTCCCTATATCAATTTCCAGTGATCTCTTAGTCTGTGCGCAGACCTGGCAATTGCCACAAGGATGGTGCCCTTGAACAGGGGGAAGGTTCCACAGTGTGCCCACAGCTCTGGGCATCTCCTCACGTGGCCTGGTGTGCACCAGTCTGTCCCTCAGGTTTGGGCCCCTCTTGAAAGAGACAAGGGGGCGGGGAAGCGTAAGGCGCCCGGAGTTTAATATAGGCCAGTGCTTCTTGACCGCACTCTGAATGCCATTCGAAAGACTACCAAAAGTGTGGACAAAAGTGAGGCGGTCTAGGTCCGGTTTGGGAGGTTTCGGTTCCAATAGGGCTTCCCGGTTATTGTTCATAGCCCTTTTCATGGACCTCTTCACAAGTTTTGGAGGATATTTACGAGCCACAAGTTGCCTGCTAAGATCATTAGAGTGTTTTTCGAAAGCTGTCCCTGTGGAACAGTTCCTCTGTACCCGTAAAAATTGGCTAAACGGGAGGCTCTCCCTGAGTGCTCGTGGGTGGTTGCTGTCAAACAACAGCAAGGAGTTCCTTGCGGTTGGCTTCCTATAAAGCTCTGATTGTAGGCCATATGGTCCTGCTGTTATCAAGAGATCAAGGAATGCTAGTTGTGTTTGACCGAGCTCGATGGTAAATTTGAGGTGATTATTTTTGCTGTTGAGCCACCCCAGGAATTCTAAGCAGCTCTCACTCGACCCTCGCCATACCACAAAGACGTCGTCGATGTACCTTTTCCAGGTTTTCAATTTATCAATAAAAGGATTAGTCTGGTTCAGTACATGATTTTTTTCGAACGAATGAACGTACAGATTCGCCAGACTGGGGGCGTAAACGCTCCCCATACTGGTCCCTGAAGTTTGAAGGTAAACCTGATCCTCGAATTGGAAAAAGTTTTGTTTCATGGCCAGTGTGGCGCAGGCCATTATGAATGAGACAGGAGTGATGCTGTTGAACTCTCTGGACTCTAAAAGTTGGTGTATCACGTCCATTGTCTCATCTTGTGGGATGGAGGTGTAGAGTGCCTCAACATCAAATGAAACTAGGAGGTCAGTATCTCTATCAAACTCGATGGTGGGTAGCAATCTGAGAAGGTCGGTGGTGTCCTTTAGGTAAGTGGGCATTTCCTGCACCATAGGTCTCAAGAAATGGTCCACAAAGGTGGAGAGGGGTTCAAGGGCTGACCCTATCCCGGAAATGATGGGACGTCCTGGGGGTGGCCGTTGCTCCTTGTGAACCTTGGGTAAGGTGTAGAAGTAAGGCATCCTGGGGTGCTCATTGCAGAGGTACCTGGCTTCAGCTGAGGTGATCCATCCCTCTGTGGAGGCTTCTTCCACCATAGTTTTGATGTTTGTTTTCAGCTCATCCGTCGGGTCATAGTTAAGTAGAGCGTAAGACTGTCTCATATTCAATTGTCTAAGGCACTCTGTTCTGTAAACTTGTGTGTCCATTATCACAATTGATCCGCCCTTGTCAGCTGGCTTTATTGTTAAGTTCTTGTTGTCAGTCAAGGACTTAAGTGCTGAATGAAGAGTTTTGGGCAAGTTGTTAAAAACTCTATGGTTAGTACTGAAGAGGTCATCCATTTCTTTTTCTAAAGCCTGTTCATAAGCCAGTACCTGGGGAGGCATAAGATGGGTAGGAGGAGTGAAAGTAGACTTACACTTAAGTCCAGTGTTAGCATCTTCCTCACTCTGTATGTTCTCTTCCTTGTCCGCGAAGAAGAAGTGTAGTCTAATTTTTCTAAGAAACCTGGCTAATTCTAGCCTGGTTTCAAACTCATCATTATGATGAGTAGGCACAAAGCCTAGACCTTTATTTAAGGCCTCCTCCTCTTGTTGGGTCAGAACATGACTGCTCAGGTTGATGACTATACTGGTGCTGCACTGCTCTGTCCGGTCTCCTTGTTCTTCAATGAGTTGCTCCTCAGTGTCCTCCCTTCTGTTGATGTTGATGGGGGGCTGAAGTGAACTTGGGGCTGTGTGCTCCCTCTCTTCCTGCCTCGAGATCTGCCTCGGCCAAACCCTAAAAAAGGCTGCCCATTGAAGTTGTTTGCTTGAAAATTGCCGGGGAAGTTAGGCATGTTAGGACCCATAGGCTGTTGGAACGGGCCTGGTTGTTGTGGTGGGAAGAAGGGGTGCATCCCTCCAAAATGCCAGGGATGGGGTGACCACCACTGTTGTTGTAGGTTGCCCCTCCAATTGTTTCTAAAGTTCCTCTTTCCTTGGCCTCGGCCTCGTGAGTAGGAGTTATCACTACCAGTGTCGCTCCCTGACGAGTTATCGCCGGAGCTGGATGTGCTGTAAGATGATCCCTTCCTGCGGTTATTACTGCCAAAGTCTGGGGGAGTGTAAGTATCACTAGAGTAGGGATACATTTTCTCGAACTGAAATTTGTCAAGATCTTTTTTAAATTTATCCATCTTAACCGAAAGAGTATGTTCTCTGAAGTCTCTGTTGTTCTTATTCGTATCATCTAAGTTCTTACTAAAGACTTTAGGAGCAATTGTGGTCTTTATTTTAGACTCTAGGATTTGGATTTCTATAAGCATAGTGTCAGCTATGCGTTTAGACGTTTGAATGATCAAAATTAGCCAGTCTCTGGTGCACCTCCAAGCGATCAAGGCCCAGTTTTTTAAGAACTCTCTGTCATTTAGAAACAATCTAGGGGAGTTGGTTACTATGAGACCTGTAGGTGCACAGTCATTCCGTAGGTATTGAGCCATGATAGTACCATGCATGGCTGTCCTGGTTTGTGATTTCTTTAAAATTAACAGTTTACCCCAGTCGTCCTCACTCGCAGTGACTGCAGACCCGGAAGACTCTGTTAGGTCGGGATGATCAGCCAATGCTGCTAGAAGGTCAGCATCGGAGAAAGATAAACCATGGTTCTCTGCCATGTTAGGAGGAGATGTCCCGTCAGGCGTGCAAAGAATGATCTAGAGTGGCAAAACAGGCTCGAATCACATATGTGTGATGAACCAACTCTACAATAAAAATAATTCGTAGGAAATACAAGGTCCGCAGTTGAAAAACTGCACTGAACAACAAAAACAATACGGTGGAGGAGGACCTAGGGGAAGTTTAAAGACCGAGCTCTGGGTACTATCCCCAACAGAACCAATAAACAACAAGGTACCAGAGGGTCTCAGATTAATGTGCCCATAAACAGAGAAAACTAACCAAGAACTCACCCTTGCCCCCAGATTATGTCACAGAGAGTTCTCCATGGATGAGGAAAAATACCCATCAGTCACCATTCGGATCCGCCCTTCATCATTTGGGATTTTGTCCGTACCACCCGTCAGAGATTATTAGTACTCTCCTAGGAGGTCAACCCGGTGGTAGGGGGTATCCTCACTGAGTAAAGAGACGACAGTGTGGTATACCACTCGATGTAGGTGAGTGGTAGAGAAAGTGGGACTGGGGTGTGCAGTGCAAAAGAAGGTGTGAAAGGAAGAAACCCTGAAAAGTGAGTTTAAAATTGGTTTAGAAAAAGCACCAGACAAAGATTTATTCCAGTTGTGCTTATCATACCAATGTTAAAAACAGTGCACCCGCTGACTATCCATTTATGCAGACAGCCTCAGGTCAATATGGTCGACTAGTTTCAGCAATTGAGGACTAATTTTGTCATTGCTTTCTTCAGGACCAGAATAAAAATAAATGCTACTACACCAAGTGAAAAAAGTAAGTCACAAGAAAAAAGTTACACCCAGGACACATAAACAAGTGCACACGGTCACCTGTATGCTCCGGGTGTCCTTACAGTCTGTGAAAGTCACTGTGGGCAAGAAAGGTGAGGAGATAAGGCTCTCAATAGTAAATGGGCCAGATAGTAAAACCATCAAATATGGTTTAAACTAGAACACATAAGGTGTTATTCAAAAAAAGGCACTACCTGAGTGCAAACGCAATTTAACAACATTTGGGGAAATTTTTATGATACCAAATGTAGGTAAGCTCTTACCTCAATCTGTAAGGTTAGCTGGCCTCACCCCACCTGGCTGAGGCTCAGGGGAAGAATGAAGCACCGCTCTAGAAAACATGTAGGACACACATTAACACATAAAATGCACGTGACAGAGCAAAGCTCCTAGTACTAACATTAGCCAAAAACACATGGTCAAGTAGACCAGTCAGGGTAATATTGTGTTTAAAAAGGAAGCTCAATATGAGAGAGTAATCCTGATGGAAATATGCTCGCAAAAGCGCCTGGGCGCGAGGGCTCGCCTTACCTAACCGTCGGTACTCCTGGCCGGCGTCCTGGCCTTCTGGGGAGGTACCGACAGCTGGCGAGGGAGCGTAGATAAGCCCTGTCCTCATTGGATCGGAGGTCACATGGGGCATCTTACTAGCGTCTCAGGATTGGTGTATATCCCCGCGTTGCTTAACAGCCACTCGCTGCCTTTCAAAGCTGGTTGCAACCGAGTCCACCGTGATCGGCTGCAGGCAGGTAGGAGGCTGGATAGAACCCGCGCTGCCATTGGGAGCGCGGTGACGTGACGCGTTCACAGCGCGTGTTGCGATTGGATACACTGCATATCAGAGCTGCGCTCCCATTGGGTGCCATGTTAATGGCTCGTTTTGGGTCTGCCTCAGTTGCCAAAGCGACGAGGATAAACAGAACAGGGTAAACAGGTAGAGGAATTTAACACGTGCTGAGAGTGCACGGTTTTTCAGCTGAAATAAATAAATTGAGTGACATGTGTGGCGAGCGTTAATGATATTTAGCTGAATGTATGGAATACTATGCACACTCAAAGGAGTCTAGTCAGGATACTGTGACTACTGGGTAGAATGTTGATGTTACGTTAAAGACATAGCAGGGCCAATACGCACTGCTCACATAAATTCCCACACTCTGGCCTGTTGGTTAAATGCCTAGTAATATGTAGTACATAGTGGTGGTTCTCCCGCTAGGACGAGAGCCTCGGGGCATGTTGTAATTCTATCAAAAACACTAGTATTGGGGCATGTTGTAATCCTATCAAAAACACTAGTGTACATATCACCCTCCTGCAGGGAATGATGTAGGCCGTGAAGCAGTGTGAAAAAAGCTATAATAAGACGATGGTATTATTATTACAGAGAAGACCATGGGATTTCGTCATTCAGGCCCTCTTTGTGTGTCTTCAATTTGAGGACCCATCTCTGTTCTTTTTTCATTAGATAGCTGGCCACGTCTGTGGTGTGTGAGGGTAAGAAAGGTTGTTCGAGGACAGTCCATTGGAACTCTGTGGCTAAGTGTTTCGCTTCCAAGAAATGGGCAGTGAGTTTGGTGGCTTGTCTCGCGCAACGGATCGTGCTCTTGTGCTCAGATATCCGTATGCGGACCTTACGAGTAGTCATGCCCACGTACTTGTAGCCACATGGGCAAGTGATAAGGTAGATCACGTGGTCACTGTTACAATTAGTGAACTTAACTTGCTTCCATGGTCTGGTGGTCCCTATATCAATTTCCAGTGATCTCTTAGTCTGTGCGCAGACCTGGCAATTGCCACAAGGATGGTGCCCTTGAACAGGGGGAAGGTTCCACAGTGTGCCCACAGCTCTGGGCATCTCCTCACGTGGCCTGGTGTGCACCAGTCTGTCCCTCAGGTTTGGGCCCCTCTTGAAAGAGACAAGGGGGGTGCACCAGAGACTGGCTAATTTTGATCATTCAAACGTCTAAACGCATAGCTGACACTATGCTTATAGAAATCCAAATCCTAGAGTCTAAAATAAAGACCACAATTGCTCCTAAAGTCTTTAATAAGAACTTAGATGATACGAATAAGAACAACAGAGACTTCAGAGAACATACTCTTTCGGTTAAGATGGATACATTTAAAAAAGATCTTGACAAATTTCAGTTCGAGAAAAGTTATCCCTACTCTAGTGATACTTACACTCCCCCAGACTTTGGCAGTAATAACCGCAGGAAGGGATCATCTTACAGCACATCCAGCTCCGGCGATAACTCGTCAGGTAGCGACACTGGTAGTGATAACTCCTACTCACGAGGCCGAGGCCAAGGTAAGAGGAACTTTAGAAACAATTGGAGGGGCAACCAACAACAACAGTGGTGGTCACCCCATCCCTGGCATTTTGGAGGGATGCACCCCTTCTTCCCACCACAACAACCAGGCCCGTTCCAACAGCCTATGGGTCCTAACATGCCTAAATTCCCCAGCAATTTTCAAGCGAACAACTTCAATGGGCAGCCTTTTTTAGGGTTTGGCCGAGGCAGATCTCGAGGCAGGAAGAGAGGGAGCACACAGCCCCAAGTTCACTTCAGCCCCCCATCAACATCAACAGAAGGGAGGACACTGAGGAGCAACTCATTGAAGAACAAGGAGACCGGACAGAGCAGTGCAGCACCAGTATAGTCATCAACCTGAGCAGTCATGTTCTGACCCAACAAGAGGAGGAGGCCTTAAATAAAGGTCTAGGCTTTGTGCCTACTCATCATAATGATGAGTTTGAAACCAGGCTAGAATTAGCCAGGTTTCTTAGAAAAATTAGACTACACTTCTTCTTCGCGGACAAGGAAGAGAACATACAGAGTGAGGAAGATGCTAACACTGGACTTAAGTGTAAGTCTACTTTTACTCCTCCTACCCATCTTATGCCTCCCCAGGTACTGGCTTATGAACAGGCTTTAGAAAAAGAAATGGATGACCTCTTCAGTACTAACCATAGAGTTTTTAACAACTTGCCCAAAACTCTTCATTCAGCACTTAAGTCCTTGACTGACAACAAGAACTTAACAATAAAGCCAGCTGACAAGGGCGGATCAATTGTGATAATGGACACACAAGTTTACAGAACAGAGTGCCTTAGACAATTGAATATGAGACAGTCTTACGCTCTACTTAACTATGACCCGACGGATGAGCTGAAAACAAACATGAAAACTATGGTGGAAGAAGCCTCCACAGAGGGATGGATCACCTCAGCTGAAGCCAGGTACCTCTGCAATGAGCACCCCAGGATGCCTTACTTCTACACCTTACCCAAGGTTCACAAGGAGCAACGGCCACCCCCAGGACGTCCCATCATTTCCGGGATAGGGTCAGCCCTTGAACCCCTCTCCACCTTTGTGGACCATTTCTTGAGACCTATGGTGCAGGAAATGCCCACTTACCTAAAGGACACCACCGACCTTCTCAGATTGCTACCCACCATCGAGTTTGATAGAGATACTGACCTCCTAGTTTCATTTGATGTTGAGGCACTCTACACCTCCATCCCACAAGATGAGACACTGGACGTGATACACCAACTTTTAGAGTCCAGAGAGTTCAACAGCATCACTCCTGTCTCATTCATAATGGCCTGCGCCACACTGGCCATGAAACAAAACTTTTTCCAATTCGAGGATCAGGTTTACCTTCAAACTTCAGGGACCAGTATGGGGAGCGTTTACGCCCCCAGTCTGGCGAATCTGTACGTTCATTCGTTCGAAAAAAATCATGTACTGAACCAGACTAATCCTTTTATTGATAAATTGAAAACCTGGAAAAGGTACATCGACGACGTCTTTGTGGTATGGCGAGGGTCGAGTGAGAGCTGCTTAGAATTCCTGGGGTGGCTCAACAGCAGAAATAATCACCTCAAATTTACCATCGAGCTCGGTCAAACACAACTAGCATTCCTTGATCTCTTGATAACAGCAGGACCATATGGCCTACAATCAGAGCTTTATAGGAAGCCAACCGCAAGGAACTCCTTGCTGTTGTTTGACAGCAACCACCCACGAGCACTCAGGGAGAGCCTCCCGTTTAGCCAATTTTTACGGGTACAGAGGAACTGTTCCACAGGGACAGCTTTCGAAAAACACTCTAATGATCTTAGCAGGCAACTTGTGGCTCGTAAATATCCTCCAAAACTTGTGAAGAGGTCCATGAAAAGGGCTATGAACAATAACCGGGAAGCCCTATTGGAACCGAAACCTCCCAAACCGGACCTAGACCGCCTCACTTTTGTCCACACTTTTGGTAGTCTTTCGAATGGCATTCAGAGTGCGGTCAAGAAGCACTGGCCTATATTAAACTCCGGGCGCCTTACGCTTCCCCGCCCCCTTGTCTCTTTCAAGAGGGGCCCAAACCTGAGGGACAGACTGGTGCACACCAGGCCACGTGAGGAGATGCCCAGAGTTGTGGGCACACTGTGGAACCTTCCCCCTGTTCAAGGGCACCATCCTTGTGGCAATTGCCAGGTCTGCGCACAGACTAAGAGATCACTGGAAATTGATATAGGGACCACCAGACCATGGAAGCAAGTTAAGTTCACTAATTGTAACAGTGACCACATGATCTACCTTATCACTTGCCCATGTGGCTACAAGTACGTGGGCATGACTACTCGTAAGGTCCGCATACGGATATCTGAGCACAAGAGCACGATCCGTTGCGCGAGACAAGCCACCAAACTCACTGCCCATTTCTTGGAAGCAAAACACTTAGCCACAGAGTTCCAATGGACTGTCCTCGAACAACCTTTCTTACCCTCACACACCACAGACGTGGCCAGCTATCTAATGAAAAAAGAACAGAGATGGGTCCTCAAATTGAAGACACACAAAGAGGGCCTGAATGACGAAATCCCATGGTCTTCTCTGCAATAATAATACCATTGTCTTATTATAGCTTTTTTCACACTGCTTCATGGCCTACATCATTCCCTGCAGGAGGGTGATATGTACACTAGTGTTTTTGATAGGATTACAACATGCCCCAATACTAGTGTTTTTGATAGAATTACAACATGCCCCGAGGCTCTCGTCCTAGCGGGAGACCACCACTATGTACTACATATTACTAGGCATTTAACCAACAGGCCAGAGGGTGGGAATTTATGTGAGCAGTGCGTATTGGCCCTGCTATGTCTTTAACGTAACATCAACATTCTACCCAGTAGTCACAGTATCCTGACTAGACTCCTTTGAGTGTGCATAGTATTCCATACATTCAGCTAAATATCATTAGCGCTCGCCACACATGTCACTCAATTTATTTATTTCAGCTGAAAAACCGTGCACTCTCAGCACGTGTTAAATTCCTCTACCTGTTTATCCTGTTCTGTTTATCCTTGTCGCTTTGGCAACTGAGGCAGACCCAACACGAGCCATTAACATGGCACCCAATGGGAGCGCAGCTCTGATATGCAGTGTATCCAAGCGCAACACGCGCTGTGAACGCGTCACGTCACCGCGCTCCCAATAGCAGCGCGGGTTCTATCCAGCCTCCTACCTGCCTGCAGCCGATCACGGTGGACTCGGTTGCAACCAGCTTTGAAAGGCAGCGAGTGGCTGTTAAGCAACGCGGGGATATACACCAATCCTGAGACGCTAGTAAGATGCCCCATGTGACCTCTGATCCAATGAGGACAGGGCTTATCTACGCTCCCTCGCCAGCTGTCGGTACCTCCCCAGAAAGGCCAGGACGCCGGCCAGGAGTACCGATGGTTAGGTAAGGCGAGCCCTCGCGCCCAGGCGCTTTTGCGAGCATATTTCCATCAGGATTACTCTCTCATATTGAGCTTCCTTTTTAAACACAATGTTACCCTGACTGGTCTACTTGACCATGTGTTTTTGGCTAATGTTAGTACTAGGAGCTTTGCTCTGTCACGTGCATTTTATGTGTTAATGTGTGTCCTACATGTTTTCTAGAGCGGTGCTTCATTCTTCCCCTGAGCCTCAGCCAGGTGGGGTGAGGCCAGCTAACCTTACAGATTGAGGTAAGAGCTTACCTACATTTGGTATCATAAAAATTTCCCCAAATGTTGTTAAATTGCGTTTGCACTCAGGTAGTGCCTTTTTTTGAATAACACCTTATGTGTTCTAGTTTAAACCATATTTGATGGTTTTACTATCTGGCCCATTTACTATTGAGAGCCTTATCTCCTCACCTTTCTTGCCCACAGTGACTTTCACAGACTGTAAGGACACCCGGAGCATACAGGTGACCGTGTGCACTTGTTTATGTGTCCTGGGTGTAACTTTTTTCTTGTGACTTACTTTTTTCACTTGGTGTAGTAGCATTTATTTTTATTCTGGTCCTGAAGAAAGCAATGACAAAATTAGTCCTCAATTGCTGAAACTAGTCGACCATATTGACCTGAGGCTGTCTGCATAAATGGATAGTCAGCGGGTGCACTGTTTTTAACATTGGTATGATAAGCACAACTGGAATAAATCTTTGTCTGGTGCTTTTTCTAAACCAATTTTAAACTCACTTTTCAGGGTTTCTTCCTTTCACACCTTCTTTTGCACTGCACACCCCAGTCCCACTTTCTCTACCACTCACCTACATCGAGTGGTATACCACACTGTCGTCTCTTTACTCAGTGAGGATACCCCCTACCACCGGGTTGACCTCCTAGGAGAGTACTAATAATCTCTGACGGGTGGTACGGACAAAATCCCAAATGATGAAGGGCGGATCCGAATGGTGACTGATGGGTATTTTTTCTCATCCATGGAGAACTCTCTGTGACATAATCTGGGGGCAAGGGTGAGTTCTTGGTTAGTTTTCTCTGTTTATGGGCACATTAATCTGAGACCCTCTGGTACCTTGTTGTTTATTGGTTCTGTTGGGGATAGTACCCAGAGCTCGGTCTTTAAACTTCCCCTAGGTCCTCCTCCACCGTATTGTTTTTGGTGACCCAAAGATTCTATACAGAAAATTACAAACAGGATAAGAAAAGCAGGAAGTTCCCCACCTCACTGTTGGCTGTCTGCCCACCAAATTATAATGTTGGCGGAATGTTGAAGGAAAGACCACCAGAGACCTGCTGAAACCGCCAGGGAGAAAGCATCTGTCAGAGGGTGGTGCAGACAAGTTTACTGCCATCTGAATTAGGAGTTGTTTTTTTTCCGACTCAGCGTTGGTGAAAAGACTGTCTGATTAGAGTTGGCGGAATTGGAGGAATTGGGGTGCATACTCACCCATTTTTTTACAGGGAGTGAAAAACTTCAATGCCTCAATCAACAATTGCGCAGACAGCATCGTCCCCATCAAATGCAACATTAAGAGAAATTCTCCAAAACAAATACAATTTGAATTCTCCAACCCAGCTGCCAGCTAAAATTACATCATATCCTCACAGAAGCTGTGTGACAACCTCGGCCACTTCTTCCAAGACAATATTACAACTATATACAGAAACTTCGAACCCCAACCCACACCTACTGACTTCCACCCTGATTGCAGCCCAAAAACGACATCTGAATCCTCCTCAATTGAGGAGAAACAGCAGCTTTGATCCTCCTTGACCTCTTGGCAGCCTTCGACACCATATCCCACCATACACTGATCGAAAGACTCCATCACATCGACATCCAAGGGGACGCACTCAGGGGGATTTCCTCATTCCTCACCAGAAAACCAGAGGATGCACCTCCCACCTTTCACCTCTGAACCCAAGAAGATCACCTGCAATGTCCACCTGGGCTCATCCCTCATCCCCACGCTCTTCAACACATATATGACCCAGCTGGCCAACATCGTCAGATTCCACTGTCTCAACATAATTTCATATGCAGACGACACCCAACTCATCCTCTCAGTCTCTGATAACCCCACCACCACCAGAACCAACTTCCACAGGTGCATGACAAATGTCACAAAATGGATGAAGAACAACTGCCTGCAGCTGAACACAGAACAGACGGAATTACTGATCTTTGGCAACAGCAACAACACATGGAACAATTCCTAGTGGCCATCATAACTAGGACCCACATCCACACCCTTCAACCATACCAGAAACATCAGAATCATAATTCACAAGAGGTTCACCATGAAATCACAGATCATCAATGTCTCCTCTGTCTTGCTTCCTCATACTACACCTGCTACGTAAAATCTTCAAGTGGCTAACCCTACACATGAGACACGCCATGACACAAGCCCTCATCACAAACCAACTGGACTATGGCAATGCCTTCTCTGTAGGAATCTAAAGAGACTTTAGATCATACAGAAAGCCACAGCCAGACTCATCTTTGGCCTTCCCCGAAGAACCCACATCACAACCACCTCAGGAAATTCCACTGGCTCCTCATACAGAAGAGATGCCAAATCATGCTGCTGACCCATGCACATAAAGCTCTACACAACCTAGGACCCACTTACTTTAACCATCCGCCTGAGCTTCCACAAACCATTGATAAGACTATGCTCTACCTTTCTTTCACTTGCAATACTCCATGCATATACCAAAGCAAACGATGAGGAAGCTTCTTCTCCCAATACCACAGCAAAGACCTGAAACAGCCTCCCCATGCTCCTCCAGACCATCACCTTACTTCTGAAAACCAAATGTCCTTAAGACCTGACTGTTCAAATAAGCCCCTGGGTCCTGCAAGTGCCTGGATACTCTATTGGATGATTAGCCGTGCTTTATAAATCCTGATTCATTGACTGAGTCTTTCCACATGGATAACTTCCTCTTGGGCCCCTTCACAGCAGCATCTGGACCACAAAGAAAATGACCCTGTTGGCACCGAAATCCAGGTAAGTCAGTATTGCCCTATTCGCCCATTGACTGGAATGGGCACGTATGGTTATGCATATGTGTACATTTAACACTTGAGCAGTCAAAATATACACACCTGCTTTGACACATATGAGAAAATATTCCCCACAATCACTAACACTGCCGCTAGGGCCAGCGGTGACATAATATGGCACGTGGTGGAACCCTGCTGCAGCGGTCTTCTTTAGATTGCCGCTGTGGCATATTGGCAGTAGCACTGCCGAACTCATAATCAGGCCCTAGGTCTGGTAGTGAGTGCTCAGGCACACAGCTCAATCAGGAGCATGTAATATGAAAACAAATACTACGTTAATTGAAGTCCTGTGCAAGATGACTAGGTGTGTAGGTGGAGTCAGGTGATGAAATATCACAGCAGGTGTGCAAGGCACTACAAGCACAATGACTTTTGCATAGTGTAATGGTGCAGCGCTGCACAGAGGCGTGTGTTGGGTGCAACTCTGGATAAGAGACTGGGATGCCCGTACAGTGCTTTAACATTAGGGGCGTGTGTATAGCGCTGTATAAGAGGGGTATGGTCTAGTCGATGAAAGAAACAGGGGAGCTGCTACAACTCTGTAAAAAGGTAGGAGTCCGCAAATATCATTGTAAGCCAGAAGGGGCTGGTACAATATTGTAGGATATTGGGGAGTGGTTACAACATTTTAATGGATGGGAAAGTGGGTATAGAGTTGCAAGAGAATGGGGTTTTGGTACAGCGCTGTAAGACAACATGCACACCAGGCTCAAGGACTCCATGCTTTTGTAGTACCTTTCTCCAATCTTGAGTTCGGTGCGGGAGGTGTTGCCTCCCCCTGTCAAGCTGCTGGTCCTGACTGTGGTGTAGGTGAGCAGCCACCTGCCTGTTCTATGCCTGTCAGTGCTCCTCCTGCCTGCTGGGCCCCACTGTCGCCACTGCTGTATATGTATTTTAATACTCTGGTGTAGGGAAACTGCAATTCCCAGACTGCCCTAAAAGGTCGAATCAAAGAGCTCATTAAAAAAACTTTTCCTTTATTTTAGTCTTCCAGACATGGGAGAGACCACAACTCCAGTGGATCCCAGTGAAGGTCACAGCTGTGAGTTCACGTTAAGCGCTTTGTGTTTCAATCTATTTGCTATTTGCAGTCTACCCGGTTTAAAAGAGAACACAACTCCCATGAGATTGCACTCCTCGACACTGTGAGAAAGTCATCCTTTTTACCCTGATGACCTCTATTTTTTGACTGTGAAGTAGTGTGGCTCACTGGTCAGAGGCGGCAGACCCGAGAGCAGAGGACGGCCCGGGACCAGGGTTCGATTCCCGGCGCGGCAGGTTTCTGGACCAGGGTCAGCGGACTCGATAATTCTCTCGCCTCGGTGCCCACTCTGATCAGCGATCACACTCGGCAACTCTGGGCATTAGCTTGCCTCATCTTCACTAACGGCCCCACCAGACCGCCGGGGATGCCTGGTCTCACCCTGGAGATACCCATTAAGGGACCATCTCTCAGGGAAGCCAGGAAGGGTTTCGCAGCGGTCGAAGCGCCTTGGGACCCTACGGGTAAGTAGTGCGCTATATAAATGCCAATACATTACATTACATTACTGATACTGGTAATTATTGACTCTGCTGGTGCCCGGGGCTCTGCTAACTAGGTCGAGGGCCAATTCCCTGACTAAAAGGTATATGGTAATTAGGTGTCATTATAATTGGTACTGACAACCTACCTGTAGGTCCCTAGTATATAGTGGGGCACATAGGTTTAGAGGTCCGGTAGATGTAATGAACGTAAGTGTGCACTGCTGTGGTGACTGATGTCATTTGAAAGACAGCCTCTAAAAAATAACTATGTCCAAGTTCTACTTTGGGATTGAAAGTATTTTTAAAGTCTTAAACAACCTTATTTATACACACAAGTCCCCCTTATGGAGAAGTGTGGCTCAGGGGTTAGAGGCGGCAGACCCGGAAGCTGAGATCGTTCCTGGACCAGGGTTCAATTCCCCGCCTCGGCAGGTCTAGGACTCAAAAATTCCACGGACTCGATAATTCTCGTTCCGGTGCCTACTCGACTCACGGGCTCACACTCTGCGACTCTGGGCAATAGCTTGCTTAATCTCCACTACGGCCCCTCGCGGCGGGATGCCTGGCTTTCACCTTGTGGATACCCTGCTGGGGTTATCTCACAGGGGAATACCAGGACGGGTTCCCAAGGCAAGCGCCTTGATGCCTACGGGTGATACGTGCGCTATATAAATTGCAATACATTTACATTTACATTTACATTTACTCTATGTGCCCCAAGGGTAGTATGCTTTGTAGTAATAGGCAGGAACAATATAATAGATGTTTTATGTGCCTTGGTGAGGGAACATATAGTAAAGAGGGGTGGGTAACCCAATATTCCCTTGCGGGCTCGGGCAGACAATATGTATAGATAAAGATACCAGCAAGGGTTTTACTTTTGTTGAATAATTACAGCGACTAAGATCTATATTACTAAGACTCTTAAACTGAGAACATCAGCTGCTGAAATTGTTTAATCTCACCTTGTTCTTAGTGAGGGACCCAAAAAGAGCTGCCACACTAGCTCTAGGGAAGCAAAAAATGCAAAATGAGAAGCAACACAAGAGGTTATATTTTAAAAAAGACTTATTATTTGTTTTCTCGAATATAATTGTATGGGTTCAAAATCAACTGAATTGATACCATATCTCAAGTACAAGGAAAAAGACATTCATTCCATTAATACAAAAGATAAAAATCCAGTCTGTATGATTAATAACAATGACTTCTTGTTTAAATAAACAGTAAATCAGAAGCAATAAATGTCAATTAATTCAGACATGGACTGGTGTGTTGACGTTTCGGTCTTAACGGTGTTATCCCAAGACCATCATCAGGACGAAAGTTTGTAAGGTATAGTTGACCCTTGTAGAAAAAGTTAGTAGTGTGACCCAGTCTATGGGATAGATCAATTGTAGTTGGTTGTATCACACTGAGGAATCTCAAATGTCTCTCACTTGTGGCGTTATGTCAGAAGTACACAGGCCGAGATATCATTTCTTAAACCGATGTCGGAGATCAATT
Organism: Lissotriton vulgaris; assembly: GCF_964263255.1. Classification (NCBI taxonomy): domain Eukaryota; kingdom Metazoa; phylum Chordata; class Amphibia; order Caudata; family Salamandridae; genus Lissotriton; species Lissotriton vulgaris. The sequence continues at coordinate 70,261,444 of NC_141696.1, forward strand.
ATAAAGCTTAGTTGAAAAGTCACCAAACGAAACGAGTAAGCTGCCACCGTAGTCTCTGGTCAAAGTTAATCTTTGACCAGAGACTACGGTGTACTACTGTGTCTAGCAACTGAGATCCCTGACTGGAAACATCAAGAAGAAGAAGGACTGCCCCGCTGAACCTCTGGTCTTCGCCAAAGAGGACTTTGCCTTGCTTTACAATTTAAGGAATGGACTCCCTGAAAGCAACAGGTACAAAAGAGTGTTAAGAAGTCACTGGCATCAACTCCACCAAGAAGAGCCCAGCTGTCCAGTGGACTTTTAAAGATTTGACCAGGTGGATTAGGGGAATTTTAGTCCCAACTCTCCATCGAGCAACTCAGACCTTATGGAACATTGGCTGGTGTTGTGGACCCTTCAAGACACCAAAAGTAGCTTCTGGAAGAAGATCCGGAAGTTTGTAATCATTTGGAGAATTTTGGGAAAAAAGTGCCATAATTTGACTGACCCACTGTCGAGAGTCTAGCCGGCAAAGACGAACCGCGACTCAGCCTGAACTACAGGTTTACCCCGCTGAATGCTCCGGAGTTCTGTGCCGTCGATGACAAGATCCAAGACCGCGAGGAAATCACCAAGGCCTCACACTGACGTAAGCGACCTTAGTTGAACTGCAATCCCAACCTGCCATGGAGTCTTGTTGGACGTTGAGAGAAAAAGAACCAAAAAGGTGACTAAGTGCAAAAGTAAAATTTTGCCCGGCCCCGACCACCTCATCGCATCTGACCCACACTCCCTCGTGGTCGGCCTGAAACTTTGACTTGATCCCGGTCATGCGCAACTAGAAGTCCCCGGATGGTGCTTTCATGCTTCTAAGCACATTCATATCTCTGGTTTCCTACATTGGATTTTTATTGATTTTGTGACATTTTAATTATGAAAATACTTCCTATTTTTATAAATTAGTGTTTGAGTTTTATTGTGTGGTAGGTTTTACTTATTTACTGTTAATTGTTTTTTTTAAAGGCTTTACACCCCTTCCTGCTAAGTTAAGCCTGCCTGTTTGCAGCCAAGCTACCAAGGCTTGAGCATGACTTAATTTATTGAGAACCTGACTGGTCCTTATTTGTGATTGTGGTGTCATTACTAAGTGTAGGTACCTACCTGCCCTTACAAATAAACCACCTTTCAACAGATATAAAAATCAGTGATATATACAATGCTGACAACTGGTGTTTTACCATCAATTTAAGGCAAGACAATGGCATCATAGGTATGAAGACCCACTATGTGGGTCCCACTTCATTTTGTGTTGCCTTTTGAGGTCTTGGTGCTTAAATATATACTGTGGTGGGCAAAGTAAAAATCAGCGCATTCCACCCACCCCCTACCAGGTACCTGCCACAAAGAGGAAGGGCAAGGGGCATAGGAAACCTGATCCTGAAACTCCCATGATCTGGGAGGAAGCTGACCCTGAGGGGGACGCCACAGAATCTACAGGGGAGTACATTGCTTTCCTTAGAAAACTACCTGAACTGAGCAACTGCCTATGCCCAAGCAACTGTCAGCACCGTTGCTGATCACTTGCTTTATTGGGACAATCGTCTACTATATAGCAAACCTAAGGTACCTCAGCTTGGTGCAGCATATGCGTTGCTGGTCCCTAGTACTATAGGGCCCTCCTACTGGAGCAGGATTATGAATTTTCCCTAGCAGGTCATCTGGGGCAGTACAAGACCTTTGAAATGCTCTTCGCACACTTTGATTGGGCTTTGATGAGGATAAACTCAGATGCGTTCTGCAGATCATGCCCTAACTGCCAGGACAGTGGTAAGTCAAGTTGGAAGCGCAAGGCTACCCTGCAGACATTTCCTGTCATTGCCACTTATTTTGAAAGGGTGGGCATTGACATTGTGTGGTGTCTGGACTCAAAGACCGCCCTGGGCAACAGGCTCATCCTGGTCTTGGTGGAGGCTATCCCTCAGAGGACAGTGACTGTGCCTTCAATGGTCAGGGCACTGATGGGGATATTTACACAAGTGGGATTCCCCAAGGATGTGATATCTGTCTGGGGACCATCTTCTTGTCTTGCTAGAATAAGTGGAAGCAGTGGAGTGTAACATATAGATTTTCCATACACTATTACCCCTAAACTGATGGCTCTAAGCATATTTTAGTCTGGGATATGGCTGGAAAACAAAAGAAGCCTTTTTAAAATATAGGTTGGGGATCCTACCAGCCATTCCATATCTACCACTGTGGCTGAGAACGAACTATGGGACTAGATGCCGGCTGTGCGGAATAGGAGTCGAAGACTTAGAACATTTACTATGCACTTGCTCGAGGCTGAACGAGGAGAGAGCAGCCCTGTTAAAAACAGCCTTTAACGAACTAAGTATCCGCTCACGCAGACAAGCAGTCCTTGCTTGTTTTGATCCTGGTCTTCCACCGCTAAATGGGAAGCTGGTGAAATTTCTGATACTAGCAGAACGAAAATTACCATGCCAGGCAGTCGGCTAAAGAGGAAATTTCGGGCTGTGACCAGCTGCTATGGACAATTTGCCACTCACGTTTATTGATTTTAGTAATGTTACTTTTTAACTAAAATTTCTTGCTTTTACATTTTCTTTTTTAATTCTACTTGTGGAGATTGTTTTAATGTATTTTTTTGTAATGGTTTTAACTTACCCCTAAACTGATGGACATGCTGAGATGTTCAACAAGGCCCTGAAAGGCATGGTCATGGGCCTTTCAGAGCCATTAAAACAGAAGTGGGACATCCTATTGCCATATCTGTTGTACAGGGACGTACCACATAAGAGACTTGGATTCAGCCCGTTTGAGCTTCTGTAAGGCTCCCTGCACAACTGACACTCAGTCTAGTGAAGGAAGCATTGGAGCAGGCTCCTAGATACGCCCCCTAGGATATGGTAGGCTACCTTCTGTCACACTGTACCCAGATGAAGTGCTTTTGGAAGAAAGCCAAGAGAATCTAGAAGTCAGCCAGGAGGTCATAAAATGGTGGTTTGACCAGAAATCCACCCTGGTCGAGTATCAACCTGATCACAAAGTGTGGGTGATAGAGCCTGTGGGATTCTGGGTCCTACAAAACGAATGGTCCTGGCCATATGAGGTAAAAGAATGCAAGAGTCAGATCACCTACCCGGTGGATCTCAAGAACCCTGGAGCCCTTTAACACTGTGATCTTCAGTTCAAGCTGGGAGGAACACCTGTGTAAGCATGGGCGCAAAATCCGTTCCGCTCGCGGATTTTGCGGATTTTCGGCAAATTCGCGAACCGCGAATTCCTGCGAATTTGCCGAAAATCCGCAAATCCGCGAGCGGAATGGATCCGGGGGCAAAAGTTCAAGCTTCAAGCTTGTAACTATTTTAGAATGGCGACGGCAAGCTGCCAGCGCCATTCTAAAATAGTTACTAAGTTAGCTTCAACAGGAAGCACTAATAGAAGCAGGTGCTCGAGTTTAACTGAATTCGAGCACCTGCTTTATTTTATCTATTAGTGCTTCCTGATGAAGCTAACTTAGTAACTATTTTAGAATGGCGCTGGCAGCTTGCTGGCGCCATTCTAAAATAAAACAGGAGAGGGGCAGGGGGCAGAAGGGCACAACAACGAGTGTGGCAGAGGGAAGAAGGGCACAACAACGAGTGGGGCAGAGGGCAGAAGGGCACAACAACGAGTGGGGCATAGGGCAGAATGGCACAACAACGAGTGGGGCAGAGGGCAGAATGGCACAAAAACGAATGGGGCTGAGGGCAGAAGGGCACAAAAACGAGTGGGGCAGAAGGCAGAATGGCACAAAAACGAGTGGGGCAGAGGGCAGAAGGGCACAAAAACGAGTGGGGCAGAGGGCAGAATGGCACAAAAACGAGTGGGGCAGAGGGCAGAAGGGCACAAAAAACGAGTGGGGCAGAGGGCAGAATGGCACAAAAACGAGTGGGGCAGAGGGCAGAAGGGCACAACAACGAGCGGTCTCGCACAAAAAAAAACCCACGAACACGCAAAGCGCCCCGCGAATACGCAAAACGCCCCGCAAACATGCAAATTGCCCCGCGAACATGCAAAAAAACATCCGCAAATTCGCGAATTTTGCGGATCGCGAATTCGCAAATCCGCTAATTCGCAAACCGCGAATTCGCAAAATTCACCCATACTTACACCTATGCTACCTCAGGGAAGTGCCTCAGGATCTGAAGAGGATTTAGAAAAGGGGGTGGTGATGAACAGAGTGTCTGAGTTAAACAGACCACTCTTACCCAGTCCAAAGATCAGGGCTTGATCCATCACCGTTATTTATCTCACTGCCCCATCCCAGCTCAGAACCTGGCTATATGCAAATCAGTCTGTCCCTGGCCCAGTGCATCATGGGAACAGGGCAGACTAAACTACCAAGCCAATTCTTCACCAGAAAGGAGACAAGCTACCGGGGACCGGTTTCTGGCATTTCAGCCTTCTTCGGCCCGGCTTGCTTGAATCCTGATGGAGCAGTGAGAAAGGGACTCATGTCTGAGTATACCCTGCCACACCTATAGTGGCCAAAAACGATTTAGAAAAGGGGGTGGTGATGAACAGAGTGTCTGAGTTAAACAGACCACTCTTACCCAGTCCAAAGATCAGGGCTTGATCCATCACCGTTATTTATCTCACTGCCCCATCCCAGCTCAGAACCTGGCTATATGCAAATCAGTCTGTCCCTGGCCCAGTGCATCATGGGAACAGTGCAGACTAAACTACCAAGCCAATTCTTCACCAGAAAGGAGACAAGCTACCGGGGACCGGTTTCTGGCATTTCAGCCTTCTTCGGCCCGGCTTGCTTGAATCCTGATGGAGCAGTGAGAAAGGGACTCATGTCTGAGTATACCCTGCCACACCTATAGTGGCCAAAAACGATTTAGAAAAGGGGGTGGTGATGAACAGAGTGTCTGAGTTAAACAGACCACTCTTACCCAGTCCAAAGATCAGGGCTTGATCCATCACCGTTATTTATCTCACTGCCCCATCCCAGCTCAGAACCTGGCTATATGCAAATCAGTCTGTCCCTGGCCCAGTGCATCATGGGAACAGGGCAGACTAAACTACCAAGCCAATTCTTCACCAGAAAGGAGACAAGCTACCGGGGACCGGTTTCTGGCATTTCAGCCTTCTTCGGCCCGGCTTGCTTGAATCCTGATGGAGCAGTGAGAAAGGGACTCATGTCTGAGTATACCCTGCCACACCTATAGTGGCCAAAAACGATTTAGAAAAGGGGGTGGTGATGAACAGAGTGTCTGAGTTAAACAGACCACTCTTACCCAGTCCAAAGATCAGGGCTTGATCCATCACCGTTATTTATCTCACTGCCCCATCCCAGCTCAGAACCTGGCTATATGCAAATCAGTCTGTCCCTGGCCCAGTGCATCATGGGAACAGTGCAGACTAAACTACCAAGCCAATTCTTCACCAGAAAGGAGACAAGCTACCGGGGACCGGTTTCTGGCATTTCAGCCTTCTTCGGCCCGGCTTGCTTGAATCCTGATGGAGCAGTGAGAAAGGGACTCATGTCTGAGTATACCCTGCCACACCTATAGTGGCCAAAAACGATTTAGAAAAGGGGGTGGTGATGAACAGAGTGTCTGAGTTAAACAGACCACTCTTACCCAGTCCAAAGATCAGGGCTTGATCCATCACCGTTATTTATCTCACTGCCCCATCCCAGCTCAGAACCTGGCTATATGCAAATCAGTCTGTCCCTGGCCCAGTGCATCATGGGAACAGGGCAGACTAAACTACCAAGCCAATTCTTCACCAGAAAGGAGACAAGCTACCGGGGACCGGTTTCTGGCATTTCAGCCTTCTTCGGCCCGGCTTGCTTGAATCCTGATGGAGCAGTGAGAAAGGGACTCATGTCTGAGTATACCCTGCCACACCTATAGTGGCCAAAAACGATTTAGAAAAGGGGGTGGTGATGAACAGAGTGTCTGAGTTAAACAGACCACTCTTACCCAGTCCAAAGATCAGGGCTTGATCCATCACCGTTATTTATCTCACTGCCCCATCCCAGCTCAGAACCTGGCTATATGCAAATCAGTCTGTCCCTGGCCCAGTGCATCATGGGAACAGGGCAGACTAAACTACCAAGCCAATTCTTCACCAGAAAGGAGACAAGCTACCGGGGACCGGTTTCTGGCATTTCAGCCTTCTTCGGCCCGGCTTGCTTGAATCCTGATGGAGCAGTGAGAAAGGGACTCATGTCTGAGTATACCCTGCCACACCTATAGTGGCCAAAAACGATTTAGAAAAGGGGGTGGTGATGAACAGAGTGTCTGAGTTAAACAGACCACTCTTACCCAGTCCAAAGATCAGGGCTTGATCCATCACCGTTATTTATCTCACTGCCCCATCCCAGCTCAGAACCTGGCTATATGCAAATCAGTCTGTCCCTGGCCCAGTGCATCATGGGAACAGGGCAGACTAAACTACCAAGCCAATTCTTCACCAGAAAGGAGACAAGCTACCGGGGACCGGTTTCTGGCATTTCAGCCTTCTTCGGCCCGGCTTGCTTGAATCCTGATGGAGCAGTGAGAAAGGGACTCATGTCTGAGTATACCCTGCCACACCTATAGTGGCCAAAAACGATTTAGAAAAGGGGGTGGTGATGAACAGAGTGTCTGAGTTAAACAGACCACTCTTACCCAGTCCAAAGATCAGGGCTTGATCCATCACCGTTATTTATCTCACTGCTCAATCCCAGCTCAGAACCTGGCTATATGCAAATCAGTCTGTCCCTGGCCCAGTGCATCATGGGAACAGGGCAGACTAAACTACCAAGCCAATTCTTCACCAGAAAGGAGACAAGCTACCGGGGACCGGTTTCTGGCATTTCAGCCTTCTTCGGCCCGGCTTGCTTGAATCCTGATGGAGCAGTGAGAAAGGGACTCATGTCTGAGTATACCCTGCCACACCTATAGTGGCCAAAAACGATTTAGAAAAGGGGGTGGTGATGAACAGAGTGTCTGAGTTAAACAGACCACTCTTACCCAGTCCAAAGATCAGGGCTTGATCCATCACCGTTATTTATCTCACTGCCCCATCCCAGCTCAGAACCTGGCTATATGCAAATCAGTCTGTCCCTGGCCCAGTGCATCATGGGAACAGGGCAGACTAAACTACCAAGCCAATTCTTCACCAGAAAGGAGACAAGCTACCGGGGACCGGTTTCTGGCATTTCAGCCTTCTTCGGCCCGGCTTGCTTGAATCCTGATGGAGCAGTGAGAAAGGGACTCATGTCTGGGTATACCCTGCCACACCTATAGTGGCCAAAAACGATTTAGAAAAGGGGGTGGTGATGAACAGAGTGTCTGAGTTAAACAGACCACTCTTACCCAGTCCAAAGATCAGGGCTTGATCCATCACCGTTATTTATCTCACTGCCCCATCCCAGCTCAGAACCTGGCTATATGCAAATCAGTCTGTCCCTGGCCCAGTGCATCATGGGAACAGGGCAGACTAAACTACCAAGCCAATTCTTCACCAGAAAGGAGACAAGCTACCGGGGACCGGTTTCTGGCATTTCAGCCTTCTTTGGCCCGGCTTGCTTGAATCCTGATGGAGCAGTGAGAAAGGGACTCATGTCTGAGTATACCCTGCCACACCTATAGTGGCCAAAAACGATTTAGAAAAGGGGGTGGTAATGAACAGAGTGTCTGAGTTAAACAGACCACTCTTACCCAGTCCAAAGATCAGGGCTTGATCCATCACCGTTATTTATCTCACTGCCCCATCCCAGCTCAGAACCTGGCTATATGCAAATCAGTCTGTCCCTGGCCCAGTGCATCATGGGAACAGGGCAGACTAAACTACCAAGCCAATTCTTCACCAGAAAGGAGACAAGCTACCGGGGACCGGTTTCTGGCATTTCAGCCTTCTTCGGCCCGGCTTGCTTGAATCCTGATGGAGCAGTGAGAAAGGGACTCATGTCTGAGTATACCCTGCCACACCTATAGTGGCCAAAAACGATTTAGAAAAGGGGGTGGTGATGAACAGAGTGTCTGAGTTAAACAGACCACTCTTACCCAGTCCAAAGATCAGGGCTTGATCCATCACCGTTATTTATCTCACTGCCCCATCCCAGCTCAGAACCTGGCTATATGCAAATCAGTCTGTCCCTGGCCCAGTGCATCATGGGAACAGGGCAGACTAAACTACCAAGCCAATTCTTCACCAGAAAGGAGACAAGCTACCGGGGACCGGTTTCTGGCATTTCAGCCTTCTTCGGCCCGGCTTGCTTGAATCCTGATGGAGCAGTGAGAAAGGGACTCATGTCTGAGTATACCCTGCCACACCTATAGTGGCCAAAAACGATTTAGAAAAGGGGGTGGTGATGAACAGAGTGTCTGAGTTAAACAGACCACTCTTACCCAGTCCAAAGATCAGGGCTTGATCCATCACCGTTATTTATCTCACTGCCCCATCCCAGCTCAGAACCTGGCTATATGCAAATCAGTCTGTCCCTGGCCCAGTGCATCATGGGAATAGGGCAGACTAAACTACCAAGCCAATTCTTCACCAGAAAGGAGACAAGCTACCGGGGACCGGTTTCTGGCATTTCAGCCTTCTTCGGCCCGGCTTGCTTGAATCCTGATGGAGCAGTGAGAAAGGCACTCATGTCTGAGTATACCCTGCCACACCTATAGTGGCCAAAAACGATTTAGAAAAGGGGGTGGTGATGAACAGAGTGTCTGAGTTAAACAGACAACTCTTACCCAGTCCAAAGATCAGGGCTTGATCCATCACCGTTATTTATCTCACTGCCCCATCCCAGCTCAGAACCTGGCTATATGCAAATCAGTCTGTCCCTGGCCCAGTGCATCATGGGAACAGGGCAGACTAAACTACCAAGCCAATTCTTCACCAGAAAGGAGACAAGCTACCGGGGACCGGTTTCTGGCATTTCAGCCTTCTTCGGCCCGGCTTGCTTGAATCCTGATGGAGCAGTGAGAAAGGGACTCATGTCTGAGTATACCCTGCCACACCTATAGTGGCCAAAAACGATTTAGAAAAGGGGGTGGTGATGAACAGAGTGTCTGAGTTAAACAGACCACTCTTACCCAGTCCAAAGATCAGGGCTTGATCCATCACCGTTATTTATCTCACTGCCCCATCCCAGCTCAGAACCTGGCTATATGCAAATCAGTCTGTCCCTGGCCCAGTGCATCATGGGAACAGGGCAGACTAAACTACCAAGCCAATTCTTCACCAGAAAGGAGACAAGCTACCGGGGACCGGTTTCTGGCATTTCAGCCTTCTTCGGCCCGGCTTGCTTGAATCCTGATGGAGCAGTGAGAAAGGGACTCATGTCTGAGTATACCCTGCCACACCTATAGTGGCCAAAAACGATTTAGAAAAGGGGGTGGTGATGAACAGAGTGTCTGAGTTAAACAGACCACTCTTACCCAGTCCTAAGATCAGGGCTTGATCCATCACCGTTATTTATCTCACTGCCCCATCCCAGCTCAGAACCTGGCTATATGCAAATCAGTCTGTCCCTGGCCCAGTGCATCATGGGAACAGGGCAGACTAAACTACCAAGCCAATTCTTCACCAGAAAGGAGACAAGCTACCGGGGACCGGTTTCTGGCATTTCAGCCTTCTTCGGCCCGGCTTGCTTGAATCCTGATGGAGCAGTGAGAAAGGGACTCATGTCTGAGTATACCCTGCCACACCTATAGTGGCCAAAAACGATTTAGAAAAGGGGGTGGTGATGAACAGAGTGTCTGAGTTAAACAGACCACTCTTACCCAGTCCGAAGATCAGGGCTTGATCCATCACCGTTATTTATCTCACTGCCCCATCCCAGCTCAGAACCTGGCTATATGCAAATCAGTCTGTCCCTGGCCCAGTGCATCATGGGAACAGGGCAGACTAAACTACCAAGCCAATTCTTCACCAGAAAGGAGACAAGCTACCGGGGACCGGTTTCTGGCATTTCAGCTTTCTTCGGCCCGGCTTGCTTGAATCCTGATGGAGCAGTGAGAAAGGGACTCATGTCTGAGTATACCCTGCCACACCTATAGTGGCCAAAAACGATTTAGAAAAGGGGGTGGTGATGAACAGAGTGTCTGAGTTAAACAGACCACTCTTACCCAGTCCAAAGATCAGGGCTTGATCCATCACCGTTATTTATCTCACTGCCCCATCCTTCCCAGTGTAAGAATTGGCTTTTGTAGTTTGGTTTGCCCTGTTCCCATCATGCACAGGGACAGGAACAGACTAATTTGCATACAGCCAGGTTCTGAAACTGGGATGGTGCAGTGAGCTAAAAAACGGTGTTGGATCTAGCCCTGATCTCTTGACTGGGTGAGAGCTTTCTGCCTAATTCAGAGACTCTGTCCCTCACCACCCCTTGTTGTAAATATTTTTGTCCACCCTAAGCGTGGAAGGGTATTCTCAGATGTGAGACCCTTGCTCATTGCACCATCAGGATTCAAGCAAACCGGGCCGAAGACGGCTGTAATGCCAGAAACCGGTCCCCGGGAGCTTGTTTCCTTCCCAGTGTAAGAATTGGCTTTTGTAGTTTGGTTTGCCCTGTTCCCATCATGCACTGGGACAGGAACAGACTAATTTGCATACAGCCAGGTTCTGAAACTGGGATGGTGCAGTGAGCTAAAAAACGGTGTTGGATCTAGCCCTGATCTCTTGACTGGGTGAGAGCTTTCTGCTTAATTCAGAGACTCTGTCCCTCACCACCCCTTGTTGTAAATATTTTTGTCCACCCTAAGCGTGGAAGGGTATTCTCAGATGTGAGACCCTTGCTCATTGCACCATCAGGATTCAAGCAAACCGAGCCGAAGACGGCTGTAATGCCAGAAACCGGTCCCCGGGAGCTTGTTTCCTTCCCAGTGTAAGAATTGGCTTTTGTAGTTTGGTTTGCCCTGTTCCCATCATGCACTGGGACAGGAACAGACTAATTTGCATTCAGCCAGGTTCTGAAACTGGGATGGTGCAGTGAGCTAAAAAACGGTGTTGGATCTAGCCCTGATCTCTTGACTGGGTGAGAGCTTTCTGCTTAATTCAGAGACTCTGTCCCTCACCACCCCTTGTTGTAAATATTTTTGTCCACCCTAAGCGTGGAAGGGTATTCTCAGATGTGAGACCCTTGCTCATTGCACCATCAGGATTCAAGCAAACCGGGCCGAAGACGGCTGTAATGCCAGAAACCGGTCCCCGGGAGCTTGTTTCCTTCCCAGTGTAAGAATTGGCTTTTGTAGTTTGGTTTGCCCTGTTCCCATCATGCACTGGGACAGGAACAGACTAATTTGCATACAGCCAGTTTCTGAAACTGGGATGGTGCAGTGAGCTAAAAAACGGTGTTGGATCTAGCCCTGATCTCTTGACTGGGTGAGAGCTTTCTGCTTAATTCAGAGACTCTGTCCCTCACCACCCCTTGTTGTAAATATTTTTGTCCACCCTAAGCGTGGAAGGGTATTCTCAGATGTGAGACCCTTGCTCATTGCACCATCAGGATTCAAGCAAACCGGGCCGAAGATGGCTGTAATGCCAGAAACCGGTCCCCGGGAGCTTGTTTCCTTCCCAGTGTAAGAATTGGCTTTTGTAGTTTGGTTTGCCCTGTTCCCATCATGCACTGGGACAGGAACAGACTAATTTGCATACAGCCAGGTTCTGAAACTGGGATGGTGCAGTGAGCTAAAAAACGGTGTTGGATCTAGCCCTGATCTCTTGACTGGGTGAGAGCTTTCTGCTTAATTCAGAGACTCTGTCCCTCACCACCCCTTGTTGTAAATATCAGGATCTGAAGAGGACAGGCCTGAGGATCAAAGCCAATGCAGGCCATATAGGGTAGAGTGCCTTGGTCTACACGCTCAGTGGGAAGAGGCAAGGTCCAACCCCTCCTGGCCAAAATGTAAACCATTCTTGCTTGGAAAGCCCCAAGATACAGACAGGGGTTAGTCTTCCTAGAGGTCACTGGTACTACAGGAGACTCATCAAGGGGTGTGGCACCATTGTTTTTCCCATTGGCAGAACTGACTTCTAAGAAGCAGCTCAGACAGGTTATCTGGACATAGGAATGCCTGAAAACTTTTGGCACCCCTAAGATGGCAAATGCACAGCACCTGTACTCAAGGCCCTTTTATCAATTTATTTTACAGTTTTATATAGAACAAACTTGACCCGGAGGTATTGGGTATCAGATCGCTTTACACAAGCACCAGTTGCGTTGAATGAGGACACATTCATTTTTGTTAGGCACAGGAGATTAAGTGATTTGCCCAGAATCACAGGAGATTACGTGTCCTTGCCGAGACTCGAACGTGGTTCCTGGGATTTGAGGTCGACCGCCCTAGCCATTAGGCCAACTCCTCTCCCCTTGATTTCTCTAGGGAATTCAGACTGCAGACAGGTGCATCAGAGAATGGCATAGGGGTAGATTCACAGCTAAACAAAGAGGGCATGGACCAAACCTTAGTCTTCATCAGTAGGAGGTTAATTCCTAGGGAACAGAGCTAGAATTCAGTAGAAAGGGAAGCCTGTGCCATGGCTGCTGTGGTATGGACACTGAAGAAGTTTAGACATACCTGTTTGGTGCTCACTTACAGGTTCAGACATACCACAGACCCCTCTGATGGCTAATGCAGATGAGGTAAGGGAATCCCACACTGTTAAGGTAGCCCATCTTCCCACTGGGATTTGCCTTTACGCCCCAATGGTGATGGCCCCTCCAGGTTTTTCCACTTTAGTGATGTGAACTCCAAGGAAGTTAGGTACTTCTCTCTACATTCAGCTGGGGGAGACATGTGTTGGACCTGGCATCTTTGGCACTGTTCTCCCATAACTTACTGCCTTGAACCCTCCTGTGTTGTTTACTTCGTTTTTGCTGGCTTTAGGACTCTGCACACTTTATCACTGCTGACCAGAGTTAAAGTCAAATTGTTCTCTCCCAGTGGTGGCTGGTGACATTTGAAAGTGGTGGGCGTAAAATTGTCGTATTGCACTGTGGCGAGCGAGCAAGAGCGCACAACCTAATTTTGAAAAAAGAGTGTGAAAATGGTGCATTTTCAGCCAAATTTTAGGAAGCAGGAAGGTTAATAAAACAACAAGATTTAATTATTTATCATTTAAGAAATAGCCATTTTTTTTGGAGCTATAGAGGACAATCTTTTTATATGCTGATGTTAGCATTTGGCCATATTAACCTTTGAACACACTGATACACTTGTAATGGTTTTAACTATACAATAAATACATTAATTGACTGTGCAGTGCTGTACAGTGCTGGGAAAGAGCAGGCTGGACCCGACTGTCAGTCGCAGCCACTTAGCTCCGACTTTGCAAGCAGGTACACAGCCCCCTGAGCTACCCTGATGGCATCCTATGACAATGTTATTTGCCCCTCGTGACACAGCCTTGACCAGAGAATCCCCTGCTTGGACTGGGCCCCATGAGAACCTTCCTATGCCGCGCTGAGTCTAGGAGAAGGTTTGTACGGTTGCCGCCAGTACTAGTTTGAAAGCTCTGACATCAGCAGCTTTCACTGGAACTACTGTACAATTCAGACACACTTCCTCTGAAAACTGAAACCCTGCTAAGGTCCCACATATTAACCCTTTCAACAATCTCCATGTTACCCCCTTCAACTCTGCGCATTCTGAAACACTTTCTTCAGTGAGAGTCTGTGGTGCAGTCTTTCACACCACATCAATTTTAATATTCTGGGGTTGTTTTCTAGTGAGACTCTGCGGTATTCTGGTTCCTTCAGCCATTCACATCACAGTCTTTCCTGTATTTTCTCAACTTAAAGTCAATATAAAAGGCATCTAGTTAATCACCTTAAATACATACTCCAGATAGATACTCTTTGAGTTCTGGGTTATTATATGAGTATATTATGCCATGAAAAATACCCAAAAAACTACCTCTGCTCAGCTATCAATAAAAGAACTGAGCTTCCACTTGCAGGAGCCATTTTTTTTTTTTACACATATATATATTTTTCGTCTAAAGGTGCAGTTTCGACAGCTGATTAGAGCACAAGGTTACACACATAAGCACCATAAAGGCCAAGGGAGGCTGAGAACCTTCGAACCTGAGCCAAGGACGCACGTTGACGTGTGTTCACCAGAACTTTTCAAAAAAATGATTTTGGTCACTCTGTGATAACTTCAGGGAGCAACCACTTTGGTGTACGACAGTGATACATAACTGTCTGCAGTACTGTCCTCCACAAAGGAGATAAGAACACACACTAGAGACAAGTTCACCTATGTACGGAAAGCAGACCATAGTATATTTTTAACAACTGGTGCAGCCGCACAAGTGTGTGATGATAAAGGCATTTAAGTACATGAGCAGAGTGTTTCTGTTCCTGCTGGGAGCACTCAGCAGCGCTGAGTAAAAGATTACTACATTTCACGATGAAATCCACTTTCCAGGTGTGAATCAGTGTTGACTATGGAAGCTTGAAGACCAGCAGATAATATGGCAGTATGTAAAGTGCATGTGCTGGATTAGTGCCATTCCTAGACGAACAGTGAATTCCTACCCTCCCCTCTCCTCATTCATTCTTGTACTTGAATTCAGCCGACAGCATCAGGAAAAAAACCAATAACAAGTTTGTATGCACAGTGACCTTGCAGAGGCATGGTTCTAACCCTAACGAGGCAATATGGCATCTAAGCATGTAACACCCAGGCACACTGCCAGCCAGAAGGGGGGGTTTCAAAGCTTAAAGTAGGGAATGGCTCAAAAGCACATATGATAAGCGCAGCACGATTTACGAAGCCAGCATCATGTGTAGAAAAATATTTTTGAAGTAGCAACAAACGTATGAATATGAAGGTGAAAGTGTACATTGAAAGTTAAGTACTCCGGGGCAGATTTACAAGCCCCTTGCGCCACTTTTGCATCACTTTTCCCATGTTAAAAGTGACGCAAAAGTGGCGCAAGGGGCTTGTAAATCTGCCCCTTCGTTACCAACGTTTCTGTTACTTCACGTTTCTCCTTCCCTCCGGGCTAGTTTTTAACCCACACTACGTTTGAAATTACCCAACCATATTTGGCCATTTTTACAATGTCCGTCCCTCCTACCTTGGCTTCATGATACCTACTGTGTTCACGCATTTAACTAAGCTGCTGTATAGAGAGTGGATGGTGGCCACGTGGTGGGCAATGTAAATTTAGTGACAGCATGGTCAAATTTTTTGCCTCCTGAGCACGCCAGTTCCTTATTCCCATTATGTGCAGGACTGCAGATCAGTCGTGGGCGGCTCGCAATTCTCGGATTGTGGGGGGGAGGTGGTTGGGTAACATAAAAAACTTACCTTCCTGATCCTGATCCCGGTCCCGCGCCGCCTCTGCATCCAGTTCCTGGGCCGGTCCGGACTCCGGAGCAGGAACAGGTGACAGTCTGGGCAGGTCCGGAGCAGGAACAACTTCAAACTGCGCGCCCCGGCTGGTGTCTCACTAGTCTCAGCCAATCCAGACGCTGCATTAGCAGCGCCAGGATTGGCTAGGGCACAGATACCACCCGCCCACTTGGATACAGGGGGGCTGCGAAGGCCTCTCCGGTTCCCCCCTCCCTCGCTCTCCCGAAGGTAAAGTAGTGGCTGAATAACAGTGCGCATGAACGGGCTGGTCATAAGAATGACCAGCCCAAACCCGATCATGCGCAGTATGCGCCACAACAGTGACAGTCACTAAAACAGGGTTGAGTGCTGCCGCAGCCCCGCCCTTACCCCCTTCAGCGGTCGATTGCCGCGCCGCAAGCGCGCGAGTTCCAGCTGCGCGAGAGTTAAGAGAAATTGAACTAAATTGCTTTGCTTCATTTGCTTGCTAAGTTGCTATAACGGATTTAGGGGCGATATGGCTAGTGGGGCAACGCCGCAGCTCCCCCAATGGACGCACCACCACTGCTCTCTCCTTAAAACCTGATAGAACTGGCTTACACTTAATTGGCACATTAAATCTACTTGTAAGTCACTAGTAAACTACATGTACCCAGGACCTGTAAATTAAATGCTACTAATGAACCTGCAGCACTGATTGTGCCTAAAAGCCCTTCAAACATGTGTCAGTTCTGCCATTGCAGCCTGTTTGTGCACATTTTAAACAGTCATTTCAACCTGGTAAACTACGTACGTTTTGAGCAGGGTGCACATTATAACTTTAAGTTATAACTATAACTTTTGAACTTTAAGTTGTTTTTTTCTAGAAATAATAATTGAAGTTTTCCCAACTATAACTATTCTAAAACCTTTGTTTTTTTCATTGAATTGTTATGTTTTTTAAAATGTGTTTCTAGTCATAGAATGTTTTTTATGGTAATATTAATTTTAAAGGCTGCTGGCTTTTTTTGGCATTGCAATACTGAGTATAGGTAAACTTCATTATAAACATCAGCGTCATATACGTGATCTTTAGGCTTTCAATAGCTGGGCCTCAATAGTACTGCCGTACCTCTATAAAATTGTACAAATATTTACCCCCCCAAAAAATATTTTTGTTTCAAAATATGGGTTCAGGGTTTCATGGCAGTTTTGTTTGTAAATGTTATTATGTTAGTATTGTAGCTGTAGGTTGTGTTTGTGAATTATGCGGGTACCGTGATCGTGATGCGATAGTATCGAGATTCTACTGCAGCACTTTTGCAAAACGGCATTTCATTGGCTTAAAACTCCTTCAATTGTAGGGAACAGGAAGTGTATACCATTCACCTCCATTGACCCATCCTCATTCTCTTGCTCTTTAGAAGAAGGGAAAATCTTTTGTTCCAAAGCCATCTTGGAAGTTTTGGACAGCTGTAATGGCCTTAGAACATGAACTGTCCTGATGCAAGAGGAGGAAGAAGAGGTGGCGCAGAAATTGAAAAATTCCATTGCATGGGAATTGTTTTCTGTCACCTGGAGGTAAAAGCATTAATTCGAACTTGTTACATGCAACTTGTGTAACATAGTTATTCCCATGGGAACATCAAGCAATACTCCTTCCGTACCACTGAAATTAAAAAACATCTTCAGGCATTCATTCCACCACATTGGTGGCAGAGGAGATGAGGCGTCAGAAGGAGATAGAAGACGACTGGAGCAGGAAGATCAGCAGCAGCCATTTCTATGGTTACTGCAACACCTTCAACTTCTTCTGTTGCATTAGCTCCTCCACCACCAACAGCTGCATCTGTCCCTCCATTAGCAGCTTCTACATCTTGTGCTCAAACAGCACCAACACTAACATCTGGTGCATCTGTCCTGCCAGCAATCCCCACTCCTGGTATCACAAAGCAAATGCATCTTTTCAGAAAGAATCATGAGAAATTTGAGCAATGTGGCAGTGAAGTGACATACTGTCTTCTCTACCATACTGTCAGTGTTGCGAAACAGAGAGAGATTTGACCATTTCGCATGTGTTTGTCATAGCTCAGCAGCATACTCTCCAACAGCCTTACGGGCATATTTACAAGGGCTTTATCTCTGCTTTTTGGCTTACAAAGTAAAAAAAGCGGAGCCAAAATCAGTGCTCTATTTACAAGAGGGTGCTAACATGCATAATCGCATGTTAGCACCCTTTTTCCTAACGCCTTCCTTTGCATCTCCAATGAGATGCAAAGTGGGCGTTACTGGGAGTACCCCAGATGGACTACCTTGCAAATATTGCTGAAGTTTACATCGGGATATTTACAAGGCAGCCCACATGATTTTAGCACACATTAGATTTTGGCGAAAACGACAGTTTTCGCCAAAATTTAACGTCTACTAAAATCCTGACTTAGCCATCCCTAACATAGGGGTGGAATATGCTGATATGACCCTCTGGGTCGTATCAGCAAGGTTATTGCCCTTTTGCAGGGAACATCGCTGGAAAACAAGCGATATTCCATTGAAAACGGCGATAACCTTGCTATCTCTGGAATTTTTATCTCCTTGGAGTAAGGCGTTGTTAATTACACGCTACCAGGGCGATAAATACAAGAGATAGCCTGCGATAATACAATTATCGCTAAGCATGGCCAGCGGTATTTATTGTTGGCCGTAGTTAATATGCCCCTCAGTTTTTTTTATTACTTTGTTGTCCTTCTGTTTCTTATTGAGACTCTTGATTTAGTTTTTCATGTTGACCCTGGGGGAAAAACACCTAGGAAAAATCTAAAAAAAAAAGGAAGAAAAAGTTTCAGGGACAACCAGATGACTTAAAAGATGAAGAGTTTTTACAAGTATTTACCATGAGTCCTGATCTAGAAATCTGTGAAGGAGTAGGTTTGGAACTAAAAGCATTTATTTTTCTGTTATTGACAGTACATCTTTGAAATTAAAGTACATATTTGGCTGACTTTCTCAAATTTAATGTGAAGACAAGTTCTTGTTTACAATTTGGAC
Source organism: Lissotriton vulgaris (assembly GCF_964263255.1). Taxonomy (NCBI): domain Eukaryota; kingdom Metazoa; phylum Chordata; class Amphibia; order Caudata; family Salamandridae; genus Lissotriton; species Lissotriton vulgaris. Next base: position 70,279,800 of record NC_141696.1, read on the forward strand.
ATAAGTTGTTTTCTACAGCTTTAGCTATTAAATTAAATGGAATAGATTCCCAATCAGGAATTGGTTGATATTCACATTGTTTATGCTTTGTAACAGTGGCGCTTGAATGTAGAAAATTCAAGCATTCATGTTCCCAAGAGTAGCTTATACCGAACAGGTCACAACTCCATGTAGAACGGCTATACAGATCCATATAGAGATGCACCTGTTGAAGATGTGAAGAGGTATATATTTCTCTGTTGTGTCTTTGAAGAAAAAGAAAGAGCTGTATTGCTTTCCAACGGTCGCAGAGTCTCCATCCTTGTTGGTGGCATTTAGACGTATTCATTGTGTTTATAGCTCACTTTAAACCAATCACATAATGTTTTAGGTCTTAATTTTATTTCTTGTCTAGTTTTCTTTTCATTATCATGGTCAGGTGACAGAGAAATGCCTTTTTAATACTTATTAAACATCATTGCTGCAGACTACTGTATTTTCTTAACTCGTTTTCGGTTTTGATAATATTGAAATACGGGAAACATCCTTAACAACGCGGTTAGTACACCGCAATGCTGTTACATCGCCGTCGTTACAACGACCGCATGTAACAACGTTTTGCCATTACAACGCAAGTCTTTACATCGACTTGCGCTAGATGGTGTGCTAACATTAAAAATTATGTAGTTTACTATCCCAACACCTTCCCTACTGATAAGTGGACTGGAGTTGGAATAGTAAATTACACTTTTTTAATGTTAGCACACCACCTAGCGCAAGTCGATGTAAAGACTTGCGTTGTAAAGGCATAGCGTGGTAACATGCAGTCGTTGTAACAACTGCGATGTAACAGCACGCGTTGTAATAACACGTGTTGTTACATCATACATCCTTGAAATACATCATAAGCCCACATTACATTCAAGCCAGTAAGTGACCTCCTTTTACAATTACCTTGTTGGTACGATGCTGTGTTTTCTAATGGCCTATCATATAAATCACTATATATTTTTTTTCTTCTGTTTTTTTTATGCTTGTTTGTAAGGGTATATGCAAAAAAGTTAGTGTTTGGTTGGTTGGGCATAGTCAATTTTTTGGACCAGTCAGCTTCCTAACAAATCAGGCATTGAAAAGGATTTAGGGCCGGATTATGAGTCTGGTGGTCCATTGACTGCCAGACTTGCGGTGACCCAATTCCCTGGAGGTGGCGCAGCGGAGCGGTAAGGCAATATGCTAAGCGAGAACCAGCCATGAAAGGCTGGCTGGGGAGGAACAAAAGGGGATGCATTTAGGGGGGCACAACATGTGCTCCCTGTCTGCTTGCACCCCCAGTTCCAGCACAGCATGAACTTTACAGTCCATGCTGTGCTGGAACATTTTTGCTTTTTCCATTGCGGTGTCTGATTTCGGGGCACCGCCGTGGAAAGGCAAAAGGACCCTATGACTGCACAAGTGACTGCACAAGTCGAACTGTTAATCAGGAGGGCGGTCCTTGCGTGTTGCTGTGCTAACAGAGAGCCAGCACAGCACTGCCAAAGTCGTAATCGGGCCCTACATTCTGAATGTAGTTGAACAAACATAGATTGGTGAAAGAGATTTAAAACTAGATCAGTTACTCTCTCTACTTTCCTCTGTTAGTACTTGTGACCATTACCACTTTATGGTTATTCACTGTGGTGACAATGATGTAGGACACTTAACTGCAGTTAGATTGGAAATTGAGATGGAGGAGACATTTTCCATCTTAATGTCTATGTTTCCGAGCGCACATTTTGTGTTCTGGTATATTTGTCAGAGACAAAATTGGCAGTGGTCTACTGTAAATACTTCTACATTTCAAAGGACTAAAAGACATGTGAACAAGACAGTGTCCGCATTCCTTTGCAATCATATAAGGCTTCTATTTTTCATCAAAATAAATACCATGGCAATGCAGCACTGTATAATACGGATGGTTTCACCACCTTCGGGGCTTACCATCATCTCGTTGCTGTGTCTCCAGGACTCCAGCCTTCCCTGCCTGCCCCCGCCGCCGCAAACCACTCGCAGCCGCCGAGAGGGGCTGGGCAGGAGACACTACAATCCCCAGCATTCCTTGCTTCACGGGGACACCGCCTGCCAGCTGGGGCTTCCGCCAGGAGGCGTACTTGTGCAAGCCCTTCCTCCCGCGTCGCGGGACTCGCGCGGGCAACGCCGGGCTGAGCCCGGGCAGAGTGCGGGCCGTCTGTGGCCATCCGTGGTCGACTGTGGACGGGACGGGCCACCCTCCTTGTCTCCAAGACATCTTTTCCGAGAAGAGTTTGGCATCCATTCTTAAGGTACTGTCATCAGCCCTCCCCCCCATTTGTGCCTCTTGTTGATAGTTGTAAAGCGAGGTGACCTACTCTACTATGGGAACTATATCCTACTTCTAGCTGGCCTAAATTGCTCCCTTGGTTTTTCCCTCCATATTTTTAGCCTACACCAACGAGGCAATTTACGTTAATTATGAGCATTCAGGGTAAGAAAGCTAAATCATCCACCTCACGCCCCAACACAAGACTTAAAGCCACAATGCCGCAGCCTCTTCCAACACTGACGGCAATAGACAAAATGTTAAAACAGACTATAGGGGTGGTCGCCAATGTAATTGAAGACACCGAAAGAAGACTATCCCTCCCGCCCACAATAGGTCCTACTAAGGGTGGGCGTAAAATCCATTTCGCGGGCGAATTAGCGGATTTTCCGCAATTTAGCGATCCGCGAATCTCGCGAAATCGCGGTAAAATCCGCGAAGCAGCGGGGACGAATTTTCAGCCAAGCAACGGTTACAGCAGCAGGTGCAAAAGTTGAACCTAATTTCTTTGTAACCTTTTACAAAAGGGTTACAAACAAATTAACTTCAACTTGGACACCTGCTACTAATTGCTTCCTGGCGCCTCGTTGCCTACTTGCAACTATTCTCTGACTCTGCTCTGACCCTTGAAGCAGGGTCCGAGAATAGTTACAAGTAGGCAAAGAGGCACCTGTCCAAGGAATTAAACATCATCAGGAAGCACTTACAGATATAAAAAACAGGAAGAAGGGAGAGGATGGCAAATACACCCATTTTGAGTTGTCAGGAGGGGTTAAAGTAAAAGAGACCTTTACAGCACAATTTTCATATGCATTTTGCTAAAAATAAAAAGCTGTATGTTCTGTAGGGGCAACTCAGGAATCTGGCCCTTCAGAGATCCAGCCTCTCTTTCTTTCTCTCGTTCTCTCCCTCTCTCTTTCCCTCTCTTTCGCTCTCTTTCTATCTATCTATCTATCTATCTATCTATCTATCTATCTATCTATCTATCTATCTATCTATCTCTTATATATCTCTCTCTCCCTCTCCCATAAACGACTGCATGGGTAACTTCGCTATGCAAGCGGCTCGCGAAGACGCAAAAATCCCCGCGAACACGCAAAAAACCCCGCGAACAAGCAAAAAACTCCGCGAACACGCAAAAAACAAAAATCCGCAAATTTGCACAAATTCGCGAATTTTGCGGATCGCGAATTCGCAAATCCGCAAATTCACGGATCGCGAATTCACAAAATTCGCAAATGCTTAGGTCCTACAGGCCAAGGCTTAGATTGCTCAGCCATTGCTATGGACCCTACGATCCTTGACTCTTATCTAACTTCTACCTTCGCCGAGCTCCCCTGTGCACAGGTCCCGATTGAACCTCCAATAGTGGATGACTCATCTCTAGCTCTAGTGGAGTCTCTCACCAACAAAATTGATCAATCCTGTATCCTGCCCTCTTCCCCTTCTGTGGCTAAATTAAAAACCGGCAGAGTGGCTTCTAAGACAAAAAAGGATAATCCCACTAAGACTGTAATCACGAAGAAACAGTCTAACCACAATTTGGTAACCCCATTTGACCACCCTCGGCATCCACCTACAGGGATACCTTGCTGGGTTACCAATATGGTGACGGATCTTCAGAATAGTTTGGAACAAATAATTGCATCCCATATTAAACCCCTGGTCTCCAAACTAGATAGGATAGCATCAATGTTAAACAACAAGTCTATGGGTACATCTAAACCACATATCCCCAAAGCTAACCCGCTACCCACTGTTCAAGATAGTGTCTCTGTAAAGGTACCGTGCCCAGACACAGCTAAATCCACTACCCCGGCAGTCTCAAATAGAAAACCAGGTCCGGCAAAAACTGCTGTTAAAAATACAAACCCTGTACCTATACCCGTGCCCAAGTCATCAGGTCCTAAAACTTCTCCCGCTGTGGGACAGTCTGCTAGACCCAGCCAACATCCCAAGGAGGGTAAAAATACAGCACAAAAAAAAGCAACACCAAGAACTCTCACACCCAAAGTAACATCCAAACCTCTGCCAACAATTGATTTGCCTCCAGAAGTCCAACCATTTGTAGTGGCCCTAGTGGGAGTTCCACCCCTTAGTAAGGGGAAGAGAGAGCAAGAGGTTGAGCTACATACAAAATGGTCTACCCAATCCTTAGGCATAATTGGAACATCAATATGATCATTGGTAGAACTAACCCTGGGCGGGCAACTTCGATACGCCCACGAAGTAGGCGTAGTGTTGCCTACTTTGCCCTTTGCAAAGTAGGCGAAGCAGGCAACACTACGCCCACTTCGTGGGTGTAGCGAAGTTGCCCGCCACCCGCCTTCCTCCCGCCCTCACTAAATGCTTAAATTACCGTCTTAGAAACTAATGAGCATGCGCGGCCGCCCGCGCATGCACATTTCTCGCGCACAGGCCACCGAGAGGTCCGCGGTTCTTGTGCCTTGGCCCGGGCCTAGACGTTTATGAGGAGGTGGCTGGGAGCTCACCCCGCACCTCTCCGGCCCTGCCAAGCACTTCCGTGCTGAGGAGAAGGAACAAAGACACAGCAGACTGACCGGAGCCCACCCGCGTCGGCCGCAATTGAGCTCCACCGCGTGGAGACTGACGCGGTGCCCACCCACGGTGGCCGCAACCAGGTGACCCGACTGGAAGACACCACGGACCGTCTGGAGCCCGCCCGCATCGACCGCAACTGACCCCAGCTGAGAAGTGAACCCCCTTGTGACTGCCATTCTTTAAGTGGTGCCCACCCGCATGGCTATAGCGCCAGGTCGGGCGCGATGTGACTGGAAATGAACACATAGTAAAGCAGGACCAGCAGAGCCCACCGTGGCCTGCCTGCTGCGCCCCCCCCCCGCCACGTGTGTGAAGTGCGGCGGCGGGGTGAATAAACTTTACCGGGGAGCGCCAGCAGAGTGAGGGGAGCTGTCGAGCGATGAAACGGAGCCCACACGCCGTCGAAAGGAACCTTCGCCCCGCCTGTACCCGCGAGTACTGGTGCCGGCTACCGCACCCCCAAAGAGTCAAAGCAGACACGGAGCACACCCGCAGCTTCTCAGCACAGGGCTGACATCACCCCGCCCCTGGCACAACCCGTGGCAAGACTAGGGGAGAGTGCTGCAAGGGGCGGTGGAAGCGACAGAGACCGTTTGCCTGCCGCCTGAACCCCAAAAACCGACAACAGCCTGCCCCCAGTCGAGTGTGGATCTCCCCCACACACGCGGCGTGTGGAACAAGCCAGCGGTGGTGGGGTGAGGCCTGAAGATGGCACGTCCACATGCGGCCGATTGAAACGGCCAGCAAAGAGACTTTTGGCCTAGCCAATAGGTCTCGCCTTTGGGACCTTATAAGTGTTTAGTTATGCAGCACAATATCCTTGGTGTATCAACATCAACTATTGCATGGCTAAACACTTATAAGGTCCCAAAGGTGAGATCTATTGGCTATGCCAATGCTTGTTATTGATATGACATCAGGCAAGTAAGGCCTTGGACCAAGTGAAGTAAAAAAAAATAAGTTGAAAAAACCTATTGAATATCCCATTCATGAGAATAGCCACCTTCACAGCATATATGTAATATGCATCTGAAAACAAACGGCAACAGTCTACAAGGAACAGCTTTTACTTTGAATTGGTTGGGAACTATACATCCCGAAGTAGGCAAGAAATTGCTATTTGGGGACGTTAAGGAGCGCTTAAAGACTAAAAGGCAATTGGTGGCTTGCATCGTCCAGGGTACAATAAAGGCTTTTATTTGTAATGGTGCAATTCATACTGCTGGATATATCCAGAAACTATGTGATGTTAATATGTCTCTTACTCTGGCCACATACATTGAAAGCAACTTTTTTCAATACTATCAAGATTACATACCACAAGTCTCTCACTGGTGCAGTGTCTCAGTGCTTGTGAGCTGTGACAGCATGTGTAACTTAACTAGTTCACTGCTCCCCTTAGTGCGCGTCACTCCATATACCGGAACTACACGATTATGCATTCTTGTCCTGCTTATAGGCACAAGACCCAGTCTCCAGGAAGGAGAGTCTCTTTTAAAGGTAGCCAAGAAAACGTATCAAGCTGCACTCGCACAGGTAGTCATACAGGACATGCTCTTAAATGAAAGCAAGAGTTGTAAAGGGGACATGCTTAGCACAGGTAGTTTGTTTAGCTCAACAGAGAGCCAGCTAAATGTTCTGTGACATTGGTGTATGTGGAGGCAACTGATTTGGGCCACAGGCATGCAGGTTTATTGGCAGAGGTTGAGAGCACTGTCAATAGAGTTCAGATGAACTCTTGGCCAGCAGGCTGTGCTTTGGCACTGCAGTGGATGCGAAGAAAACAATATCATGAATTAGCTTCCAAGTCCAGCTATCAAGTATGACCTGTTGGTGTATCTTACTACTTTACTACTACTACTTCCGCATTTTGGGCAACTCGCAAGCTCTTAGAAGTATCTGGAGGTTTCAAAGAGAGAATATTGATATTTTTGAAAACTTTAAATAAAGTGACTAAAAACTTTATTGATTACTTGACAGGTATAGGCTAAGTCACCAGATACAAAGAACTGAAACTGCTAGCAGGATGGCTCTAAGCAAAAGATCGCGCCTCTGATAAGGCAGTGTTCTGCAGGCTGTATTTTCTGCTTCCAGCAAAGCAGATGCAGTGTCCTTCAGTCTGAGATTCAATAGAACAAATTGCATAACAGTAACCTCTGTTAATTGCAAAGCTTGAGAATCCACACATGTGTGAAATGTTGCACTATTAAGTTATTTAAACTAAAAAAGCAAATGGTCATATTGTGTGTTTCTCTCTAAAGACAGGTGACCTTTAAGTTAAAAAATGTATGAAGAATATTGTTAAAAACGGTTAAAATATTCACAAGAGATTCTATGAGCGGGCAGCAGGGCAATGCTGAAGAGGAGTGCGAGAAGGCACTTAGATGACAGGTAGGACACACTAACCTGTCAGTCCACCTGGTTCTTGCTCTGCCCCGGAGTCTGAGTCTGGCTGGGCAGGGTAAAGTCGGTGAGCTCGAACTTGGAGCCCTGGGTGTCGGCACACCAGCAGCTCGGCCTCCTCCGTGTCCAGGAAGGGGAGGGTCTGAGAGCTGGGTCCGTACGCCTCAACACACATGCTTGCATATGGGCCTGTCCTCAGGCTTGCGGAAGGAGGATGGCGAGTACCCCAGGCCTTCTCCCTACAGGGATCGGAGCCTGTTTAAAAGGCCTGCTGGGACCGGCCCGGTGCTGTCTGCAGTGGCCCGGAGAGGGGGCTCGCGAGGGGGAGGGGAACAAAGGGCACAAACCTCCTGGCAAGGTTGAAAGGAAACCCATGGAAGCAGCGCTAGCGGCCAACTGGTGGAGGCGGCAGAGACGAGAGGAGGGCTCAGGCAGCGTTGCCTGCAGAGTGCGGTTAGCGCAGGAAGTGGCAGTGACAGAGCGCACATAAAAAAGCAGCAGTAAAAACAAAAACTGACAAATGCAGAAAGTTACAGAAAAGTTTAATTAAAACATGTTACGAAAAGAAAAAAAAGAAAAACAAGCAGTTCATAGTGGGGAAAAACAAATTGAAAACATTTTTTTGAGCACTCAACAATTTGAAAAAGCAAGTGTTAAGCACTCGTGCTAAACACTCGTACACGTGGCGGCATCCACCTTGCAGGAGTGCGCAGCAGCGGGGCCATGTTAATTACAACCATATGGCCCATGCGCGCCACTGCTCGCTCCCGCAAGGTGGATGCCACCACAAGCACGAGTGTGCTTGAAAAAGAGCAGACTGATTGCTAAAGGTCATCGCGTAGTGCAGCGCATGCGCACTGCCTAGGTGAGACCTACAAATTAGCTGGGAGGATAGGGTCCTTTGGCCTTAGAGGAGCTCTGGATGAGGGCTGCTTGACCCCATCCATTTATTGCATTATTGTCAGTGGGGGATTGGTTTCCGAGGGCTATCCTTCCCCTCTCCTTTTAAAAAAACCAGAACTATTATCAGCTCACAGAGAGGGAGGCCCATGCACACCCCTCCCCTTTTTACAAAAAGATATATGTATTGAATCCTGGGACGTGGCCCAACCTAGCAGTCTTCCAAATAAATAGAAAACTGTGCCAGGTGCAATTTTGGTTGAAACACCACAGGCGAACATTCTATTTACTGTTGGCCCCATGGGGGTTCCTCTGGGATGCCCCCCATGGGTTAGAGCCAGGCAGGATAACCAAACAATGCCTCCATTTTAAACACTTCAGGACATGGGCCGGAGTCTTGTAATGGCTGCTACAACTTTTGTTATGGTGTTTTGGCCAGTAAATCAAAGTATGCAATCCCTCAGAACCCATAATCCCAGGGGAGCCAGGTGAGTAAAGAGAAGTAAAAAACCTCTGACATTCAGAACACTTTTGAAGTTGTGCCTGTGGGACTCTCTAGATAGTCTTGAGAAACCAACCACCCATTATACAATAATGTTTTAACCATAATTTCCCAAAAAGTTACTGAACAGATTTACACCAAATCACTTTCTAGACCAACATCTAGCTAACTGCCAAAGATTCATGTAATTCCATTGAGTAATGTTAGCTTCAGCGAGTTCCAAAAATCCCTATGAAAATTGCATAGGGAAACTGCATTTTGGAATCCTCTCTTTCCCTTGGGCCCTGCTTGATGGATCACCCTAAAACCTTCAGGAGATGAGCTGAGTAAAAAACTAAAACATTTGGAAAAGTTTTGTAAAGCTTCATCAAACGAAAACAAAGTTATTATCAAACCCACAAAATCAATTTTCTGTGGAAAGGTATTCCTAAGTAGAAGTTCCCAGAGGCGACCGGGTAGTATATATATAGCCTTCGATTGAATTTTTTATTTTTTTGGCTAAAATTGTTTACGCCTTGAATGGATGTGCGTGAAATGTGGACATTGATTACTGTATACAACTAACTGCTAGTATGCCACATTTCATGCCTGGAGAAGTAATTTAATGGGATTTAAAAAATACATTCATATTAATGGAGGGGTAAAAGTGGAATATGGATCAGGTCTTGAGATTTGAATGCAAACTGGGTGCATTTCAGTGCCTGTATCTAGAGAAAGGACCTATTGGCGGGAGAACGAGATAAGCAGAACAAAACAATAATCATTCATTAGGCTTGGACAGTGAGAGTTGTTGGTGAAGAAAGAACGAGGGAGAAGGAGAGGAGAAGATGCCTACATGGTAATTGCTCCTGGAATGTGAGTAATGTTATGAAGGTGGATTCAGGAAGAACGGTGCTGTCATGACCATCGGTGACAGAGATGATCTTACTTAGCATGTCTACCCAAAGCATGCTCCTGTGTGCATGATTAATATGTGACCAACATTTTTCCAACAAACACTACATTGGGCATGGAGAGGGCAGCACACAACAAGCCACGAGGTGTCTGGGAGCTCTTTTGTCCAGACAAGGTTAACAGCCTACTTACTTATGTACAATTTTATCCTTGACCCAGTTCTAGTCGATATTCCGGAGTCAATATTATTCCAGAACTATATTGAGTGAACCCTAACATGGAACAGATTGATGATGCCCTTAATGGCTTAGACCATGGGGATCCCCGTCATTTTAATTTCCTTCTCCTTTTAACTGTGTAGACAACACAGTTGGCAATCAAACTTTTTTCAAAGTCCTCAGTTCCCACACTCTCACAAGCTAATTCAAGTGAACATGCCACGCATCATTGACTCACTTGTCTGTCCGTTGTTGTCAGACGTTTCACAATACCTTGCATGAAGCTGTTTGTGGAGATGTAGAACCTCTCTCTTCCTTCCAGCTCACACCATTAGTCACCACTCTTCCAACTAAAGATTTTGAGCTGAATGGGGGAAGTAGGATTAGCAGTCTTCTGGATCTGGGTCTTTACTAGTCTCTTAGGGCTGCTTTTCAATTAGAGTTTAGTGATCTAGAAAAGAGATAAGAGAAACATAAACAGATTGAAATGAATACCTCTTCTTGTAAATAAAGGATCATCATCCTTAATGTCCATTGATTTTCTGTTCTGTTCATACGCATAGGACATGATAAAGTTAAATCACTTCCCAGACAAACCTGATGCAGTATTTTCAGATTGAAATGTCTTTCAGAACCCTCAATACACTTAAAATCCTTCCCTTTCATTTAGCTTTGAATGCATGTACTCTTTGGTGTTGTGTTGAATGTCCACTATTATGCATTATTATACAACAATCATAGCATAACATTTTTATATATTTGGCATTGTATATTAATATAATGCCCATTGCCTTTGTCCCTGCATTGCACATTATTTTGCATCGAAAGACATGGATCAGAGTGAGCAGCATTCTTTTGTGCGAAAGTGTAATTATAGATTGGTCCTTTAATGTACATTAAGGGCTACATTTATCAAGGTTTTGTGTCGCTCTTGCACCACGCAAGGCGATGTAGGGCAATACAAAACCTAGCATGAGATTTACCAAGCCATGCAAGACCATCATGCATGGCTCGATAAATCTGAAAGAACTCAAGACAGTTTAGGTCGCTGCCTTGCGTTGCTCTGCCCTGGTAACACATTCAATGGGTGGAGCGTGGGCGTTCCCACACATCCACCCAGGGATTTTGGCACATTCCAGATTTACCAAGACAAGTATACCAAGGAATGCATCAAAATAGTACACCTTTTCAGGGAAGATGCAAGGTGAAATGTATGTTAATTTCTTCTTCATGTTTCCTCTTTCTAATTGTGCTGCATTCACAAACATCTCCAGGTCATTTATATAATAAGGTAAGAGGTCATGAGGCCCCCCTCCCGACCCTCCTTGGGACCCATCCCCTGGGGCCTTTTTTATAAATAAAGGGAGTGGTATGTGGCCCCCTTCTTGGACCTCCATGGGACTCCATTACCTGGTGTGAGAAATGAGGACCTCCTTGCATTGCCCCACATACTTTTTAGCCCCAATTTTGGCTACAAGGTGCGGATTTTCTGACTCTGACTGTGCCCTCGGCTCTGCTTACCAAACCCATGGCGTGTGCTTTGATTAAAAGTATCTGGCAATTAGGTATAATTATAATTGGTACTGATAGCCTAGCTATAAGTCCTTTAGTATGTAATAGGGTATGTAGGTTTAGAGGCCTAGTAGACATAATGCTTTTAAGTGTGCACTACTGCAGTGCCTGCTTTTCAGGCTGACTTTACATGAAATTTATATATCAAATGTAACTTTGCATTTAAAGGTAATTCCAAAGTCTCAAACTACCTTATTTTTATACATAAGTCACCAATACGGTCTCCCCAATGTGCCCAAGGAGTAGGGTGCCTTGCTACTATAAGCAGGGACATTATAAAATATGTTTTAAAAGCCTTGGTGAGGATGAAAACTGCCAATTTCGTATTTCCCATTGTCGAGAACTAGCTTCTAGTGTAAATTCGGACAGGAACAAGCTAGAAACGAATTCCAAGGACTTAAAAGAATAGTTTTGATGAATCCAGATTAGATTTGCTTTACTACAGAAAACAAGTTACAGAGCTTGTTAGACCTGGCACCATTGGCCTGGGTTTCCCTTCCATTTTTTGCTGTTGCCTCATATGTTTTTGCTGGTTATAGATTCTTTGGGCACTGTGCCACTGCTATTCAGTGCCACAGTGCAAGTGTTCCCTATGGTATATTGATGTATGGATTAGTGACTCCGTGATTGTCTTATTTGTTTTACTTGTCAGACCCTAGTACAGTGCATTGCGTGTGCCCAGGGCTTGTAAATCAAATGCTGCTGGTGGGCTTGCAGCACTGATTGTGCCACCCACAAAAGTAGTCTGTGAAGTGTGTCACAGACCTGCCATTGCAGAGCCAATGTGCAGTCTGGTAATGCCATGTTGACTATCAAGTGCATATTAGTCACCCCTATGGTAAGCCAAAGGGCAGGGTACACTTTAGGTAAAAGGTAGGACATGCCCGTATGTGTGTGGCATGTCCTAATAGTGAATTACAGCCATTTTCGTTTTTCACTATTGCAAGGATACCTGTTCCCCATAGGCCAGAATTGGCAGTTTGATTATAACATCTGAAAAATTCTAACTGACTCAGGGGACTAGGTAGAAATTCGAGTTTAGTATGCCTGATCTCAGAATGATAAAATACATCTTTTAGTGAAGTTGGTTTTAACATTCTGTGTTTGAAAATACCACTTTCAGAAAGTAGGTATTTTCTTGCCTAAACTATCCAAGCCTGCCTCTGCTAGGTTTTGTATTCCATGTCTGGAGTTTGAGTGACAGGGGCTGGCGAATTCCAGGAGACAGGATGAGTCAGTGCAGGGCTGTATTGAGCTATCTGCATGTAGAGTGGTGGGATGAGTTGCACCTGGGACCTGAATAGGGCTGTGCCTGCCTTCCACAATGCTGGCTCCACCTCCTGTGGTGTGGCTGATGTTCCTGTCTCACACTGTGAAAGGAAAGAAGGAGTATTGTCAACAAAGTGCTCCAGCACTGACCAGAACTGGTTTGGGCTAGGTACAGACACTCTCTGCATGCAGAGAACAAAGAGAATTGGTGTATAAAAGGGGGGGACCCACACCCCAAAACTTTAGATCACTTCTGGTAAACAAAGAAGAACCTTTGCTGAGGAGAGGAACCTGGAGGAGGAGACTATCGATAAGCGGAGTGCTGTTTGGGGGATTGGCCTGTAGTGGTTGCCTGACTGCCAAAGAAAGGAGAAAGGAACTTTGTGCTACTTTCATCATCTTGTAAAGGATCTCCAAGGGCTTGCAGATTGAGCCTGCCTCCTGCTGAAGTGTCATGGATAACAGATTTCAGCAACCAGCTCCCCTGAATTCCCTTGCTGGGAATTTGAAATGCCTGCTGTTGTGCTGGGTCTTCTGAGAGACTGCGTATCGCTGAGAGCTGGAAGTGCAACTCACGGAGAAGAAGCATGACACCGCCGTGGCAGCTGTTGTCGCAACACCGAAGTGCCTCGTATCATCTGAGAAGAGTGTCGCCATTGCAGCAGACGCTGTTGCATTGGCAAAGAAGCTTGTCTCCACCGCAGCCACTGTTGTCACATTACTGAGTAAGGGTGCCACCGCTGCCGCTGTCGCATCACATCACTGAAGCGCCTAGCATCACCGGAGAAGAATGTCACCATCACAGCAGATGCCATTGCATCACCGGAGAAGCGTGTCACAGGGCCTGACGCAGATCAGAAGATTCACAGAGTCGCTGCACAGCCATCGGGCGTGCACGCATTGCCCCTTCATTGTTGCATCAAGAAGAAGACGCCATTTTGTTTCATTGCACCGGATCGTTGGCACATTGCGGCACTGCTGGTCGCATCGCCACAGAACCTCAGTAAAAAAACGATGCATCACGTCCCCACGAGGACAAGAACCTATGCATCCCCGTCCCCTACTCAGCAGTAGGGAACCAACGCATCACCGTTCTTGCGTGTAAGGAACCGACGCATCATCTTCCCTGCAACTATTTTGTTTGTATCGCGTTACTAATCATCAGGTGCATTGAACGTAAAGTGTTGCATTTACCACATAAAGAGAACTAAGATATTTCTACCATTCTAAAGTACAGTATTGTGGATTTTTGTCGTTTGTGGTCTTATGTTAAGTTTATATAAAAATACTTCTTTTTTATATACAACCTGTGTGGTGTATCCATCTGTAGTGTTGTCACTGTATTATTGTATGTGTTCACAAATGCTTTACACACTGTCTCTGAGATAAGCCTGCCTGCTCGTGCCAAGCTACCAAGGGGGCGAGCAGGGGATATTTTAGGAGTGTAGCCCTTTATCCTGACTAGCTGCAAGGGTCCCTATTTGGTCAAAGGTACCTACCTCTGCCAACTAGAGACCCCAGAATCTAACAGAGCTTTCTTTTCTGTGAGCCAACATTGAGCCTTCCAGCAGCCCTTCGCTCTATGGCCAGCCTCTGCCAGGCTGAGCCGAGCTGTCTTACTGAAGTGTGAAGTGGCCTGCTAGAGAGACAAAGGATTTATTGTGGGAGGAGAACTGCAAGCTGCAGAGCACAAGGGAGGATGGCGATTAAGTAGCCAAACTGGTGCTCCTTCCACTCCACTTGTTAAGTAATGTAAATATTTCCACATCGGTATTTCTGTATGAACAAGTCTTGGATGGCACTCGAGAACAGTTACATCTGCACACGTTTCTCCATGCATACTGGTGGCTTGTGAGCAGTTTCCCAGGCATGTATGATTAAACAACTACCACTTACGCAACGACTTACTAAACCACGAAAATTAATGAATTGCCATATAACCCTGTACCTCTATGTTCAAAACAACGCAAGATTGAAAAATGAAAGACAAAAATGTAAATTAAACAACACTTCTAATGAAAACTATTCATAGTAGAGAATCTTGAAATTAACTATTAAATAATCATGTTTTATAAAATACGGACAAACTTACAAAGAGACAGTGACGGATGGAAATATGCTATAAAATCATCTGTTTTTTACAATAATGACAGACTAGAATGCTGACTATAACTGCAGCATAACATTCGGAAAAATAACACAACATGCACTATTTTTATTTAAAAACAAGTTCTCACAGAAAATAAAATTTAAAAAAAAGGTTTCCAGAACATATTTTCATTTTTATAAAGAATTGCTTCGAATTAAACATATAAAAAACGTCCAACCATCATTTTGTGACCTTTTCAACTGTGAAAACCAGAGAAAACAGTCAACACAGGTTAGACTCGCATCATTAAAAAAAGAACCCACAATGCCATCTACTGGCTGAACAAGGTACATTTTTACAAAGTCTATTATAATGACAGCCTAATTAAAATAAGGAAATGTGCAAATCAATTAAAACAAGCATTTGCAATGCAATAGGTCTCACAGTTTGAGCCATTGCCATTGTAAACGACAATGCATTTTATTTATGTTTTGGGTTTTAATACATAAATAAAAGGCATTGTTATTTACACTATAAACATATAAAGTCAGCGGGTCTGTGTGATTCCAGACAGGAACATGTCAAAAAAGCATGACCAATGTTGACCTAGATCAAATGAAAAAATGATGAAAAAAGTCCTATTTAAGAGGACGGAATTCCATTGCCCACCGAGGTGGCATGCTTCATTATCTGGGACCTCCTCTTTTTTGCAAATCCTAGTGCAACCAAGGGCTGCAACCATCTCACTATGATGGGGGGAGCTTGCGGATGTTTTAAACAGGAGGGACAATGAGTCTAAGATCTATGAAGCATGAATGAAATTATAAATGCAGTGCTGAAAAGTGGTAAATAAAATTAGCTACCAAGCGAAAAAATTATTTAATGGTTATCGCTAGGTGCCAATCAATAAAAACAGTGCAAATGCGATCTGAACAAATTTCTGATTGCGCAGGTCTAGGAAGAGGGTCTCAATGTTTCAGCCATCACAATCATGCTCCGATCTTGGCCTACCTCAGGACCAGAATGGAAATGCTACTGCAAAACTAGTGTGTACAAAACAACAGTGAAAATACGTAGGTAGAACAATACAGCCTATGGTCACCTGTGGTCTTCAAATGAATGATCTACAGGATTTTTCGTATCACCTGAAAGAAATAGATGTGTAGATACTGTGACATTCCATTCCTTATCAATATCTGTATATGCTAATGACAATAAATCATTTTATTTAAAAAACTGCTAAATCATGTACATTTTTTGTATTAAATGTTCCTTTTTGACATGTTCCTGTCTGGAATCACACAGACCCGCAGACTTTATATGTTTATAGAGTATTGCTTTGGGGACTGGGTCCGCGCTGGTCTTGAAAAAAAAATTCCCTACGACCCTCTACCAATTGTTGTGTTATTCATTGTTATTTACACTACTATTAGGTAAACTGTTGCACATGTAAGACTTTTTGTATTGTAATAAAGGGCCTTAACGACCGCGTGTTAGATTGTAAATAGTAGAGGAAGAGAACAGCCTGCAACATTTTGAAAGTAGTGATAAATAGTGCAGTGATAGATGTATACGTGTTCTAAATTACAGAGACAAAAAGTGTGAAGTGTCAGTTAAATATGATCCGAGTTATAAAAACTAATAAAGCGCTCCAACACCTTTCACTCTGTGATTACAATGTTGCAGCTGAGGAGCAATAGCGGGAGGGGAGGTGCTATTTTTTACCGTCTCCGTGATTTGAGTATGCAGTGTGGCATTGTGTAATGTTATTGCTATTTTCGGACTAATAAACACTGTTGCCGTAGTACAGCCTTGGCTTAACCTCCTGGTGCAAGTTTGGCAGTGCTTTATGGCATGAATGGAGGGAGAGAGGAATGGTTTTGGCTGCAGCTCTGCCCTTGTACAGAGCCCCTGTTATTACTAGTGAGCGATAGGCGCTGAGGACATGGTATTTGTGGTGGTGGTGGTGGTATTGGTGGTGATGGTATTGGCTGTATTGGTGGTGGTGGTATTGCTAGTTTTGGTGGTGGTGGTACTGGTAGTGGTGGTGGTACTGGTGTTGGTGTTGCTACTGGTGTTGGTACTGGTGGTGTACTGGTGGTAGTACTGGTGGTGGTGGTGGTACTGGTAGTGATACCGGTGGTTATAGTGATGGGACTGGTGGTGGTGGTATTGGTGGTGGTGGTGTTAGTGTTTGTGGTGGTACTCGTGGTAGTGTTGGTGGCATTGGTGGTAGTAGTGGTGGTGTTACTGGTAGTATTGGTACTGGTAGTGTTGGTGGTGGTATTGGTGGTACTGGTACTGTTGGTGGTATTGGTACTGTGGTATTGGTGGTACTGGTGGTACTGGTGGTACTGGTAGTGGTGGTGGTGGCACTGGTGGTGGTAGTGGTACTGGTGGTACTGGTGGTAGCGGTGGCGGTGGTGGTACTGGTGGTGCCACTGGTACTGGTTGTTGTCTTGGTGGTACTGGTGGTACTGGTGGTGGTGGTGGTACTGGTGGTGGTACTGGTGGTGATGGTGGTACTGGTGGTGTTTTTGGTGGTGGTGGTATGGTGGTGGTGGTGGTATTGGTGGTTGTGTTAGTGGTATTTGTGGTGGTGGTACTGTTGGTGGTACTGGTGGTATTGGTGGTGGTAGTGGTGGTACTGGTGGTATTGGTGATAGTAGTGGTGGTATTGTTACTTGTGGTATTGGTGGTGGTAGTGGTGGTGGTACTGGTGGTGGTATTGGTGGTGGTGGTAGTGGTGGTATGTCTACTGGTGGTATTGGTGGTGGTAGTGGTGGTGGTTGTACTGGTGGTTGTACTGGTGGTAGTGGTGGTGGTGGTACTGGTGGTGGTATTGGTAGTAGTGGTGGTGGAATTAGTGGTGGTGGTACTGGTGATGGTGTTGGACTGGTGGTATTGGTGGTGTGGGGTGGTGGTTGTACTGGTGGAAGTGGTGGTGGTGGTACTGGTGGTGGTATTGGTAGTAGAGGTGGTATTGGTGGTGATGGTACTGATGGTGGTACTGGTACTGGTGGTTGTACTGGTACTGGTGGTGGTGGCATTGGTTGTGGTGGTTGTTGGTGGTAGTACTGGTGGTGGTAGTACTGGTGGTGGTGGTGGTACTGGTGGTATTGATAGTGGTACTGGAGGTGGTAGTTTCTGGAGGTGGTGGTAGTGTTGGTGCTGGTGGTACTGGTTGTGGTGCATTTGTTGATTTAGAGTATTTTGTATTGTAAATGGTAACTTATGTTACGTATGTGTGATGGATGTATTAGCTGGTGTGTATAGGAATGATGCATATTGTATAGTAATTGTTAGATGAGGAGGAACTGCAGCTGTCTAGGTACACTTGCATTGTGGTGGAAGTTGCTGATTGGCACTGCATTTTGCCTTTAAACAACATGTCCTCCCCCAAAAAAAGGTTTCTGTTCTCTTTCTTAGGCCGGCTAGCACAAAAAACATTTTATCGAAAACTGCCACCTAAAGCTAACGCCTAATAAGAGCCCCGGCACCTTCGTCATCTCAAATTAAGCCGTTGGAAAGCGGATGTAACCAGCACCCTGAAAGCGGCTGAAGCTGCACAGATTCCAAAGGCCACACAAGAGATGGTTTTAAGCCAGAAATGGTGATGAAAAGGCGCACCAGGGAAAATAAAAGTTACATATTGCAAAAGAAATTACATGTTTTGCCTCCCCACGTCCCCAAGCAACACCATTTTCTGGTGGTCTATCTAAGGTCATGTAAAAAAAGGGACAGTTTGAATGTTATTGTAAGTTGTACAACGTGCTAATAAGTGGAGGCCTGCTGGCTATATAAAACACTGGCATTGCCTTTGTCATAGGGAACAGCTAACGCATATAATAAAAAGTAAAACACGCATACTGTTTAAAATCTGGAAACACGTGTATTTTACGTGCATGCCTAAAAACTTGAAAAGCAGCACTGTGAAAGTGGCTGAAGCTAAGCCACCAAAACCAAGGACCTGCAGCTGTCTAGGTACACTTGCATTTTGATGGAAATTTCTTGTTAAAGTAAAAAAAACACACAAGGGCTGGTAGGCGCTGCGTTTTGCCTTTAACCAACATGTCCTCCCCCCAAAAAAAGGTTTCTGTTCTCTTTCTTGGGCCGGCTAACACAAAAAAGATTTTTTATCAAAAACTGCCACCTAAAGCTAACGCCTAATAAGAGCCCCGGCACCTTCGTCATCTCAAATTAAGCCGTTGGAAAGCCGATATAACCAGCACCCTGAAAGCGACTGAAGCTGCACAGATTCCAAAGGCCACACAAGAGATGGTTTTAAGCCAGAAATGGTGATGAAAAGGCACACAATGAGCAATAAGTCGAGGCCTGCTGCCTATGTAAAACACTCACGAATTCAGCATCCTTGCAAACAGCGATCTACTTAGCAGACCCCCCACTGATTTACGTTCACCGAACTTTGACGGATCCAATCGTCGTGCCCACGGTCACCATGCCGGGAGTTAGGCAGCGGAACACCGGACACTGCCTTATCTGAGTCTCATCCCCACTTCGTCATCCCAAGCCAGGACGGGGCTCCGTTCCTGTGCCAATCCACATTCCCACATCGCAAGTCGGGTAGTGGATCGTTGGACCCTCCCTTCTCTGCTCATCTCTCCCCCTCAATAGCCACCTATTCCAGAAAGTGGGCTCTGTTCTTCAAACTCGCACCACCATCATCAATTGGCAACCCGGTCCTGATGAAGATCCTAAATCAATAGAGTCAAAACGCTGTCGATCCGCAATACAGTGCGACTCATGGTGCAGTACTTCCTCTGGTTCCCAAACTAATTGTAAATACTCATTCAACAAGGATGAACCAGCAACTTTGTACATATTGGGGCAGATTTATGTTAACTGGCGCATCCCGAGGGATGCGCCAGTTAACGTGCGCCACAGTGCGCCACAGCTACTCCACCCATGGTGCGCCGCATTTATAATGCAGCGCACCATGGTGCAAAAATGGCACAGATGCGTGACGCATCTGTGCCGGAAATGTGGCGCATTGCTAGAGTTGCGTCGCAAGCGCGACGCAGCTCCAGCAAGGCTCGGGGGTGCCCCATTCTACTAATGCTGCATCAAGACCTACGCCTGCTTCAAGCAGGCGCAGGGTTTTGACGCAGCATTGCCCTGAAAGTGACTGAGTGAAGAGATTTCACTCAGCCACTTTCAGGAGGCGTTCCTGCGCAGGAACGCCCCCCCTTATGGCGCAGTGCTTTACAACGTGACGCATCTCCTAGATGCGTCACGTTGTAAATAGGGCGCATTGTTTGCGCCGCAGTTGCGTCAAATAAAGTGACGCAATTGCGGCGCAAAGAGGCGCAACAGCCTCATAAATCTGCCCCATTGTATTTTTCACCTTTGTCATTTTGCGTCCCTCGCTGTTTTTTCACCCATATGTCACTTGCGCCGTCAACGTTTGTCTCACTATCACGTACACAAGCCCTGTTGGGTTGCCAAATGCAATATATGCCTCTAGTGCTGATATCATAAACTGTTCTTTGACTGTTTCTGCGTAAATATGTCTTCAATTATATGATGCTATATGCACCTCTAAATCAACCAAAAATCTGAGTCTCTTTTTTCTTTGCCCAGACCTTTTATAATGTCTTGTACATACAAATGTTTCTGTTACTAAAGTGAATCCTATTGAGATATTGTTGCTCTTTACATGTGTAAAACACTGGCATTGCCTTTGTCATAGGGAACAGCTAACTCATATAACACAAACTAAAAAAACGCATACTTTTTAAAATTTGAAAACGTGTATTTTGTGATAAGTTGTCGTTAAAATTAATATAAACGTAATGTCTGAGGTTTTTATGTACATTCACTCACAGACAACAAACAACAAGGAACTGCAGATGGCTGGGCGCAGGTACATTTTGTGTTAAGTCTCCTTTAAAATTAATATAAATGCAACTGCTAAATTTCTCCCTGTTTGCCTTCAATGAACATGCACTCACCAATTGTACAGGGTATGTGCTGGCTGTTTCTTAGGCAGGCTAACACCAAAACATGTTTTAAAACCTGCTGCCTAATGCTCCGGCACCTCTATTGTGAAACACTAAGCTCTAGGAAAGGGTTTGTAAACAGCACTGTGAAAGTGTGCATGTAGCTAAGCCACAAACAACAAGGAACTGCAGCTGGCTGGATTTGCCTTTTAAAGTAAAATAAAAACGAGTGCAAAATCTGTCAGCTTTTGGCCTTAAAACAACATGCCCTCCAAAATTGTACATTTTCTCTGCTCTTCCGTAGGCAGGGTAACACAAAAAAATATAATTAAATGCCGCCTAATAACAGCTTCGGCACCTATCACGTTACAAATTAAAGTTTATTGAAAGCAGCTGTACCCAGCACTGTAAAAGCGCCTGTAACTAAGCCAAAAACACAAGGAAATGCAGCTGGCTGGGTACACTTAAATTAAGAAAGAAGTTGACTTTAAAATTTATTGAACAGCAAGTGCTGAATTTGACAATTTTTACCATTACAGGACATGCCCTCCCTATAGGCTCAAGTTTGTTTCATATGTATGGTAACATCTAAAAATTGTTATAGAAAGCAGCTGCCAAATAAGAGCCACGGCACAAAAAATGTATAATAGGGCTATGTGTAAAAAAATAAGTAGCGCGCTCAAATGAACTGGTTTTGGCCAAATAAATCACCCGCAAAAAATGTAAGCCCCAAAATTAGCTTTAGTTATCAATTAACAATTATTGAGAGAATTAGACATTAAAAGCTCGTTCCTAAAAATATCCCTTCCTAGTTTTGAATTTATTATCTGTATGTTAGTGGAACTTCTAAAAACAAAGCATAATATAAAGCTGCTACCTGATCTGAATAGAAACACAGCATAAGTTACGTCACAAATTAAGCAGTTCGGTAAAACACTATTAAGGTTTAGCGCATATGTTCTTTGTAACATACATTATAAAAATAAATACAGAGTATGATGCTGCAGCCTAATACAAATAAATTAGCACTTACTTTGTTGCAAGTTAAGAACTAGAAATGCAGCAGTTGATACGTGTCTAACAGAACAACTGTAACCGCATGTTTGCAGCTACACACAACCAAAATTAGGAGCGTTAAATAAAATCAAAATCAATTTGTACAAATAAGCTACAAATTTATTGTAAAATAGATTGCACGTTTCTTTAGTAACTGTGTTAATATAATGTAATGAATAAAAGTATGTATTGTAAAACAAGCATTTACAATGCAATGGTTTCGCCTTTTGAAAAGTTTGAGCTATTGGCACTGTAAATGACAAAATTTATATTTATGTGTTGGTTTTGAAAACAGATAAATAAATGGCATTGTCATTTACAATGCCAATAGTTTAATCTCTGGCAAATGCCACACAAAAACACACAGACCCACACACACCAACAGAGCCCCACCCACACACACACACACAGAGCCACACACACACATACAGCCACACACACAGACCCACACACACACAGACCCACACACACACAGAGAGCCACACACACAGAGAGATCCACACACACACACAGAGCCACACCCAGAGCCACACACATACACTCAGAGCCACACACACACACACCCAGAGCCACACCCACCCACCCAGAGCCACACACACCCACCCAGAGCCACACACACCCACCCAGAGCCACACACACCCACCCACCCAAAGCCATGCACACACTCAGGAGAGCAACCACTGCGAGGGGGCAGGGAAGCAAGCACAGCGAGGGGGCAGGGAAGCAAGCACAGCCAGGGGGCAGGGAAGCAAGCACAGCCACGAGCCAGGGGGCAGGGAAGCAAGCACAGCGAGGGGGCAGGGAAGCAAGCACAGCCAGGGGGCAGGGGAGCAAGCACAGCCAGGGGGCAGGGGAGCAAGCACAGCCAGGGGGCAGGGAAGCAAGCACAGCGAGGGGGCAGGGAAGCAAGCACAGCCAGGGGGCAGGGGAGCAAGCACAGCGAGGGGGCAGGGAAGCAAGCACAGCGAGGGGGCAGGGAAGCAAGCACAGCCAGGGGGCAGGGAAGCAAGCACAGCGAGGGGGCAGGGAAGCAAGCACAGCCAGGGGGCAGGGGAGCAAGCACAGCCAGGGGGCAGGGGAGCAAGCACAGCCAGGGGGCAGGGAAGCAAGCACAGCCAGGGGGCAGGGAAGCAAGCACAGCCAGGGGGGGCAGGGAAGCAAGCACAGCTCCTTAGTGAGTTTCGAGTGCAGGGAAATAAAATATGAACCCCTGGGGTCTTGTTTGTGTGACTCTCCAGCTGACAGCAAGCAGCAGCCAATGTTCTCATAAGGCACGGACAGCGGGAGGGGGGCGGGAAAGGCACGGACAACGGGAGGGAGGGAGGGAAAGGCACGGACAGCGGGAGGGGGTGGGAAAGGCACGGACAGAGGGAGGGGGGTGGGAAATGCACGGACAGCAGGAGGGGGGGGGGCGGGAAAGGCACGGACAGCGGGAGGGGGGAACGGGCACACGGACAGCGGGAGGGGGGCGGCGGGAACGGCCACAATCAAAAGCACTCACCTGGACCTGGACTTCCTCCGTCGGCGGTCGGCCGCGGAATGACCAAAAGAAACATGCAAATCTGGACTTTAAATAAAACATATGTGCGGGTGTGGGGAGGGGTGCTCATATGAGTGTCAATGACATCAGCATCACTCATCCAAAGACAATCAGTGCCGCCTACCAGAGGCCTCGTTGTAATAGACATTGATTCTCTCCAGCTGCAGCTCGCTGTCTCCGTGGTAGCTGCCGCTCGGATCAATGCCGTGTTCATCACTGATCACTTCCCAGAACTGGAAGACAGACAGCAGGCAATTAGATAGCACGTGAGGCCAGCATGTGTCACCCTCTCAAGAGACCAGCGTCACCAGATGACTCAGAGTCATCCCCCCCCCTGCTGCCCCCAACCACCAAGACTTGGGCGTGGCCATGCAGTACGGATCTTGGAACTATTGAAGTGTGTCACCCATCCATCCACCCCCACTGCGCCCACAAAGACCAAGGCGTGGCTGAGCACTACTGAGCTTGGATTTACTACAATGTAGGCACACCTTTTCCCCAGGCGCGCAGACTGGTCAGTAAGGGTCTTCGGATTTCCCCACAATCACGCTGGTCAAAATACTTTATTTGAGAAGCAGGGCCGTAGGTGGGCTTAAGGAGAGGAGTGAAGGTTACTTACAACTCAATGTTTTGTCAAATAAACGTAAGACTTTTAAAAACAGATTAATGTTTGCATGTAAAAATCCCAAATTAAATCCGACAAACACCTCCCCAAACCTGACTTAGCAACCCTGTAACGAAAAGGTGTGATGCGTATATGTTTGTATTGGGGGGGGGGATAATTTACCCAACTTTTTTTGATTAGGGGGCGCAACACCCAAAACACCCCCTGAAGCTACGCCCCCGTTAACCCGCACCCCGATCTGAGTGCCCAGCTGGTCCCTGTGTAATTAATAAATTGGATTTCAGGAGGACCCTTACCTCTTTACTTAGAACGAGAATAATTATAACAGCGGAAGCTGCAAATCGGGGAGGGGGGCACATAGGAAATGTGTCAGATAGGGTTGACGCTGCGCGGAAGACGAGTGAAAACAAAGCATGGTCATTTCAAGGCAGTTCCGGAACGGACCCCACCCAAAGTTCTTCGGTGGGTAACATACGATTACCGACTGTTCCACCCCACACTTTCCTGGTCTCCGCTTTTGTAATTGGTGCCTGGTGTGCTAGATTAAAACTAACCAATACTAAAGCTCCCACAACCTGTCATGTCCTGGAGCAAGGGTGGTTGGCGGCACTGAAACACCTGCTAATGGACAACTGCGGAACTGGGTGGCGGAGGGGGTGGTTAGGAACACGTTTTATTGGCTTGCGAAGAACAATTACAAAATTTCTCGTCCCACGTCCTGAATTTGGAATTGGGACCTTCTGTGCTTCTCGCACACACGAGCACCTCATCACACAAAGGAACGTGTTACACGTGGGTGACAATCACGCCCAAGATCAAAAAATTGTACTGCCATTGTATTATAGAGCTTTCGTTAAGCACAACTCGGTTTGAATCAGCCCGTTCCCGCCCGTCGTTTTCCCAGGTTTTGTATTGTATTTTTGGTGGGTGGTTTAGGGATGTACATCATGCTGCTGTAGCCTCTGTACTGGAATGCTAGCCATGACCTGGGATTTCAGCTTCCATTCTTCTATAATGTTCACCAAAGTATTGGTTTTGGAGATTTAATACCTTCTCTTAACACAAGAGGCTAAAAAACGCACATTTCATTCTGACATGAAGGAGGGGGCTGGACTAATTCTGGACTCCGCCATTGGACCTCCTTCACATTGCATTCTCCGTTGTGGAGCACCATGTCCCCGCAGCTGACACTGCTACTAGCGCCGCACCCGGCTTCTGTGCCAGCCGCCTCCCCATTTTCACTCAGAAGGGCCACAAACGCCTGCTACATCACTGGACACAATGTCTGAACACAGATGGGGAGCGACCGCACCCGGAGAGTTCACCCAACAGCTGCGCACAGCAGGTGGCCGCCACAAAGGGCCGCACTCATCACGGACATGAACGTCTCAGCTGTGTTAGTTATTAATACAGCATTTAAAACCGGACCATCTAAATGCCCCGTTCCTAGCTTGCACTTTTGTGAACCTTTCGGATCTGGTGGGTCGGCGAGGGGCGGGCGCTCTTTCCTTAGACGAGAATAACCACACAGACACTAAGCGATTCATAGAAAAGTTTAACAAAAAATAAAACCAGCACCTACGGGCACAAAGACAGCGGGAGGGGGGGTGGGAACGAACAGCGGGAGGGGGGGCGGGAACGGACAGCAGGAGAGGGGGCGGGAACGGGCACATGAACAGCGGGAGGGAAGGCAGGAACGGGCACACGGACAGCGGGATGGGGGCGGGAACGGGCACTCACCTGGACTTCTTCCGGCGGCGGTCGGCCTGGAATGAACAAAACAAACCTAAAAAAACCAAAAACAAAACAACCCGCCCACCACCGAGATGCCGCGCACAGAGGGGCAGAGAGGGAAGAAATCACGGGAACGCCCACGAATCTGGTCCGGCCATGACGGACAGATCTCTGTTCCAATGGCTAGCCTCCATTTATGGAGCTAGCCAATGGAACAGAGGGCGGATTCCCAAGCCACATATTATTCTCATTAGGTTTTCGCCTGCGCGAAAAGCTGCGCAGTGCGCAGCTTTCGCATAGGCGAAACCTAAAAAAGGCGGCCTGAAAGTCTGCTAAAGTGTGACTTTCTCTGAGAGTCCGGACACTTGAGAAAAGAAACCAGGCCGAGCTAATTAAGCGTAAACAAGTCAACCGAGAACAATAGGAATCTATTCGTCTGCAGCATCTGTGGGATGCAAAAGCATTACAGCAGGATACTAAAGCCAGCGTGCACAAAAGTCTCCAATTACAGACGCAGGCTACAGCATGAAAAACAGATGGCACACTGCACTTCAATTAACACCTTAGCTGCGTGTAAACATTTCTCCCCAGTGCTGCGCTGTCCATTAGAACTAGTGCTGAATGGACGTTCAATGGTCGTGCGCAGCACTGGGGAGGTAGCGCTGCTGACGACCATTGGCCGTCAGCAGCACTTAAGGGGTTAAAAGAAGTGCAAACAGAGCGGACTAGAAATGCAGTTAGGTGCCGCTGAATCGGAACTACACAGAAGTTAGCAAATGACCAACAGCCAACAGAAAGAGAGATAACAACAACAATACCACTAGTAAGCTAATAGCAAGCGGAAAAACAGATTACATTAACTTTAAGCCATCATACAGATTACTTTAGGTCTCGCTCAGGCAGCGATTGCAGCGCATGCACTGCCAAGGCGAGGCCTAAAAACGAATATTTGCTACTTTTTTCAGAAAATTGAAAACAGACCATGTTACTTAATACATTTTATTTTTTAACTACTTAATTATTGACACCATTTGTTTCAGAGGTCATGGGTCAGGTACAGTAGTTTTTAAGGAAGTTGTGGTTCAGCTAATGTTCGTTGTTTAGGAGTCGTTGTTAAGCCCACTCGTTGTTAGGGATTCGTCATTAAAATCGTTTCCTGTTTCCCAGTACTACTATACCGACTTTTACAGCAGAACTCTTGCTGGAAACAAAATGTGACATAAACTTTGCACATCAGCACGTTGCTTCGTATGCGACAGTCTACACAACAATGTATCTTCACCTAGTGTTCTTTGCTTAGATAATGTCTCCAGGTTAGAGTTAACATGAGGAAAACAAAATTCCAAATGTGACACTGGGTAAAACTTTCAGCACAAATCACACTTTGTTAGGAAGTCGGAGGCAGTGGTAGGAATTACACAATCTTGGCAAAACAGCGTGTCCCGTCTGGCAATGCCATTGGGGTACTTGGTCTGCTTTGGTATCCTCTCTTTATAAACGTGCCTGTCTAATTGAACTTATTGTGAGGGGTGGGAGGATGGGCACAGGCCCACAACAGTCCTGTGGAAGCATGTTTGCTAGCTGAACTGCCCCTCTTGCTGCTCAGAACAAGCAGTGAATCTGCGTTCCTTGGCTAGACATAGCGAGCAGCCTCTTCCCACACAACAATCTCCATCAATCACTGAGGACCAGAGACTACCTCTTGCATGTTGTCTGACATGCTATCCTCGCTTTTAAGGTCCATAATGGCATGTGTTGTGCAAATGTGGCTAGATCTGGGTGTGAACGTCCAGAAGATTCACCCAGGTCAATCCCCTTCAAGGGAGGGCGCACACTGTTTACTACCAATGGTTGATTCTGTGCTGACAACTCTCCCACACAATTGTACTATTTTCATGTTGCCACAACCTGTTGCCACCGCTCACAGGGTCAATAGTTCTTCTGTTGGGGCTTTGATATGTAAGGGTTGTGAATGTTGTTGGCACCTACCATTGGTGTTTTATCTCAATTAGACAGACCATTTAGGCTGCTGTGAGACAACGAACTGTGAGTGACAAACACATTTGTTAATGGGAAGAGGAGAATGTTTTGTTCTAGGAAATATGTTAAGAACTCCTGGGGTAACACAGTGTTTCCCAGCACCTGGGTAAGATTAAACGTCAAAATTAACAATAGGTCCCTCGGATGGATTTTTGCTCAATTTGGCAAAGACAGCCCTGTTCGTAATTCAACATAAAATGTAAACACCACTCAAGTTGAGACATATTGGCTTTGCCAATGCTTTTTTGATTGAGCTAAAATAAGTTACATTTAAGAGTGTTCCCTCTACTGGTATCGTAGAGTCTCAATTTGTCACATTGTATTGCAACCAAACACAAAGAAGAAAAGGAAGGGAACTTTCATCTGAAGAAAAAGACATCTGGGAGAGGAAGAACAACTAAAAACGTTAACTTCAGTATTTATGTGATTTTAAATTAGTAAGACATTTAAACCACGCATTCTGTTTATTTAATTGTGCTTCACACTTTGGTTCACTTACTACAAAGGTGATGCGTGTACTGTTTTACCAGTGCATGCACTACTGCTGCAGGAAAGGCAGACACTAAAAGTAAGTATGATAAGAACTGAAATGAGAGAGAAATGCAATCTCTGAAAGTCAACTACGGATTTTCTTGATTTCAATGTCATGCAATTAACATTCATGAAAAGAAAACTCTTCTCTTGTCTCAGCTTTGCTTCTTAAAGCTCTTGACAGACACTCTGTTTCCTTTCTTTCCATTCTCCAGAATGGTGCTTGTTTGTGCATAAGTCTCCCTTGCCGGTTTATTTTCGCCTGTTGCAGATGGCTGCGTTTATATTGTAGTTAACAGACTCTCAAGCTTCGTATTCTTCTTGAAACTGTGAGTGGTTCTTTAATCTATAAGTCTCTTTGGGAAAAGTACCTGAGTCAGGAGACAAGAGTTAGTCTTATAGGTTGCTGCCTTTCTGGGGTCATTTTCTCCTTTTCTATTATATTCTACCTGTTCTGTTAGTTTTATGCATGTTGGGCATATTTACAAGCCATTTTGCTGAGCCGATCTGTCATTTTCTAAATTGAGAAATGCGCCATATTTACAACAATATGACACATTCCTGTACTCATCCCTGCGCTGGTGCAAAAAAAGCAACCTAGCCCCAGCGCAGGCACCTTTGCACCATTGTGGTGCCAAAGTGCCTGCATTGCAGGGAGGATTGTTGCTGCTCAGGAAGGGACACCTTCCTGCTTGAAAACAATCCTCAATGGTGTTTTGCTCCTTCTATGTGTGCTGCAGAATGCCAAGCAAAGTGATTTAGTGTTGCCCTCTTAATATGAAGAAGGGCACAGCGCCACCGGAGCTCTGCAAAAAGTGACTCTCCGGTGGCATAAAGCCCTTGTGAATATGCCCCATAGTGAGTACTGGGAGTGCTAAGTTAAGATCCAGTCCCTGCCATAGTGAATGACATGGATGTTTTTGTACATTTCCTGTGTGGCAATTGGTTTAGCTAGTAGTGTGTTTTATGTTGCTTTCTGTTTTTACTATTTTGTTGTGATGTGCCATGTTGTTATTGTGGTATTAGTAGTACAGGCTAAATATAAAGAGGCCATTGCCAAAGCAAAGGCACTGCCATACTTCAGTCTCCAAACAGCACAAAAACTCTCTTTAATATTATAAAAGACCTCTCCAACCCCGCCTGCATGAGCAAAAAGGTGGTTGTAATTCAAAAAATTTGCAACAAAATCGCCGTCTTCTTTGAATACCGGTAGTATCATTGATGGAGAGCTTTCCCCCTCTCACAGACGAGCTCTTTACCAGCTTGGCGCTCAGCATATCCTCTGGGCCCCCTTCCTCATAGGATCTGGAAGGAGTATGGCCCAGAGCTTTTTTCCTGGATGCGTATGATTTGCTGCCAATCCCCTGAGGAAGGAGTAGTGCTGGAAGCATGGAAACAGGCAGTGGTAACCCCTCTACTCAAGAAGCCCTCGCTGGATCCAACAATCCCAGCCCATTTTAGGCCTATATCTTTTCTGCCCTATCCTATAAAAATTCTGGAGAAAGCTGTTAGCAGGTCCTTGTCAAGCTACCTGGAAGATAACTGTCTATTGGATGGGGATCAGTTTGGATTCCGCCCAGCCCATGGGACAGAAACTGCATTAGCAACCATGCTGGACACTCTGCGAATGCGAGCCGACAATGGCAACTCCTCAGTACTCGTGCTGTTGGATATGTCGGCTGCATTTGACACGGTTAGCCATGCAGTTCTGCTAAATAGACTGGAGAAACTGGGCGTGAAAGGAAAGGCTCTGAAATGGCTACAATCTTATCTGTCTGGTAGACAACAGACAGTGACCATTATTCAGTTTGCTCCCCCAAGTCCCCGGTCAACTATGGAGTGCCACAAGGCTCGTCGATCAGCCCTATCCTTTCTAATATATACTTGCATCCTTTGATCCCTATTATAAAATCTTATGGGATCGAATTGATTAATTACGCTGATGACACGCAATTGGTGTTCTCTTTGGAAGGGAAACATGCGGTGCCCATGGACAGATTTCATGATTGCATGGGTTGGGTCTCCGGCTGGCTTAAAGCAAACTCCCTTCAATTTAATGAGGGGAAAACGGAGGTAGTCTATTGCTCGACGGTTTAACTAAATCAACAGATACCATGCGAGCTTAGGCTTTCGCCTAGGGCCGACCCCTGCGTCCCAGTAAGTACCGTGCAGATTCAGGGAGTACTGTTTGATGATAACCTTCAAATGAGGTCGCAAACTAAAAAAACAATTAGTGTCTGTTTTGGTCTGCTAAAAGCACTCAGGCAGATTCTCACTCTCCTGCCCAATGACACTAGACCCTTGGTGGTAAGGAGCATAATCTTGGCTAGACTGGCTTTCTGTAACTCCCTTTACTTGGGCGCCCCTTTATACATCTTGCAGGGGTTGCAGAGAGTCCAAGTTGGCGCTTAACAGACCACGTAGCTCCTCTACCACAATGGCCTTGAGAGACCTTCATTGGTTGCCTGTACGGGACAGAGTCACTTTTAAATCTCTGTGCATAGTCTACAGAGCGTTACACAGTACGGCCCTCTACCAATGCAGGAAAGATTCAAATGGTACAAGCCCACTAGGTCTCTTCACTCTTCCAGTCTAAGTCTGGCAACTACCACCAGATTTAAGAGATCCAGGGTGGGAGGCAGAGCTTTCAGCACAGTAGCGTCTCGCCTATGGAACAAGCTGCCCCAGAAAATCAGGCCAGCCGACTCCCTGATAGGCTTCAGAAAGAACCTAAAAACATGGCTATTCGCCAAGTCTGAGACCCTGGCGACCATCATCTAGTCTTTTAATTTGCGGTTTCCATCTGACAGTGTTTTTCCTCAAGAGCGCCAGGATACCCGTAGGGTGGCAGTCGCGCTATACAAGAGTAAAATACAATACAATACAATACAATTGTGCCATTTAATGTGCATTATTGTGTTATGTTTAGTTCTTTAATTTAGATGTTGAAACAAACACTGATATATTTCCAGCCAGAAGCAGCAAATGGCTTGCAAGGTCCTCTGACAAGCTACTATTTACCACCTTAGTGCTGCACCGACTTTTCAACTACTTAAGGCACGAGTCAGCCCAAACCAGTGCTCACTGTATGCGATTCGACCAGTGGAGAGCTGGAGCAGTGCTATTCGAGCACGTTAGACAGTGGTAAATTGTTGCCTCCCACAGAAACTTTCAAGCCAGGTCTGCTTTTGTCTGCAAATATATCAACATTTGTTGGCATGCCAGGAGAAAGCAACAAAACATAACACAATCCCATAAAACGAGCAGCATAATAACACAATTAAACTGTAACATTGCATAAGAATATGTGGGTTTCTACAGTGCAACAAAGTACTGGTTCTCTGTAAAATAGATGGGTGGTACATTACTCACGGAGGATATCTTCAACTGACCCTAGCACAACTTAGCGCCTGGATACCCTTGCGGTGATTAGTCGCAAACCTGAGTTGAATTACATTGGTGCAGCAGTCAAAGTGAGGTAGTGCAGTATTTGGGAACAGATGAGCTGTGAGAAACCTAGTGGGTAATCATCTGCCTCGGAGTTGATGCTTTGGTTTAGAGTCAAGAAGATGGTGGAGTAGTGCATTATAGAGCATTTTGTTAGCTAGCACAATGAAGAAGTCACATGTTGATCAGCGGCCATATAATGGAAAGGGCCCCGGGGCACACCGGGCATGCGCGTCCACTTTATGTGCCTCTGGGGCCCTTTGGAATCACAGAAGGGGCCACAAATGCTTGTGTGACTTCTTCTGTAATACAGATATAAGTGGGGTACATGTAGCAGCAGTGCTAGCTCAAGAGTGAGTTCCCTCATTTGCATAGGGCATTCCCCCATGCAAATTAGGGAATCCCTTGCTTCATATTATAGACACGGGCACATAGGCGAACATTCCTTTCAGTGCACCTCCTAAAGGCAGCCCTCTGGAGGGGAGACAGTGGGTCCCTGGACTACCCAGACATCACCTTGCAGGTGGGTGCAGTCACTCACTGCACCCGCCTGCAAGGGGATCTGTCTCCCCTCATAGAATTGACGGCGGGTTGCCTACTGCACTGTGAAACACAGAGGGGCTTTGAAGCAGACAATCTGTATTTTACTTCAATGCACTGCCCACTATGCAACTAATACAGTTGCATTTCTATAGTCTGATGACATGAATTATTGTGCTGCATGTTTGACAGCGGCGATATTTTATGTAATTTGAGCAGTCATAATGTTCCCTTCTCAAACTATGTCACTTTCTGAGGTAAAAATACAAAAAGGAGTACAGATGTTCTTTTCTTTAACTTCCCTCTCATCTTACAAAGACATATTTAGGAGTTCTGGGTAGCATGGTGGGAGAATACTGGTGCATTGGAGCGCAGACGGCTTTCCTTAGACATACCCTCAGTATTCCAGCTCTGTGTATCTGGCTTTAAATAAAGACTCGCTTCTTGACACACCGCAGGGAGACCAGAGCCCCACTCACCAAGGAGTCTAGGTGGTGGTCTTACAGTGGCTCGTTTGGGCGCTCGACTTAAGATGGTGGCCTTTGCTAAAGCCAGATGGAACAGACGTGCTAAGAAAAAGCACAGTGGCTCAAAAACCTAACATAGATTGATTTTAAAAATATGACTATTTAAACACAGTGGTACAGGAATAAACAATTCTTGGTTTGGATTCGGCTGCACGGACAAGCCACCCATGATGGACCCAGGCTTCCCATAGCCTTCCGGTGATTGGCACAAGAATTAGGGGTCACAGTGCACCTCCTCTTCATGCACACAGAAAACCTGTGGAGTGGTGCTGTAGGGAGTGTTGGGTGTGATGCTGCAGTGGTGTGAAAAAGGAAGTGCTGTAGGTGCATGGACCCAATCAGTCGCAGCGCACAAACACTACGGACCTGGTGAGGCTTAGAAAACGTGAGTGCTGTGTACTGCTTGCGGTAAGCACCTGAGAGTCATGGCAACTGGTTGAGGTAATGCACTTGAATTTTGAGATCTTTGATATATGTAAACAGAGTACAGATGGGACAAACCTGAATTTGTGCAGGTGTTGTAAATAGTCTTGGTGACTGCTGACCTACCTCATGTCTCACGAGCCATGATTTCAATATCTTTGGCAGGATGAGACACTCAAGAATGTTCCCTTAGAGCCATGAGGAGGAATGCACACAGTGCCTAAGTCATTCTCACCACCATCAAAGCCCAGCTCCAGAAAACTAGAAGGAGTGGGAGACCCAGTGATTGTGCAGTGCAGTAAGGGACTGGTGCTCCAGTGGACATGGCCTGCTCTACAGATTAGCTAGTTTGAGTCCTTAGACACACCCACTGGTGCCACAGATTCTGTGGGTTAATCTCTTCAGGCAGTAACTCAGACCCCTTAATGAATGGACCTGGCACTGCCCTCTGCTGCGGCATGGAGTGATGGAAATCTGCCCGCCTCTGCTTCCTGAAGTATGCTGACTTTTTCCCTTTGCCTCACCTGCTTAAACATTGTGGGTCTTAGTTACAAGCCCCTTGTGCCATCCGTAAGTCGCATTTTTCCTTATTAAAAGTGAAGCACTGGTGGCGCAAGGGGCTTGTAAATAAGCTCCTCTATATTTTCTGAGGATTTAGGTTGCGTAAATATTTCGTGAACATAAACAAAAAAAGGTACTGCGAGGAATCTAACGGACAAAAAACACGAAGGGGCATATGTATAAGAAAAAAAACAGCGCAATTTAGCAAGTTACCTTGCTGTGCTGCATGATAGGGAGAGGGCAAGGATGCGCTGTATTCAACATGATACGGCATATTCCAGTCTTTTCTCTGCACTGGGGCACAATGTGCTGCCTAGCGCCAACAAAGGCACCCTCGCAATGTGGTGCAATGGTGCCTGTGTTGCAAGAGAATTGCTTTTGTGCAGGAAGGGACAACTTCCTGCACACAGGCAATGCTCTGAGGCATTTTATACTTTCTATGTGTGCTGCAGAATAGAATGCGGTACAAAAGGGGGTGGTGATGGACGGAGCATCTGATCCAATCAAATACTCACACCTAGTCAACAGATCTGGGTTTAATCCATCACCGTTCTTTAGCCCACTCTGCCACCCCGGTTCAGACATGGCCATATGCAAATAGTCTTACCCTGTGCCTCATGGGATCAGTCCAGCCTGAACTGCCAAGCCATGCCTTCCCTGGACCGGAAACAAACTACTGAGGACCGGTTTCTGGCATTTCAGCATTCTTCATTCCGGCTTGCTTGAATCCAGTGGCAAAGTGAGCAAGGGACTCACGTCTGAGCATACCCTGCCACACTTATGGCGGCCAAAAGCGGTACAAAAAGGGGATGGTGATGGACGGAGCATCTGAACCAATCAAATACTCACACCCAGTCAACAGATCTGGGTTTAATCCATCACTGTTCTTTAGCCCACTCTCCCACCCCGGTTCAGACATGGCCATATGCAAATCAGTCTGACCCTGTGCCTCATGGGATCAGTCCGGTCCGAACTGCCGAGCCATGCCTTCCCTGGACCGGAAACAAACTACTGAGGACCGGTTTCTGGCATTTCAGCCGTCTTCAGCCCGGCTTGCTTGAATCCAGTGGCAAAGTGAGCAAGGGACTCACGTCTGGGCATACCCTGCCAACTTATGGCGAACAAAGAGGTACACAAGGGGGTGGTGATGAACGGAGCATCTGAACCAATCAAATACTCAAACCCAATCAACAGATCTGGGTTTAATCCATCACCGTAGAATGCAGCAGATATAGAAAGAGAAAGTAACAAGGAGAAATAAAGATATTTTGCCTTTTTACATAGCATTTTGACCCATTCCCAGGCCTAACACTAATGGTAAGTCTGGGAATGCACCAAAGTACACAGGTGGATTTGTGGGAACACCCACGCTCCACTCATGGAAAGCTTCCCAGGGGCAGAGTAACGCAACGCAGTGAATTGCGATGTGTTGCATTACTCTAGATTTACCAAGCCTTGCAAGGCCGATGCGTCTCTTAAATTACATTTACCAAGGCATGCAAGGCCGATGTGATTCTTTAGTTACATTCATCAAGCCACTCAAGTCCACCTCACATGGCCTTGCATGGCTAGGTAAATCTAACTTAAGAGATGTGTCGCTCCTGCGACCAACTGCACGGCGCAAGCAAGGCACAACTCTTTAATAAAATGCTCCTGAATGTCCTTTGTCTGTGTAATACAACTGAATTCCGCAAAAGGTAAAGACGACAGAGTAAAACCAATCTAAATGAATCTGCCACTGTATAAAGAAAACCTCTGCGCAAGGAAAGCTTGAAGAGCAACATTTTAAATACATTCTCTTGATATTGATAAACAATTTTCACAAGGTCTAACTCTCAATCTTCTTACAACAGTTGACAACAAAGTAGGATTTATTAGAATACAGCTAATTTTTGCAGCTGCATTACTCTGTTGTAGTTACGGTTTGTTTTTAGCTCTTTCTCTTTGCCACTAGAATACATTTTTTATTTTAGCGCTGGGACACTTGATATACATGCATTGTACTTTTCCTGTAGCATTTAGAATACGTCCCTGCTGAATAATATTTGCTGGTGAAGTTTTTCTTTTTTTGGGTCTCCTCTGATACAACTGCAAAAAGATTCGGCTTGAATTCCCTACCTGTGATATTAGTCCACGCCTCAGCTTCACTTGTGTGTCTGAAACAGTCAGCTAAAACACACCCCTGGACTGAACCAGAATATCAAATCAATACATTGTAGATTTATGGCAAAATTTGAAATTTCACCCTACCATCAATTAAATAGACATTTTTTATTAAAGCAGTCCTTTTAAAATATGTCTATGCCTGAAAATCTGTTCTTATTGTTTTCTCACCTTCAGTGATTAGCTGTGAAACTGTCCAGGAGAACTGAAACTTCTCTAGGAGACACGCATCTGCACTGGCTCCTCCAGGATGTGGGTTTCTTCAGCCTTTAATAGTTTGCTTTAATCCTCTCATGGCTTGTTAAGTGCAGATATTGGCACCGTGGAGGTGTTCGGCCTCTCTTGTGGCCACTCTGTTGTTGAGAACATTTTTAGCATCTTTTGCTCATCTTTTGAAATGAGGTTGTAATGCACAGAGGATTTATTATCATGGAAATTGCTCTATAGATCCCACAGTGTCCATGCAATGAACACACTCATGTGATATCATTTATGCATCTACAAATGAGCGCAATTAATTGAATAAAAGAGACATTTATACTCTCATGTCTTCATAATTATGTTGACTAATCCATTTGCATTCAGCACTTGGCTGTAAGAAGGAAGGCCTCTGATCAGCCTATGGCTTAAGTCTAAAATAGTGACAGGTTTGCTTTGATCTATGAGTACAGTCTCTGTTCTTCAGCCACAACCTACACTTAGTAGTTTGTGTGCCTGATCAAATTTGCACACCTTTCAGGTGCTTCCTTCATTGCATGAGTCCAACTTTCAAACAATTGCCCTATGCTCTGTTTCTATGCATTCTTTGTACCAAGTATAACTTCAGTAAATAGGTTCCAACACACAAGCATGCACATACACACACACACACACGAATACACACACAAACATACACACACATACACCTCTGATAAACATTGTTTTGTTTAAAGGATTCTTTTCTGGAGCATCTGTATACCCCATGTTGAACATGGCCCTCTCTTAAGGGTCATACCCAACCTTTTTGCCTTCAACCAATCTATTTTTGTTGAATTTCTTTTCAGTCGCCTTAGGAGTCTCTGCACTTTACCACTGTTCACCAGTGCTATAGTGTGTGTGCTTGCTCTAAAAAACATGGTAAGATTGTCTTACACCAGATTGGCATATTTAATTTACTTAAACGTCCCTAGTAAAGTGGTATACCATATACCCTGGACCTTTAAATAAAGTGCTTCTAGTGGCTCTGCAGCAAGGGTTGTCCCACCCACTTCAGTAGCCCTGTAAAACATGTATCATGCCTTCCATTACAGCCTAGCAGTTTTAAACTGTGAAAGCAACTTGGCAAAATAATCCCTTTGCCAAGTCTAAAACTTCCTTTTTTGTACATAAGTTACCCCTAATGTAGGCCAAAGACTGCCCCATTCGGCAGGGTACATTGTATTTCAAAAGTTAGACATGGTCGTGTAAGGTTTGCTTGTTCTGGTAGTGAAAAACTCATACATTTGTTTATCACTACTGTGAGGCCTACCTCTTTCGTTGGGAGAACATTGGTTTACCTTATAACCTTTGATTGGAAGCAGGAAGGAAAGTCATGTTTGGTGTCTAAGAAATTGTAATTTAAAATTGTCTTTAATGGTAAACTTTGATTTTAAATCACAATTTTGAAAATGGCACTTTTAGAAAGTTCAGAACAACAAATTACCTATCCATCATTTGAACTGATTCTTGTTACTTAAAAAGACTCAAGCCATTTAATCATTTCAATGGTCTGTAATTTTTATTTACTTATTAGTTTATCTTTTTGTTGGCATTTAAATCATTTGCCTTTTGTGTCTGAATAAGGGATAGACCTCATACTTCCCATAATGAACATATATTTAAATAATATTTTTGTAAAATAAAATGTAACAAACAGTACATTACATACAATACATTTGTGTGGAATGGATTATATTCTTTATTGAACCAGGCATTATTCTGAATAAGCAGCAACCATTATCCTGATGACGCCCCGGTAAAGTTCATGGGGCTCTCTTCAGAGCGTAGTCTGGGTACAATCTGTAATGGCTTTGCATTTCCCTTTGCCACCTGTGTCTCTAGTCACATAAGTTGTTGTACTTAATATTGAATTCTCCGTTTCCTAATCACTCAAACTGCTGTCTACTTTGAAACAATCCCTCATAGACAGCAATCTAGATGGCTTGTTGTTACAATTCCAAGTGAATTATTTGTCAATTCTGTTTGTGTTTTCCACAAACTCTTTCGTTACTTGCTTTGTTTGTTTCATCCAACTGGCCCTACCTATTGGTCGGTAATAGGGCCCAACCCCTTTATCATTAACACTTTTAGAAATCGGGCATTTTCCTGCCCTAACTATTTCATGCCTGCAGCCTATTCCAACCTGTTCCTAATTAAGAGGACTAGGTAAGGGTGGTAGTTGGTTCTGGTATATTCCTCCCAGACAGCCATACAATAGAGGTATTTGGTGTGTCTGGATGGGATTTTTTAAGCAGGATGGAGGAAGAGCTGGGCACATCCCTAGTTGCAAATCAATGGGGTGTGTCCTGCTCACTCACAAAGGATTACACACAAGTCTATTATACTTTTAGCCAGGATGGAGCCACGGCAGGAGGGCTGGAGATTCCAATCACTTCTGAAAGGGTAACTTTTAGATCTTCTCCTACTTCAAAGAGTCATAAAAAGGAACAGTTATTTTCAGAGATTCCCTGTGTAATCTTTCTCGGCTGTACAGTGTATATCAAAAATGTCGTAAATCATTTTTACGTGGATGATCATTTGCAGTATAATTAGTAAAAACGCTCCCTTGATTAATACTGCAAAGACTATTATACACTCCAGAGAGCCAGGGAATCTCCATGAATTTGTCACAATTCAAACTGTCAGTGATAATATCCCTTGTAATTGATGCCGCCGGGTTCTTCCAGATAGAAAGCCAGAAGAGAGCTAGGCGTGCACGAACAAAATCTTCAATAAAATTCATGCACAGTTCTTCATGACACACATATTGTGGGGTGGAAATAGGAATACAGAGTGTCTTCCTAAGAAATCTGTTCTCCTCAAATTGAATAGGTCGGCTCTTAGCAAACCCCAAACCTCTGCTCCGTATTTAGCAACCAGAATACATTGAGCTTTATAAATCTTTAAAATTGCAGATAAAGCACCAGTATTTTTAGGGCACGGCAAGCTGAGGATGGAGTTGATGGCCTTTGAGAACCTACCCCTGGAGTGAACAATATGTTCAGTCCAGGAGTAGTTTGCAGCAAAGACCATCCATAAATAATGGAAGCTATTAGTAGACCACAGCTTATCAGTGCCCACAGAAATACATCCTAGCTGTCGTTTCTTGGGGCCACATGACATGATAAAAGATTTCTTAAAGTTGGTTTTGAGGTCAAGGGACTCCATATAATCAACGAACCCCTTCACCAGGGCACCTAAAGCATTCGGAGTGCGGCCCATAATGACCGTGTCATCCGCG
Source organism: Lissotriton vulgaris (assembly GCF_964263255.1). NCBI lineage: Eukaryota > Metazoa > Chordata > Amphibia > Caudata > Salamandridae > Lissotriton > Lissotriton vulgaris. The sequence continues at coordinate 70,319,148 of NC_141696.1, forward strand.
TAAAGTAGAACTGGGAGAGGTTTACCCATGATTTTGGGAACATCACATGAAATTTCAGTTAAGATTTTGTGCAGCCCATTAATATAAATAATAAAAAGAAGGAGGGCCAGCACTCATCCCTGTCTTACCCCTCTATGAACTTTTATAGCTTTTGTCACTTCGCCCCCCTGACCGATCCTGACACATGCATTAAGATCTTTGTGCAAATAAGCCAGAAAATGCACAAGAGATTCATCCAGGCCATAATTCAAAAGGGCTGACCAAAGTTTTGATCTGTTAACAAGATCGAAAGCAGAGGACAGGTCCATAAAGGCAAGATTATCTGCTGATCTTCGTGCAATATTGTTTTTACCTAGGATTATGTTTAGATTGAGGCACTGTTCAATGGTTCCTACCTTGTTACGGAAGCCTAATTGACAGCGCTCCAGAATACAGTTATCCTCGGTCCAACTCAAAATCTTATTGTATAGAATCCTCCCAAGAATTTTTAATGTATTATCAATAAGAGAGATGGATCTGTAACAACTAGTTTGAGCACGATCTCCCTTCTTAAAAATAGGGATGATAATTCTTGATGACCAGGTACAAGGAAGAGGGGCAAGCTTGAGATTATCAAAAACATTTAAGAGAGGTGGTGCCCAAACTTAAGATTTGATTTAATAATATCAATCGGTAGGCAATCAGGGCCAGGTGCCTTGTTCCCTGCACTCTGAGTAATACCATCTTCTACCTCAGATAGAGTTATATCAACCCTCAGAGGTTGGGAAAAGGACAAAGGAGCCGGCCCCGAAAGTGGTACAGCATAGATGGTAGCAAAGTGATTCACCTATGCTTCGCCTGTAATAGTACAACTAATCAGGGTCAGAAACTGACTTGAGCATCGCAGGTCCTTAGCAGCAGCCCAGAAGGCATCACCCTTTCTTAGGTCTGCTGCTCTGGCTAGAGCATCCCGATGATCTTCAAGGATCTCATTTTTCCTTTTGTTAATTGTTACCCTATACCTGCCTCTGGCTTCTCTCACTTCAGTGGGACAATTAGGTTTAGAGGTCAAAGCCCTGCGCAATTCTCTGTTTGCTGCTGAACACTCAGAGTTGAACCATCTCTGGCCTGATTTAGTTTCCCTTTGGGGTGCTGATAATAAAGATTTAGAGGCTGAACAAATCTTGACAAAGTCACAGACAGCCTTAGGATAGGGGACAGTGTCTGACAAACATGAGTTAAAGAGGCATACATTATCTCTAACTAAGACGCAGAACACTTCCTTAATATTAATAGCCCGCCATCTGAGTCTAAGATTATCAGTCGTGGACAATAAGTTCCTAGCACCACATTCCCTTTTAAAAATCTTCCGTGATTCAAGGCTCATAACGACCCTCATAGGGTTGTGGTCCCCTTGGCTCATTGGGATGACAACACCCTCTAATAAACAATCAGCAAGGTGAGGTGAGACAAAGAAATAATCATTTATTGAGGAGCACCCCCTGCCTCTAAAAGTTGGCACAGACTGAGCGTTCGATAAAAAATTGGCAGTGATATCCATAGCATTTTGCAAGTTATGAGACCTTCGTGTGCCATGATGAGAATTTTATTTTCTAAGATTCTTCGGTGGTACTAATTTGTCTCTCCTCCACAGTTTCCCTTCTCTTACACTTAACTCTTCTGCAACATTAATGAAACCTTTAAACCGTAAATCATTGCACCTTCAGGTGAAGGAAACTTATCCCAAGATACTAAGATGGCCGCCAAACGTTGATTACGCTGATTGATGAGGTGACGTAATAGATGCGACGTTCAAAGAAGAAGATCGAGAGTGCGCGCAAGCCGGCGCTACATGAAGAAACAAAGATGCATCCCAGGAGCAGTTGAAAATGACCGGTAAGATATCGGAGTTTTCATTTAACACGACGATGCCATCACGCAGCTCCCTCAGGTCAGAATTTAAAAAAAATAAGCTTGCAAACTTAGAGAAGTTCACGTCTTGCTTTGTGTGATTTGAATCAATCCTTCGGAAGTGCCAATTAAACATTTTCATCAGAGAACGGAGATTATGGCACACGAAGGCATAAACCATTAGAGATGTGCACGAATAAAACAGTCACTGAACAACCATTCTCAGCGCTGTCTACTTGCATCAGCTAGCATTTCACAAGCGCTATTAAACATTTTCATGGCAGAACGGTTGTAAATATCGGCAGCAATTCACACGAACTTCCAGATATTATTTTAATACAGTTAAAATAGTCAATCAGGATGTAAATTAGTTCGAAGTTGAGTTCAGAATTCAATCAGTTGAGTGCAGAATTTAATCAATTACTCACAAATCGGTGGATGATGTATTTAAATTGTTCCAAAATCCAAGGGTGGCGGTACCCAGCATCTGCCCCTTGCGCAGAAAGGTTTCCCTCGTTGCCAATGTAAAGATGAGTCCAAGAAAATATTATAATTGTAGTCTTTATTAAAGAGTAGGTACAGGAACCTCCAGCTCATCCACAGCCTGCTTCACAGCTCAGTTTCATCTCTCAAAAGATAACATTCTAAGCTGCTAGGCAACCATTAACATTCCACAGTAGTCATCTCTACAATAAGGTCCTGAATTTTAGAACATGTTTGGCAGGAGTCAGCCACCGTGATGTGATTAGTGGGAGGCAGCGGTGTGCAGCCTCCGGATCTCTCTGTGGCAGACTCCGAAGTAACCAAACATTCAAATTTGGTGTAACTCATCATAGTTCTCATGCTTGACTCCAAGGCGTCCATAATATTATCCTTATTGGGTGTAGATAGGACATTGTCAGTCTGAGTACCCATGGAACAAGTGGTCACTACACATGTAGGAAAGACTGCACTTCCTAAAGTTTTGGATGGGTTTTTGGATTTCAATTTGGGAGGGGTAACCAGTTTCCATTTTGCTGCAGGCTCTAATAGTTTGTTTTAGGCCATAGTTTTAGAGGCTCGCGACAGGGTTGCAAATTCTGTGGCCATTAGGTGAGGCAGTAGGGGGAGTATCCATTATCAACAACGTCGGCGATGATAGGGGCACATCCTCCGGCAATATCTGCAAACTCGGTTTTAGGGAAAGACGGTGATGGAGGATCACCCTGGTTTAGCGCATTCAGGGATACTCACCTTTCTGCAGTTAGGAGATCCATGGACAAACGTCTTTCAGTAAACTCAATTTCATGAGTAAGAAGAATTTCAGTCCTGACAATAAAAGCATCCACAGTTCCCACTGCTCCCTTGCGCTTAGTCATGATCTATTAGTACTATTGGTGCACCCACAAATAGACAATTATTGACAGATGCGCTAGTAAAAGTTTTTAAGATTAGCAAGCTAGATGTTTGTCAACAGTACTTTATAGAAGATGCCCCCCAAATGGCAGACATCAGAGGGGTGGGACAGCCAAGGCTCCTCCGGGCTTTGACGGGCGTGGATTCGCCCGCCCTTGGCCTGTGCTTTGCCCGGGCAGCGCCCGCGCACGTCCCGTGCCGCAGGAGGGCTCTGATGTTTTTGAGCACGTCAGGGTGCTCTCAATGATGCACTGTGCCTGCGCCCAGTGGAATTCTGGGAAGTGTAGTCCCCCGACTGAGGTCCGCAACATGGAGAGGCAACACGAGCGGCAGCGCCGCGAAAGCAAACAGAAGCAGTCACTCCCCAAACAGGGGCTTCCCTCGCAGGTGGGTTTTTTCCTTTGGCAGGGTCCGAAAGTTTCTGCAGGCACCTCCGACTATGCGTCCTGCGCCGCGGGAGGGCTCCGGTGTTTTTGAGCACCTCCGGGCGCTCTCAATGACGCGCTGTGCCTGTGCCTGGTGGAATTCTGGGAAGTGTAGTCCCCCAACTGAGGTCCGCAACGAGGAGAGGCAATACGAGCGGCAGCACCGCGAAATCAAACAGAAGCAGTCACTCCCCAAACAGGGGCTTTCCTTGCAGGTGGGTTTCTTCCTTTGGCAGGCTCCAGTAGCTTGTGCAGGCACCTCAGACTGTGCGTCCCGGACCGCGGGAGGGCTCCGATGTTTTTGAGCACCTCCGGGTGCTCTCAATGACGCTCCGTGCCTGCGAACGGTGGAATTCTGGGAAGCGTAGTCCCCCGACTTAGGTCCGCAACGTGGAGAGGCAACACGAGCGGCAACGCCGCGAAAGCAAACAGAAGCAGTCACTCCCCAAACAGGGGCTTCCCTCGCAGGTGGGTTTCTTCCTTTGGCAGGCTCCGTTAGCTTGTCTAGGCAACTCAGACTATGCGTCCCGCGCCGCGGGAGGGCTCCGATGTTTTTGAGCACCTCCAGGCGCTCTCAATGACACGCTGTGCCTGCGCCCTGTGGACTTCTGGGAAGCGTAGTCCCCCGACTGAGGTCTGCAACGTGGAGAAGCAACACAAGCGGCAGCGCCGCAAAAGCAAACAGAAGCAGTCCCTCCCCAAACAGGGGCTTCCCTCGCAGGTGGGTTTCTTCCTTTGGCAGGCTCCGGTAGCTTGTGCAGGCACCTCAGACTAGGCGTCTACAAAGGTTAATAAAGTACTGATATTGTTCACTCAAAACTTCATAAAGGGCTTAGAGAGCAACTGGAATAATTTACCTGTTATTTATTTATTTATTTATTCAGCTAGATAATTTAGTTAGCTATCTATTTATGTATTTATGTATGCCTGATTGCTGTACAGTGATGGGTGAATTCCACTTACGTTGGCGTAGAAAATGCACAGAAGTTACAAAGGGAGTTAGAGTTCAATCAGAGTGAGGAGATTTGAATCTATTACCATTCATTGCTGCACAATACTACCCAAAATCAGCTACAGGTGGTTGCAAAAGTTCTCTTATCTGCTTCATACCAAACCTCTGATAGATTGGTTCAGCTCTCAAGCTTCGATTACAATCATACCACCACTTTACAACCTGGACTTTAACAGCTTTTTTTCTGTGTTTTATAAATTTGAAATATCTACCAGTGACTGGGTAAACCTTTTCTGCATATAAAGTATTGTCTGGAACATCCTGTCATGTAAGACTCTGTATGTAGGTGTGATGCACAGTACCTTGAATTTGATTTTGACCTCTACTGAGAGACAATGAGTTGCTTTCAGCGTGGGTGTGCTGTGGTTTTTTCTTAGGTTCACACCCATTCTGACAAGTTGATTTGGAGTCTTTGCAGTCTATTAATCCTTTTAATCATGAGTCCAAAGTAGGTGTTGTTGGAGTATTTTAGGTGTGCCATCACCTGAGCTCTTGTCGATATGACTCATTGGTGATACTCTTGACACCAGTAAAAAGGACCAGTTGCATGTTGGTGTTAAAAAGCTTATCTTGGTTTGCAGCCTTAAGTCCTTTGAGCTCCTGATCTTTAGCCAAATGAAGGCAGCACTAGCATTGCTGATTCTTGCCTTGATGTCAGCGTCTCTGCCCCCTTGCTTGTCTATGACACTGCCCAGGTGGGTAAAGGCTTTAACCATTTCCAGTGCAACACCTGCAAGAATAACCACATGTCCGTGTTAGCCTTTGGCTTATTGGTATTTCCCCTGTTGATGTTGATATTGAACTCAAAGAGGAGGGAATTTTAGATTGATGCACCTTTTTACTCTGTGGATGGTCTATTAGACCCAGCAAATCTTCACAAATATCAATCAATCAGGGTATTTTGAAGCGCGCTACTCACTCGTTGTCATGCAGTTCCTATAAAACCTATACAGGATCTGCGCGTTTGGACAACATACACTGCAGGATTGGTCTCAGACTGATTCTAGACACATCCACCAGGTATGTTGGCCTGTTTACCAGTGAGCTCACACTGCCGTTAGAAACCCATCTTACCAAGGAGAGAATAGTTCTTGCCAACTTTCAAACATGACAACCCTGATCCTTCAGGACCGTGGAAACAGTGTACTAATTTTCGCTCAGTCACTTGGGCTCACTCAGTCTCTTAGAGATAAACAGAATAAAAAGTAGGGACCTTTTCAATAAGCGTTATTCTAGTGTAAAATATGTGTGCTGAAACAATCATTAGACAGTAACAGACATAGATGATTAGAAGCAATAGGAAAGCAAAAGGGTGGTAGAGCTCTACCATGTTGCTATAACCAAGAATGCAATTAAGTACATAAAATACATAATATTAAAATGCGTACTCCTACAATGCTACCCTAACTAATTGTACCTGAGTGTACCTAGCATGTATGTATGTGTTAAGCCAAGAATCCGTCTAGGATAAAGTCAACCCCCAATACCTGAAGTGAGAAACTGTGGGACCCCAACCTGTTTTTGGGTTGGACACCTGCAAAAGGATGTCAGACCCCTGCAAGCTGGAGTATCTACATGTAGGCGACTTCAACGTCTCCTGTCAGTGTGTCGGCATGAAAGTCCTGATCTACTCTCTCTATCTCAGCAAGATGTGATGTTTATATACACGAAGGTATCCCCAGGGCTTCTACCTTGCTGTGCCACTGTTGGACGTAAGAAGACATCGGAATGAGCCTTGTACATAGTTATTATACAGGAGATTGTAATCCTGCTGAGTGTCCAAGAATCCACGGACCTCATGCATAATGTATGAGGCTATTTGCTCATGGGAAACCCCATGTTCTGTGTGCAGTACTGTAACTAGTTAAAGGGTCAGTCCTAGCAGCCCTATGTATGTAATGCTGGGATGAATATAGGTGAAAGGTTGGGATGTTATCCAAGCTTATATTGTGGTACCTATATGGAATATAACACTGTGTGAGTTTCAAGGAGCTGGGGGTGGAGGGAGCAGCTGCAGTCAGTCAAAGATACAGGTCTTGAGGGTCTTCCTGAAGATGTGCAGGGTGGGGGCGTGTCTGATGTGAATCAGGAGCTGGTTTCAGCTCTTGGCCACGATGTAGGAGAAGGTTCTTCCACCTGCTCTTGTTCTGTGGAGGCACAGGGTTCAGAGAGGGCGAGGTCAGTGGATCACAGGTTCCTCTTGAGTCCCGGAAAGGAGATTCTATCCTTGAGATATTTGGGTCCCTTGTTGCGGAGGCACTTGTAGGCATAGGTGAGTATCTTGAAAGTTACTATCTTTTCAAAGGGGAGCCAGTGGAGATTGTGCAGGTGTTGGGTGATGTGTTCATGTCGAGGGATGCTTAGGACGAATCTTGCTGCGGTTTTCTGCATCATCAGGAGTTTGCGGAGCAATGACTTGCTGATCCCGGTGTAGAGGGCATTTCCGTAGTCCAGTCTGCTGATTATGAGTGCATGGGTGACAGTCTTCCTTGATTCAAGGAGATCATATGAAGGTCTTTCGGAGGATACAGAGGGTGTTAAAGCAGGTGGAGGTGACAGCGTTGACCTGTCAGGTCATGGAGAGGAAGGAGTCGAGTATGATGGTTTTGGGTGTGGTTTGTGGGGATGGGTGGGCTGCTGAGGGTGATGGGCCACCAGGTATTGTCCAATGCAGAGGGGGAGGGCCTGTGGACAAGGACCTCTGTCTTCTCTGAGTTGAGCTGCAGGCAGCTGCTGCTCATCCAGGATGGAACGTTCTTCATTTCTTCCTGGAAGCAGAGTCTAGTGGTGAAGGGGTCCTTGGTGAGGGAGAGGATGAGCTGGGGGTCATCAGCAAAGGATACTATGCTGAGTCCATGCTGTCTGACGATGGTGACGAGGGGGGACATGTAGATGTTGAAGTGAGTGGGGCTGAGCGGCGATCCTGCGTGTACTCTGCAGGTGATTTCCATGGGTTTAGAGAGGAAGGGAGGTAGTCTAATTCTTTGGTTACTGCCAGTGAGGAAGGAGCTAAGCCAGCTGAGGAGGTTCCCTGTATGCTGGCTTTGTGGAGTCTGGCTGTTAGTGTGCAGTGGGAGATTGTGTCAAACGCTGCAGAAAGGTCGAGTAGGATCAGGGCCATGGTGTGTCCTTGGTCAAAGAGGGTGCGGATTTTGCAGCGGGTAGACCGGTCTTGGTGCTGTGGTTGCTGCGGAATCCAGATTGGGAGGGGTCGAGTATGGAGTTCTCTTCGTTGAATTTTGTGAGTTGGACGTTGATGGTCTTCACTGTGACTTTGGCTGTGAAAGGGAGAAGGGAGATGGGTCAGTAGTTCTTGAGGCCGTGGGATCTACTTATGGCTTCTTGAGTAGGGGTCTAACTTCTGCTCATTCCCAGTCATCAGGAAAAATACTGGTTTCAAAGGCGGCGTTGATAGTGGATCAGAGCTCCGGATTGATGGTGGAAGCGGCTCTGTGGAAGATGTGCAGGGGCAGGGGTCTGAGGAGGATCCTGAGTGGTCATAAGTTCTAATTCGGAAGAGGGCAAGTGTCAGTAAGAAATATCCATGGGTCTGAGAAACTCTGCAGTCTCCTGATAAAATGATTTTTTGGGCAATGTACAGTGGTGTTTTGTAGTGTATTGCTTTGTGTGTGATACATGCCATCTTTAGTTGGATTCATGCTTCATAAGCTAACCAGCTTTCAGATGAGGCCTGATGTAATCGATTTTTCTGGAGCCTGTTAGAAGTCTTGTGGTGGCATTGAGACATGCTTTTAGTGTGGCTGTTGAAATCTTGGGTATTCATGCTAGAGTTGTGCATCCATACTCGGTCCTCAATAGGACTAATGCCTGGCTTGCTGTTTTGAGGTCATGAGGTAACTATGAAAGGTTTCAGTTTTCTGAGGTAGATTAAATGGAAGCAGGCATTTATTGCCATTGTTTTAATGTGGGTTAGCATGTTCAGGTTTTTGTCTAGCATAATTCCAAGAGATTTGGTTGAGTCTAGACTCAAAGTAGAGTTTAGCACGGTGATCAGCTTGGTCCATTCCATAAAACTCGTAGCGCTTTTCTGGGGGGAAATCAGAAGACATTCTGTTATATGCAGGATAAGCTTGATATGATTAGTAGTTAAGCAGAGAACGGTCCTCTTTAATGCCTGGTTGATGATACCAATCTCATCCACTGATGTAATCTTGATATAAAGATATGTGTCATCTGCATACATGTAGAGGGAGATGTTTGCCTGCAGTAAAAAAGAAAATTGTGGATCTATCTATAGATTGACTAGAGCAGGTGATAGCGTTGAACCCTGTGGTACTCCAATAAGATCTGAGGATGGTGCAGATAGTGTTTGGTTCACCATGAATCTTTGCGATCTGTTCTCTAAGAAGGATCTGAGCCACTCGCTGATAGCGAGTTTCAGGGCCTTGTAAGTTTTGCTCGATTGTGAGCTGAAATTTCCTAACTTCATACAGTGGAGGAGGAGAGACGTGTGGGTGTAGGGTTGACCCTGTTGGTATGCTGGGTGAAACTACCTCTGGGAGATTGAGGCTACTTTTAGTCTTTTCTGTATTTATATTCTTATTCATCAAAGTTATCTCGCTGTTCTTATCATGGCCACATGCATACATCTCTATTTGTCCTGGACAATGACTGCTGACTCCATCCAACCGTCTTTTTCCAATATAGGGTATGGTCCAGTGTTGGGGCTTGGCCTGGGGATAGGGTCACTGTGGTTAGTAGGAGGTAATGCTATTTTAGTGTGATGCGGGCTGTTGATCCTAGCTTCAGTGATTCTGGACTCCTGTTTCGACTGCTGGGGATCTTTACATGTGACAGATTCTACCTTAGCAGGTTGACTCATGAGTAATGCCTTTTGAGTTGTTGTTTTGCAGGGTTTTTGAAGGAGGGCTGTTAAGAACATATTCTTTTAAACTTGTGAAGTATTTGTCAAATAGTTCTAAATATTTGTTGGCGGTTTCTGTAAGAATCATGTCGTTTTTGTAGCATGTTATGTTTAATGTAGCTCTTAGTTTTCAAGAGCGTGCCACCAGCATCTTAGTGCAGTAAGGAATTTTTCTCATTTCCTGTAGGTATAGTACTTTAGTTAGGGTGTTGCACCATTTTGCCATTTTAGTAGTGAAAAATATTAGGTCATTCATAGTGGCGCCTTTTTTATGTTAAAGGGGCGCCTTGAGATTAAGGTTTCTCGTTTTTTTCTAAGTAGGTTGGGTGTAAAGATTTTGGTTGCATTTTTAGAGAGATTAGGGGGTCATGAGATGGCATAGGAATTCCTTCCTTCAGATTTTAGATTGGTCCATTTCATATTTGTGTATACCTTATTCGATCCCTAGTTAAAATTATCCTCTCCTGACATGTCTATCTTGAAGCAGGAGGAAGAATAAAAAGATGCCTTATAATATGAGTTTCCTGGGCTGGTTTAATAATCTGTGATGTGGGATATTCATCGTAGACTGATAAAAATCACTGATTGAAAGCAACTCCAACATGGCTGCCTCAAAGCTAGGAGCTTACAGTGTACTCCTGTTTCTATGTTTATTAGTTTTCCTAGTTCACTACAGTTCAGTCGTGCTCAAGGTGAAATCGTCCCTCAGGAGGTAATCGTTGGTGCTTCTCCTCTGGCGGCTGTTGGCGAGGTTGTCCAAGAGGGTGGCGGAATTGGGGTCGCTGGAGTAGTGGAGGTGGAAGTTTATGTCTCCGATGAGTGCATAGTCCATGGAGGCGATGGTGTGGGGTACGATGAGATCAGCAGTGGTCGTGGTGAACAAGGCGCGGGGTTGGGGGATTCTGTAGGCAAGGGTGCCCCGAAGTATGGTTCTAGGGCTGGTCTGGATCTGTAAGTGAAGGTGTTTGGTGGTGGAGAAGGAGTCGCTCGTGGTGGAGGTGGAGAGTCGGAGGGAGCACTTGTGTGCTATGGCAAGTCCTCCTCCTGGGCGGTTGGTGCGATCGTTCCTCCGGATCTTAAATCCATGAGAAATGGTGGTGGCAATATCAGGGGCAGAGGAGGCTTTGCTCCAGGTTTCTGTGAAGAAGGTGATGTTTGGTGAGAGGGTGTTGAGGAGGTTCCAGATCTCTACAGCATGTCTGTGCAAGGAGTGCATGTTAAGGAGGTTTTGACTTCCAATGTGGGGGTGGTGACAGAGGGTGGTGAAGGTCTGGTGGAAGTGACAGCAGGAGAACTGGCCATGGGTGGTGTTCTGCATGGACAGCTGGCAGTTTGTTGTTCCTTCCAGGTTTGAGTGCGAGAAGGGCAGCTGAGTCTTAGCAGTGGATGGTCATAAATCCAGGGATCGTGGCGCTGGTTGCAGTTGGGAAACGGACGGGTGCAAACAGGCTTACCTTTGGCACGCCTTCGGCATGCCAGTGGCACGCCCACTGGGCGGCCGCGTAATAGCCATACATTTTCTTGGCTGAGATTGGTTGGGCACAGAAGTTTGCCTGGAAAGTCCCACAAGGGGAGGATGTAGTAATGCCTTCCTTTTCCGTTTCTGTCCTAGAGGAAATGAAAGCAGCATATGCTGCAGAATAGTCTCTTGCAAGGCCCCAGTTATGTATAAAAGTCATGTGGGTTGGGCCTCGTGGGTGTATGGGGGTGCTTAGTGAAAGCTCAGTGCAGCTTTTGGTGCTGGTGCCGATATTGCAGTTATGCTGCAAAACTGGCCCGGTTAACAAAAACTACCCCCTAGGGGTCTAAAACTGGCTCCCACCCTGGCAGCCCAAAGGGGAAACACCAGGTGCTTGCTACTGCCAGTCCAGCCCTGTGTGTAAGAGTTTAAAGGTATTGCAAAATAACACTCCTCAAGGGTTTATACGTTAGAGTGGAAGCATAAGAAAGGCAGTACTTGACTGAAATTCAGATGGAGAAATAAGCACAGTACCCTGAAATTACTATTTAACTTGAATAATATATTAATGAGTGTGTTTTGCCTTATAGAGCAATCCAGGGATGCTTGTTTTTGTGATAGCGACCGGAGCAAAATCATTAAGGCTAATGTAGTCTGGACTAAGAAAGACTTTCTTACGTGGGCATGGTCAGAGAGTGAATCTTGGGCTACTAAGTTAATTGTACCTTATCTTTGTTTTGTAAATTCACCATCACAGATATTTTCTAAACAGGTTTAGGATGAATATGCTTCATAAACTAATAAAAATAGCGAAGGGCTGGTCCTAATATTCAGATATTAAACCTTTTTTTGTGATAATAATTCTTGCCAGGCCATTCTGCAATTCATATTGCCCTATGTAAGGTGCCTTAAGGTTACATTTTAAACAGGTTCTACCATTGATTTTGTGTCTTCACCTTTTACCAGATTTGGCGATTCTGTTACAGCTTCCTTGCGGAAGCAGCCAGAGTCAGAAGGACTTTAGGTGACATATAGGCTGTGTGGCCTGAACATTTTAGCTCCATATAAGAAATACATTTTAATGAGTTGATCTATTCATCAGTCTGTACAATCTGATTTATTATAGATATTGATTGATTGATTGATTGATTGATTGTGAGGTACATATATAGAGTAATTGTGAATGCATGCATATATTTATGGTCAATAATGTCAAAGATTTCCTATCAGATCAATACCTAGTCCAAGCCTGTACGCTTCTAACACACAATAAAGGTGCAAAACAATACTGGATCATTTCCAAAGAAAAAAGTGGTTAAAACAATCCAAATTGACCCCTGCGATTAGTCAGACCATCATATTATCACCTTCCAAATACCCCCTACAAGACACCAAAAAAAACTAAAGTTGGAGATACCAGCAACACAAGGCAAGAAAGAACTTCTTCCTTCTAATAACATGGAGAACGTCAATGAGCTTTCGGAACACTACAACTCCACAATGATTAAAATTATTGACGCCCTAGCCCGGCCAAAACTGAAAAGGATACCGGACAAAGACAAAAACCCTTGGTTCAATGGTTTTCTCAATGAAGAAAGGCTAACTGAACGGCAATGGAGACAACATTCTTCATCCCCAAATTTAAGACTGCTGAGAAAGTCCAGAAACTCCTACAACAAGAGTATCCTATAATATAAAGAAGACTTCTTCAGGTCGGAACTTGACCACGCCAATACCAGACCAACTAAACTATTCTAAATATAAAACAACAATCAAATAAAATGCCCAAATCCGCACTCTTGACATAAAAATCACATTTAAGCAGCAAAGAATTATGGGACATATTACCAAGGGCCATTATCGCCACTTTATCGGGACTTTTTCCCGCTAAAGCGGTGATCATTTGATTGCCCAATTACCAAGCTGTCGCTAACACCCGCTTTGCATGTCAGCGATAATTATCGCTAATGACATGCAAAGTGGGCGTGCCAAGATGTTAGCGACTGGAAACAGTCGCTAATATCACTATCTCCTATTACCAACAATGGCTTAGTTTTGGAAATATTCGCGCTAAGCGCGAATATCTCCAAAAGCTAACGCCTGCCCAGAGCAGTTCTTAGCCATGTTATCCAATGGAAGGTGGAAAACATGGCTAAGAGCATTGTCACGATAATGTGTGAATATTGCTGTATTTACAGCGATATTCACGCATTTCGCCTGCTTTTTATCGTTTTAGAGATATACCTTGCTAATAGCAAGTTATCTCAGCGATAAAAACAGGTGAAGGGTGGCAATAGAAATAGTCCCGCTAAGCCAACATAGCGATAATTATCTTTAGTTGTTGGTAATATGCCCCCAACTTCCTTCTTCACTGCTGAAGTCTCTTCCTTGTAGAAAGAACTCAAGACTGCCGCTGACAGCCCCACTTCCCCTAAAAATTCTCCAACCAATCATCCAACCCAACCTACTCTGTCAGTATCCAAAAATAAAGCACAGTGGTCCTCTTTCAAACTTTATGATCACAGAGACATCACAAAAATCTTATCGTCTACAAAACCAAACAAAACAACCACTACAACGACCCCCTCCCGTTGAGTTGCTTGTCAACTATCAACCATACTATCATCCCCATTTGTACCAAGATATGTGTTGCTCTCAATGCATCACTCTCTGAAGCATCCATCCCGCATTGCCTAAAAACCAGCCAAGTGATCCCCATCCTAAAAAAAAAAACAATTTCCGACCGATAACCAACAATCCCATGCTTGCCAATGTAATAGAAAAATGTGCTTAACAACAGCTTAACCAACACATAATGGAATTCAAGCTTCTTGACACCTGCCAATCATGTTTCAGACCCAGGCACAGAACCAAAACAGCAGTTCTATATATTGTAGATGACGCCCTTCTAACATTAGACCGTAATGAAACATGTTTGCTTGTGCTTCTTAACATCTCATCTGCTTTCAACACTGTTATCCATGGGAAAATACTCAAGAGACTTGAGAAAAGGATGGGTTTATCAGGATCAGTCCCAAAATGGTTTAAATCCTTCATATACAATATAACGCAAAGATTCTTGGTGAATCAATATCTATCCACACCATCCCCAAACCTGTTAGGAGTACCACAAGGCTAAACACTATCCCCATCACTATTTAATCTCTATATCGAACCCTTAACTGAAAAATTACAGCAGGCTAACATCTCCTTCCCCATGTATGCAGAAGAAACACAGCTATATATTAAGATCACTTCCCTAAAAGACATTAATATGATGAACCTAGCATTAAAAAAGACCGCCCAATGGCTAACAAACAATCACCTTAAGTCAGAGGTCTTCACTCTGTGAGTCCTGGAAAGGGGGGGTGGGCATTCCCCAGCTTCACTTGTTCCTGCAATCCAAAATGTTGGCTTTCTTTTTGGAAAAAGATATCTGTCCTGGGACAGCTAATTTAGATGGTTATCAGCTGCTTGATGACAAAAAAATAAATCTTTGAGTTTGAGTGCAAAGAGTTAACAATTGGGCTAGGAAGTACTGCATTTACACAGCCCTTAGAGGTGTTGAAGGGAATGTTATGTAAAAAAAAAAAATTGCATTACATACGCTCCAGTATTACTAAAATCTACATTTTGGAAGCACCATTACATAGTAAAACTACTTGCACGTTTTGCAGCATTCTATCTTACACTGTGTGTAATGCAAGTATAAAATAATAACTTGCATATTTACAGTGCTTTCGGTCACAGGCTGGGACCTCGTTGCACTAAAAATACACATCACTATTATCCATTGCACCAATCCAGATTTAAATTTATGGCACTCTGGTTACACACAGACCTCCGGGGTGCATTAACCAATAGAAGTTTCATAATGTACTGCAGTGCATTTCCCACTAAGTAATAACTTATTTTATTTACTTTACATTTACGCTACCCATTATTTTATATATAGACAGCTGATGGTGAAAGACATATAAAACGTACAGAATATTTTGGTGCTTATCTATGAGAGGCTTGCATCGCCAGAGCATCACTTTTTTTGACACTCTGGTGCCACAAGCATCTTAACCATACTTATGAGGCGGTGCAAAGTCACCCTGCATGGCTGTGCATGACCTCATAGATATTGAGTAACACAAAGCAGCACAAGCCACTACGTTGCCTTATTTTGTGTTAAGGAGATGTTCCATGGGCTTTGTGTGGGGTTCCCTTGCAACACCCATGGATTTTGATGCTACCCCATATTTAAAACATCATGTAAACCTGGGGCAGCTCCAAAAATGGATGCCTCCCCATTGGAGGCGTAACAAGTATAAATGTTTTCTTTTCTCCTCGTTTTTCCTCTTTCCATGTGTGCTGCATTCATCAGCTCACATAGAAAGAGGAAAATGTCTCTCAAGGTTGTTTTTGTTAAGAAAGGTGCCCTTCCTGTACAAAAACAAACCTGCCCATGTTGGAGCTAGGCAGCAATTTGTGTGCCAATGCAAGGGAAAAGGATGAGAATGCACCGTATTTAATAAAAATGGTGCTTTCCTGCCCTTTAACATAGGCATGGGGCAGCGCTGCAAGAAGACTTGCGGCACTGCCCTATGCCAATTCCTCATAAACGAGGCCCTTTTATTTTAGACACATCTTTTACTACACCATCACGCTCACTACCCTTTCGTTTGCTTAACACTGTTTGTCAGAAGGGGGTTCTTACATCTCAAAAAGTTTGACAAAGGGGTCTCGGCATCAACAAGTTTGAAGACCTCTGCCTTAAGCTAAACTCGCCAAAAAACAATCCTGCTAATCCCCCCCCCCCAAAAAAACTACACGGTTATGAGGAATTGGACCAAGCTGATCGCTGCACTAAACTGCACTCTGATCCTAGTGGACTCAACCAAGTCGCTAGGAATCACTCTAGACAAGAACCTTAATATGCAATCACACATTAACTTGATGCAGTGAGTTATAGTCACTGCAATGTGTTTGCCAATATTGTGTTTAAGAGATTTTTATTAGCATTTTGAGTAAATACAATACATATGATAAAAAAATTGTAACAGTAAAATAAGTAAGAGAAGTAGAAGAAACATATGTATGAGCAATATTGTGTTTCTGGCAAATCTAACAGCACTGGCCTACATTTTCTGACATCGCACAAAAGTGAGAATTATGCTAAAACTGCCTCAATGTCAACACTAGACTCTCTTCCCACATGTGTCGGAACCTGTGTATGTCTTGCCCTGGCAGGTAACATAGTCAGGAAGCACACACTTTCCATCTCTGGATACCCAGACATCACTTGCATCACTCACATATCCCATCCCTTCCCATTTTGCCTCTTCAATTTCTGGGGCAGCAAGCTGCAATTCTCTCAGGTCATTGAAAGTTTGTATAGAGTTCAAAGGCACCTTAGAGACAATTCCTCCCTCATCATTGAATGGCTCGTCTATGTGGAAGATGCTGGATTGAAGAGCACCATGTTCAGCAATCTCGTCCAAATAACGGTAGTCTCTCTTGACCAAAACTTTGCCACTTTTGTGTGCAGCACACTTCACCACAGCAATTTCTTTTGACAATTGACGTGCTTCCAACAGGTTGCTGCACAACAGGCTCTGGTGATGCCAATCAAATCTGCTACTTATGTGGAGGTTACATTATACAGGTAGGATGCATCAATGATCCCGCTCAGGGTGGATACAGCAAGTGCGGCTTTCAAAATACTGTGTTGGTCTCTCAAGCAAGAACCATTAACAAAAATGACATGGTTAGATACAAGAAGGAGGACATCCAGTATGTCCGGACTCTGCTTTTTGCTTAAGTCATTAATGCTTACACAATCATGAGCAATATCCGTCTCTTCATCTCGGTCTGGAGAGGGCAATAGAGAAGCAGGGTTCATGGTGTTGCACATTCTTATAGATACAGCCACAATGATTTTTTCATAGTGGTTCTGAAGGACGGGGTCCTCTAGGGCCATGCAGGTTGTTATGACCGCCTGTTATGCCTTCCCAAAATGAAGAGTCAGTCAGACAGAAGATAATGAAAAGTTACATTTATTCAGGTATGCACTCTGCAGAGGAGCCCAGTCACACCTTCACCCTAATATGTCTGATAAGGGACTGGCTTTCCCAGGCATAGAAGTAACAGCTATACATTTCAGAAGGAGTACAAGACACACCAACCTAGTAACATTCCACAGAAGGTAGCAAGAGACAAAGAGGGTTACACAAGGATTAACTAAGAGTCTGAGGCCGGGTACATATTATCTCTCTCTGACAAGGTCATTATGTTTGTGCCTGAAGCTGAGCCAGTGGAAGCAGGCTCCGCCTCATGGGTAAGGTATGCAGAAGTATAAACAATATATCCACTAGAACAGCGAGGCACAACCTTAGGAGAAAATGCACCGCTGAAGCAAGCAGTACATACACATTCAATCACTGTCTAATATGGATTGCGAAATACAAAATGGAGTCACACAAGCTAACTAAAGCTTACATGCTGCAAGGATAACTCAGTGGGTTGCATAACGTGAATACAAATGGCGTCTATTTAGCCACATATTGCTAACCTAATATAGCATAACAAGTGCATTATGGGAAAAGGGAATTTCAAGTCTAACAGTTCGGGTGTTAAGTGCCGGCTCAAGTCATGAGAATTTCAGTGGAATGCGACACCATCATAATTAGTGGATGATCCTTCATGATTCCCTGAGTTTGCTTTGACTAACTACCAGGTAATGCTACAGCTACTGGATCAAGGTTTGCCAAAATATAACCAATTGGGTATTTAGTTTCTCTATGTAGCTGAGCAAACACAGACAAAGCACACCAAATACGTTCATGGGAAAACAGTACAAACTCTTTGGTGTAGTTTGGAATTTCAAGGGCAGGCACACTGCAAAGAAAGCTTTTGATGTCTTGGAAGGCTTCAATGCTTTTGTCATCCTTTAGCAATGATGTCAGTGTGCATCAGCCTCAGGAACGGCTTTGCCAAAAAAAAGAAAAATTGGTGTCCATTGTTGGCAGTAGCAAATCATGCCCAAATACTTTAGTATTTCTCTCTGAGTGGTCAGAAATGTCATCTTAGGAACCATTTCAATGGCTCATGGAACAATCTTCTATCTCCCTTCTCAATTTGATGTCACAGATCCTTGACTTCCTTTTGACAGTATAGCAAGTTTTTGGGGAAAACTGTGTGCCCTTTCTCAGTTGTGTTTGAGCAGGGCAATGGTATCTTGCCTACAAGCTACTTTTGTCATCGATGAAATGAGCAAATCATTATGTACTAATTTAGGGTCAACTGTACAGTCTCTAGATTTTTGTGGAGTAGCTGATTGAAGTGCAATGGGCTCTCTGTATACCCTTGAAGAGCGCATCCTATTTAAGAGTTTTCTCTTGGAATCGAAATATGAAGAAAAACTACTTCTCTTCATGAAAATCAACCAAAAAGAATGCCTGGCAAAGGTGACTGTCTGTGAACCATTCCGCTTCTGGAGGAACGGAATACAATTACTGCAGAGTACAGTAGCACAGGGTAGCATGGAATGACAATTTGGTTTATTGGTCTTAAATCTTGTCCTATGCTCCATTTCTCATTTGCCTTTGCATAACCATATTCGAGAAAGTACATACATTCTCAATTACCTCATTCAAGATGCCATGTGCTACATACACTCAATGACAGGCGTTATTCCCTCAAAGGCTTCTGGGGTCATTTTAAAAGGATGTGTTTGAGGCAACACTGGGTCACACCGAAAGGTTATCGTTTGGGGTTTAACACACTTAATCATCCCAATATTCTTTCCTGTGAGATCCCATAAATCTTTTCTGACTGTTTCTTTTAGATCGGCATGTAAATCTTCTTTAGTAAAAACCAGGTAAAAACTGACCACAGATTGAGGTGGCTGCAATTTAAACTCAGTGTTTGCTTCTTGGGTTTCCAAATCCAATCTGTGTGACGTCCAATATATGATGCAATTGAGTTTACAGAGCAGATCCCTCCCCAGCAAAAGCAAAATTACAGGACTTGAATCACATACAACAAACTGGTCGTGTTCTTTATTGTTTCCAATTTTGACTGGGAATGGGCCAGTAATCTGTTTTGTGAGCTGCTGGTTCATGATGACAACAACTTGGACTTCCTTTTCCAAGAGGGGTAGTTTTGGGACCTCAACTCTTCTAACAATCAAATGAGTGGCTCCTGTGTCTATCAGGAAGAATACAGGATGTCCATTGACATCTCCAGCTACATATGAGTCACTCTGATCCACTTCCATGACTATGCCAAGTATGCACTCCTCTTGTTCTCTCAGGCACCTTCATTGAGCCTGTACAAATTCCATAGAACTTCCAAACATAATGAAAATTGGTGCAGGCTGGGGTGTAAATGAGTTGTGTGGAACTCTGCTGCTGTGTTGGAAGTGGGGATTACCTTCTAGCAACTTTGTGGGCACAAGGGAATTCTGTGATGAACCGGGCTATGGGATTTTTGTAGTCGATATAGGGGATCAAGGTCCTGGGGGAAGCACCTCCTGCACAGTGAAATTTGTGTTGTGGGCATTGAATATTGCTCAATTATAGTTATAGCGACATTCCTATTTTAAAAATCCAACTTTGTTGCAAATGTGACAGAGGGAAACTTTCTTCAAAGTGCTTATGCTGTTTCTTGGTGTACATCCTCCACTTCTCTTGGCATTCCCTTCATCGGACGTGGAGGCTCTGTGCACGCTTACGCCTGCACTGGGGTCAAGCTCTAGCCCTGGACTGGGCATCCTTAACACTTTCACCCCTCCATTCTGCACTGAGTCTGTTAAGCCATGATTTTCTCCTTCAGTCCCTTTTATTTAGCATCCAGCATGTCACTGCAATATTTTGCATACTGCAGAATTTTGTCTATGAGCTTTCTCTGCCAGCAGAGAATACCATGTATAATTTGAAATTCTCAGGTTGAAGCCCTTGCAGGAAAGAAGCAAGAAACCCTTGCATATTATATCAAAGTGAGTCATGCAGGTCTCTATACTCCCTATACATCTATATTAGCGTTTCAAAGTAAGAGTACACAGATGTTTTAGACTCTTGGGAAATTTGTAAAATCTTGGGCCAATTTGTCTTCTTTTGGATAACGTTGTTCTTCAGGTGGGCAATGACCGTGTCACACTTACACACCCTCAGTGACTTCTCCCTCATCCTTCCTCGCAGGCTCTTTCTTCCACTTCTCTTTCACTCTTTCTTTCTTAGACTACAACTTCCTGAACAATTCCAGTTCACTTCAATCCCCGATGTTCTCAGTTGGTTCCCTCACATGTGTCTTCAATCCTCTCCATTTTAAAAGCTTCAATTTATTGTAGCCCATCCTCAGCCTGAAATTCTTTCACAATTTCTTTCTCTGTATTAGATCAACTCTGTATGCATCTGCCAGCTTCTTGCATTAACTTCGTGAGCCCCTGTCGCTTCTTTATTCATGTAAAGTAATTCACTTTAATTGTAATGCACTAAGTCCATTCTTATGTTACTCTTCACAATTTCTTCAAACTCAGCTTATAATTGGGCAACCTTAAGTCTCTGAGGAATCTGTTCTTTCCATTGTGGAATGCTTTATGGAGTCAAAATGATTGTTTTATCTCCTGCCACAGGAGAACTCGAGGCCTTGCCCTGCAGAGGGCTTGAATCAGATGTTCTTTGGTTATCTAATGATTGTGATTTGATCAACACAGCAGGTGTTGAGGCCTGGATTGTGGGTGTTGCACTAGTCTTGTTATAACTCAGTGTGTGCTAGGTCTGGGGGGTTCACAATGGCCGCTGTGTTTTCAGCAGCCACCTAAACTGTAGCATCCAATGCCAGTTGTGCATTATACGGAGATGGTCTAATCCTGAGGAATTGTTTTTGAAGGCATCCTCCTTTTCACTCTTTCCTTCTGCCTCGTCTTTTGATTGGGTTTTTTATCAACAGGCTTTTCCCTTTCTGTATCTGCACTCTCTAACAACAGGCATACTCCAACTGTCTCAATCTTGTCCTCCATCTCGCCTGCGTCTCATGGTCCTGTGCACTTGTCCATAAGCAAGCCTTCTCATAAAACTTTCATGCAGATTTAATTCTCTTCCCTTCATTTTGATACTTTTTCCTGAAGATTCAGAGCCTCACACTGTGTGGGCCTAAACTGAGGTCTTAAATCATACATCCTACTTCACAAATTTTCTATTCTTCATATATGGAAAGCACTGCTCAGTAGGAACTTTAATTACCCATCTTTGGTTGTATATTCATGCCATTGACTAAGCCACAGGCATGTGTGTAACCCTTTCTTCCGCTACGTTTCCCTAGCTGCTGTGCCTTCAGGTGAGAATTTCTCTTTATTATTACCTCTTTTTGCTTTTTGGAAAAGGGATTTCCCATTTTGTCATTGTTCATAGTCAATCATCATTCTAATATCATGCACTCTTCGCACTACTGAATTCATGATCTGCCGGCTAATCCCAGTGCGCCTTTATCAACGGTCAATATGTGGCAGTGTAGCTTCAGCGATTGCCAGCCAATCCCTTTGAGGCACCTTATGACGCAAGCACCTGTAAACTGCCAGGTTCTCTTGAACTACGTTTCTCATGGTTAATGTTTGTCTGCTTCTTCGAAACAGAAATTTCAACAAACAGGGAATACTACATACTTTTCTACAACATCAGGCTCTCGACCTGTTGTACCTTGCCAAACCCAATGTGCCCAGTCCTGTGCACTAAGGAATGAATAAACACTAAATTTGTTAATACACTCGCACAATAGAAATGTTACCTCCCTATCATGCCTCACATTACATCTCACGTGAGCAGACAAACTCAACAATTCAACAAAACTAATTGAGGTCCCTCTCTTCGACTCTATAAACAATTCACACACTCTCATTCCCAAAAATTTAAAAACATAGTGAAAATACAAGAACTGCCATCTCCAAAAGTCCAAGATCTAATGCCACATAATAGTTGCATTCAAAATCAGTCTACTGCATTTCATCACAAACTTTTGACCACAAATCTCAACAAGCACCCCTTTTTTTCGAGCCTCATTTCTCCTTCAGTCTTGGTGTGCACATAATTCCCTAATAATACATCTGTCATTCACTCTAAGTTACCCCAACAGCCACCTTGCCTTTAAAAATAAAGATCTGTTTGGGGCTAGCTCAATTTGATCATGGGGCACGACCACATGAACCATGAAGGTACAGTAATCAGTTCTATAGCCGATTTATCTAATCCAACTAGGTAAATTCAGTGCCAAATAGATCCAACCGGAACTATCAGCTCTGTTATCAGATCTGTTGGCACGCACATTTTTCTCTCATTTGCTCACTCAATGCTCACCAACTTCTAGGACCCGGAGGGGTGTACTCCCTCTGTAGACGTTGGTGCTCCCTAATTGGCCCACTCTTGTTTATTAAATCTTGCACATTAAAATAAAGCCATAACATTCTCAATATTAAAGACAGACATGGGCTACATTATTCAAGTTTACTTAAAGAACATAAATACAGAAATACATAGCTGGATCATCTATCAGTCAATGTAAAAGCATATAAATAATAAAGTACACGAAGAACTCAGTAAAGTTCACTGATAATCCAGCATAGATTTGCATTTTAAAGTAGGGACAAGGTGGGCCTGTACAACTGAGAAGAAATGTCTCCTTTTGTAGGACTTTTGACAAAGGATTTCTTACATACACTATACAAACACATGGTTCCCAGAATATACATCAATAGGGAGCAAGCAAGAAGAAACATTTTACTGCAGAATATCTTAGAAGATTATCGCATAATACAGTTACAATTGATTCTGATGTTCTCAGAGTCTGTTTAGATAACTTGAGTTGATACATAGTAAATAATGCAGTCTGGGACAGCCAGCATTGTCCTTGAATAAATACATTGTGTTCAATGTGACTGGGAAAGCTACAGTCTTTCAATGCAAAGCTCACAACTCTCTGTTATATCAAAGAAAACAAAACCAGCAATGGTCACATGATATGTTACAACATCAGTTCAAAATAGAAAAATGCCCAAAATTGTCTTATGAAAGTGTGAGCTTGATTTGTAGGAGATTAAACACCACAATACTAAGTAATGGGTTCCACACAGTCCAGTTACACAGATGTAGACGCACTGTTGAGATTTTGATATAATTTTACTTTGTGCAGCGCTAGCCAGGTTTTTGATTCTAATGTAAAATGGAGTTTCAAATTGGTTGATGCAAATGTGCGTTTTTCATTGGTCTCACCTTCCACCAACACTTTAGGTAAATCTGACCACTGTGTCATAGACCAAATACAAATCAATTATTGTGATTTGAAGATAAATTTACGATTGATTCATAGTTCTCATTATCACATTTTATTTATCCATGTTTCCAGTGAAATTGCCCCTTATATTTTTAGATCCATTAAATGTTTATGAGGACTATCCTTTTAAATTCACATCTCCTTCATCAAACTTAAATAAGGAATATCTTATCTGATTATACTCTGATTTCCAAAAATATTTGGTTACGGTTGGAATGCTTTTCTCTTAAATTAAAAATATTTCAAATTTATGTCATAAAAAGCTAAATGCTACATATCCGCTGTAGTAAATCTGGCTTATCCTTTGCTTGTCCATACAGACTCCAACATTCAAAGTTTTATGTTGTCTCCAATGTGCAATAATAAACAACTTGTCTTAATAATAAAGTACTCTACTGGAGTGAGTGGATTACTAAAGTGATTTTAATTGAACATTGTTAGACCTGTCAACCTTAGGGTGGTCTTCTCCTAAACATTTTGCATTATCCTTCCATTTTTTGGTGATTACATTTTTGTTGAATTTTGGTCTCTATGCACTTTACCACTGCTTACTAGTGCTGAAGTGTGTGTGGTCTCTCCTTTGAGCATTGTGAAATTGGTGTATACCAAGTTGGCAAATTTATTTTACTTCTAAGTCTCTTGCAAACTGATACTACATGTAACCAGGGCCTGTAAATGAAATGCTAATGATGGGCCTGCAGCACATATTGTGCCACCCACTGAAGTATCTCTTTTAACGTCTCAGGCCTGCCATAGTAGCCTTTACATGCAGTTTTAACTTGACAATACAAATGTTTTGCCAGGCCTTACCCTTCCTTTTTTCAAACATATAAGTCAACCCTAGGTTAGGCCCTAACCAGCCCACAGGACAGAGTGCAGTGCATTTAAAAGTTTGGACAGGTACTTTTAACTTTTACATATCCGGCTTGTGAAAAACTGTTACATTTATTTTTCACTACTGCAAGGCCTACCTCTCCCAAAGGACAATATTGAGTTACTGTATTATATTTAATAGCTGATAACTTTTAATTTGGGATCAGGGAGAAAAAGTTTGGTGTCTAAAGAATTGTAACTACAAGTCCACTACAATGGTCAAGTCAGAACTCTAGTCACAATTGTAAAAATTTAAGTTTTAGAACGTTACCATTTTCTGGTCCCAACCATTTGGAGCATGCAGTCAATAACCTGGGTCACCTGGCTAGTTGTAGCTGACTTCGTGTCTTTGTATATTGCTCCCAGACAGTGAGACAAAGAAGACTAGGCACTGGAAGAATGGGCCAACTCATACCTAATAAGGGCAAGGAAATGTCATCTTCCACACAAAAGCTCTGCTCAGCACACTTGCAAAGGGTTGTTGATATTAGCTTTTGTGACCTCAGACAAGCTGGGGCAGGACATGGAGGCAGGAAAATCCAAAGACCTCTGGGCTGAAGACCTCTAGAACCCTCTTGTGTAGTTCGTATAAAACTATGCAGGATCTGCCCGTTTGGAGAGCATACACTGTAGGATTGATGTCAGACTGGTTCTGAACACTCCCACTGGGTATGTTGGCCTTTTTGTATCAGCTAGCTGAAAGTGCCACTAAAATCTCGTCTTACCAAGGAGAGAATAGTTCTTGGCAACCATTGAACATGACAACCCTGATCCCTCAGGACCGCTGAAACAATATACTACTTTTTGTTCAGTCACTCGTGCTTACTTAGTCGGTCTTAGAGAGATACACAGAATAAATGGTTGGATGTTTTCAAGAAGTATTTATTGAACAGTTGTTGTTCTAGTGTAAAATAGATGAGCTGCCACAATTGTTGTACAGTAAAAGATATAAATGATTAGCAGTATTACAAAAGTAAAAGGATGGTATAACTCTAGCATCTTGCAGTAATCATGAATACATGCGAGTATATAAAATAAATGATAATAAAAAGATGCGTACTCCTACAATGTCTCCCTAACTAGATGTACCTATGTGTACCTAGCATGTGTGTAGGTGTGTGGAACACGTGCTGGGGGGGTGTAAAGGATGCGACCCTTAACAGAGAACGTGCTCCATGCAAAGGGATATAGGGTAGTGTTTTATTCTATATGTAACAAGTCTTGCAAAGTAACAGGGATCTAGACAAGTCTTGCAAAGTAACTGGGATCTAGACAACCCAAAATAAGGTCCACAGTTCTAGACAGGTATGCCTTCCTGGTCCGGCAGGGGTGGATCGTCTTACTGCAGAGGTCCACTTCTCAAGCATCAAAGATATCCGGCTCCATACGGCACTCGAAACAAAGAAAGAAAATACTTGGGGTTACTGGCGTTGCTAGACCACTAAATAAGAAGGAGGAGGAAGCGGGGAGTGAGGGGGATCACCAGGGACCATGACCATGAACACAGATCCCATGACCGCCCACCACTCCTACCCGTTCCCTCCCTGTGAGAAGACCAGTCCCCGTAACCTGGGCCGTACCTTGTGGAGCCACACTTCTCCTGAAGTGTGGCGGGGCGGAGCGAGGTTCCGTTGGCCTCCCGGCTTTCCTTCTCCTTGGGGCGAAACGACTTTCGATGTCTGTCCTGGATTCCGGGGTCGATACCGCTTCCACGTTCTCTTCTCTCGGAACACCGCAGTCCTGACAAGGTTCCCTGGACGGCTCCTGTTCTCCCGATCCGCTCGCCGCGTTCTCTTCCGGTTCTCGCGCTATGAGCGCCAGCGTCATTCCTGATTGGAGGGAGGGTGACGAGGGTGGTGACGACAGCGACGGAGTTCCCTCCTCCGGGAAAGCCCACGCTGTCTTAAAGGGACCGTGTCCGAAGGGAGGCTGTGGCGGAAAGGAACATGGGTTAATGTCGTCACCCGACCCGTGGCAGGAGGTAGGGACCCCCTGACAAGGTGTTAAGCCAAGAACCCCTCTAGGATAAAGTCAACCCCATTACCTAAAGTGAGAGACTGTGGGACACCGTTCTGCTCTCGAGTTGTACACCTCTGAGGGATGTGTTTAGACCACTGCTAGTTGGAACCTCAGCGTCTCTGGTCCGTGTGTCGGCCGGAAAGTCCTGGTCTCCTCTGTCTATCTTAGCAAGATGTGATGTATATATACCCAGAGGTCTCCCCAGGGGTTCCACCTTGCTGTATTACTGTGTAGGACTAAGGATGACATTGGTACATAGATATTATACAGAAGATGGCAGTCCTGCTGTGCTTCCAAGAATCCTCATTCATAATGTATGAGGTTTCGAACTAGGCAAAACCTGTGTTCTAAAAGCTCAGTCCCTGTAAACCATTATAAGTGTAATGTAGGGAAGAATATAGGTGAAGGGTAACGAAGTCACCGAAGCCTATATTAAGGTACCAATATGGAATAACACCTACTCCTCCTCCCAATGTATGACATAGTTCATTTCTAAACGTGCTACTAGGCTGACTAGATACTGGTACGCAACTATAAAATATTATTTTTTTTTGTTTTGCTAAAAACAATGTTAGAAAGTTCTAATAATAAAAAAAAAAAATGAATAGATAAAAATGGAAATTGTGGGGGGCGTGGCCAAGATGGCGTCGGAGTAGGACGCTTTCTCGAGCCTCTCCGACGCCGATCCTGCATAGCGGCTGACTGCGGGGTCCCGAGGCACCCTACCTGCATTGGCTGATCGGCGGGGGCTACCGATAGCTGGCGGTGTGTTCCGGTTCCCCCTTTCGCCGGAGGGTGACCGGTAGGAGGCGAGAAACGAGTGCTGGGCGGCGGCCTGTGAAGCAGCGGCCTTGCGTGGTCTGGTGGCCGGAGGAGGCGGAGCAATCCCGGGCTCTGTGGCGGCGCCAGCGCAGGGTCCGCCGCGCTGAGCGGGAGCAGTGATAATCCAGACCCGCCAGCGGAAAGAGCGCTCTTCAAAGGTATCGGAGCGGGACGATCTGCAGCCCGGGCCCGGGCCGGTGACTGTACGGCACTTGGGGCTGGCGGAGGGAGCCGAGGAGACGCCCCCCTGAAATCCGGAGCTGACCTGAGCGCTGCAAGACGGAGGTAGAGCAGGGGGGCTCCTCACCTCGGGGAGCGGCGGACTGGAGTGCTTACCAGCGGGGAATAGCAGGCGAGGCTGCGAGGTAGCGAGGCCCAGCGTCGGCGCCCAAACGCACGCATCGTGAGTACTGCTGGACTTGGGCCTGGTCAGTGCTGGTGGCTGGAGAGCTGATGCGAGGGCTTGCACACGCCTACAATCAGCGAGGCAGGAGGCATTGAGCCGGTAGTGGCTGGGCTCCTGGAGCCATCGGGGGCCCTGGTCACTGCTGCGAGAGACTGTGGAGTGGCCTGCCATCACGCTGGGGGTGAGCCTTTACGGCGGCGCCTAGAGGGAAAGGGGCATTCACAACCTGCCAGCACGGTTTTGGGGGACGGAGCGCTGCGCCTGCCGCCACTCGGACAGAGGGCCCTGGTAGCGACCGGACACTTGGAATTGCTTTGCAGTGACCTTTACGCAGACCGGCCGATCCAGACTGTCCCTGGTGTTGGCCATACTGGGATACAGTAGGCCTTGAGCTTAGCAGTCCGCCTTGCGGTGAAGGCATCCCCGGCCGCCTCTGCCCCTGGGTGGGGTCTTGGACACTGGTGCGCCGACAAATCGAGGTGACCTGGAAGGAGCGTGACGGCACTGACGTGGGGAGATACCTACTGGCCACTGGAGTGGACGGCCGGCGCTATCAGTGGGTCGCCCTAGCGCAGTAAATCGCCATCCCGGCCCCCACCCCCCGAGGGACGGTGTCCTGGAGCTTGAAGTGGAGTGTGGAAGAGCTTGACCGCCATGTCCAACTCGCAGCGCAGAGGGGGGAAGCTGGGAAAGGAGGTCGCCCCCAAAACATCGCAACAGCCGGCCTCGCCGGGGGCCAGTGGCTCCTCCAGACAGTCAGATGATGAGGCGCCGGCGACTAAAGCCTTCATGAAAGAACTCTTCGCCACTATCAAGGACGATATTTCCGAACTCCGCACGCAGTTGGCTTCGGACCTCAGAGAAGTGCGGAGAGACGTAGATGGGATCGGCGAAAGGGTGGCGACGCTGGAAGACCATGATCTTAGCATAGCGAATGATGTGCACCAACTCCAACAAGACATCATACGCCTAACGGAGCAGAATCTGGATTTGCAAACCCACACGGAAGATTTGGAAAACCGCTCCAGAAGAAATAACATTCGTATCAAAGCGGTGCCATGGGACGGCGAGGCAGGGGATCTACGTGGGTATGTCCTGGCCCTGTTTCTCCAGATCTTGGAGGACCCAGAGGTACGTGACATCCAGATGGACAGGGTGCACAGAGTTGGGCTGCCCAGGAGGGGCGGAGGGCCGCCCCCTGACATCCTTGTTTGCATACACGATTTCCAGTTGAAGGAGAAGATATTACGGAAAGCGAGAGTCACTACCCCATTGCTATTTAGGGGCCATCGCCCCCAGCTCTACCAGGACCTGGCAGCGACGACTTTACAGAAACGGAGGGATTTCCGTCCTGTGACCGCCTTCCTCCGGGAACGCGGAATACCCTACTCCTGGGGCCATCCCTTCAGGATCATCTTTCGTTGGGAGAATCGGTTGCGACAGATCAACGTCCTGCGGGAGGCAAAGGATCTCTTAGGTATTGAGGATGCGGACCCGGCGCAGGAGACCCGTAGCTCCCCGTTTCGGAGGCGACGGCGCTCTTCCTCATGGCACAATGTGGGATCGACTCCAGAACGACGACGGCCGGATTCAGCGACTAGTGAACAGGAGAGAGGAGCCGCAGTGGCTTCAGTGGCCTCCGCCACCATGACGGACTCCCAGATGAGCTCTGGTGCAGCGTGACCCCGTTCTCATGGAGTGGCGTCGGAGGGGCTCTTGGCCTGAGGTCCCCGGGGTACGATGGTACTTTTGGAGAAGACACCCCGGACTGTGGACCTGGGGGTCCCCAGGTGGACCCCCCCGCCCCGAACCCAGTCCAGTGAGAGACTTCTGAACCACGCCTTGCTGGAACTGAAGACTGCGAGGTTCAGGTTCAGTGTTTTGAGTTGTATTTTATTGTTCGTTGTTCTTGGGGGGGGAGGGGGTGGGCCTCTTGCAGCTCTGCATCTGGGCATCATGGCAGGGTGGTTTGGGGTAGGGTTGGGGTTACGGGGGGTGGCGGCGGCGATATGGGACGAGTGTGTGTTGGAGATGTATGCGATGCCATTCTCCTATAAGTCTGCGTGTTGTTTTGAGATGTGCCCTTTAATGGCCCTAATGTACCTTCGGAACATGCCTGCCGGGCGCGGCCTGCGGTATGACCATGTGGGTTCTTTGGAGTGGATGTGGCTGGGGTCCTCCCCCCGAATCCTTCCGTGGGTTTGGGCCCTGATGCCTGTACGGGACCGGAGCGGGCTCCGAGGCTGTCTGGTTGTGATCATGGCGTGGATTCTGGGTTGCCTCTTATGCCTGTCTGCATAGGAACGTGGAATGTGAAGGGCCTTAACTCTCCGCAGAAACGGCAGAAACTTTGGAAATACGTCATGGACCATCATTTAGATGTGGTGGCCCTCCAGGAAACACATCTGGCTAGGAGAGATGAATTAAGGCTTCGTCATAGGCAGTACCCCCTTATTTACAGGGCGTCTGCGACCACGAAGCATAGAGGGGTGGCCCTACTCTTCCGGGCTTCCTTGCATTTTCAACCCGTGGGGGTCAGTGGGGATAAAGAAGGCCGTTGGCTGCTGGTGAAGGGTTTGTTGCGTGGACGCCTGTGTACTTTTGCTGTGTTGTATGCCCCTAATGCGGGACAGAATGGCTTTCTGCAGGAGCTGCTTGACAGGATGGGGGACTTTGTGGAGGGTCATCTACTCTTATTAGGAGATTTCAATATGGTGTGGGACGGGGACCTGGATAGCTCTGGGGGCCGCAGGGCAGGCCCTGGGGTCTTTTCGGATGATACTAAACGTCAGATAGGAGATATGGGACTGATTGATAGTTGGCGCTTCCTCCACTCGCAGACCAGGGATTACACTTTTTTCTCCAATGTACATCACTCATACTCCCGCATTGATTATGTTTTGGTTAGTCAGGCTCTCCGGGGGGACATCCAATTAGCTGATATTCTTCCACTTTCACTATCGGACCATAGCCTCGTGGTTCTGGGACTGCACTGGGCCACCGGGGGGGATGGCTGGCGCAAGTGGTATTTCCCAGCGGCTCTAGTGCGGGATGAGGAATCGTGTAAAGCTCTCCGCAAGGCAATTGGCGACTTCTTCCTCCTCAATCCACCTGCGGACACGT
Organism: Lissotriton vulgaris; assembly: GCF_964263255.1. Taxonomy (NCBI): domain Eukaryota; kingdom Metazoa; phylum Chordata; class Amphibia; order Caudata; family Salamandridae; genus Lissotriton; species Lissotriton vulgaris. Next base: position 70,349,769 of record NC_141696.1, read on the forward strand.
CGGTGTATACCACGTGGGACGCATGCAAGGCCTCTCTGCGGGGCACATGCCTCGCCCTCAATGCAAATTTGAACAAGCTGAGGCGCAAGGAGCGAGAGGCTCTGGAACTAGAACTGGCTTCCCTAGAGCAGGCCCATAAGGCGAATCCCTCGAGGGTGACTCTACGCCCCCTGACGGCGGTGCGAGGGAAATTGAGGGCCCATTACAATAACAGGGCGGAGTATACTCTCCTGCGTCTTAGGCGCACCTCCTACTCCCAGGGCAACAAGATCGGGCGCCATCTTGCCCGACAACTCCGGGACAAGCGTGAGAAAGATTATATAGGGGGTATTCGCGACCACGTGGGCTCTGTCCAACATAGGGATGCTGACAAAGCGGCTGTGTTCGGGCGCTTTTATGAGACACTCTACTCGAGTGACACCCTTGATCCAGACGCGCAGTCCAAATTCCTGGAGGGCCTGCCCCTCCCGAAAGTCTCAACAGAATGGAATGCTTCACTGTCTTCCCCCATCACCCGAGAGGAGGTCCTAGACGCCATTAAAGGCCTGAAGCTGCACAAGGCCCCGGGGCCTGACGGCTACACGGCCCTCTTTTACAAAACGTTTGCCTCTGAAGTGTGTGACTACTTGGTCTCCCTCTTCAACGCAATGGCGGTTGATGGCAGGACCACGGATTCTATGGCCGACGCTCTGATCACTGTCATTCCCAAGACGGGGAAGGATCCTACTCTCTGTACATCCTATCGGCCGATCGCGCTTCTCAACCTAGACGCCAAGCTATATTCCTCTATTCTGGCGGGTAGACTGCAAGATCTGATGCCTATGCTAATCCATCCTGATCAATCGGGGTTCATTAAAGGCAGGCAGACCCATGATAACCTGCGCCGCGTCATACACCTCATAGAAAAGGCGGAGCGATTTCGTATGCCTGCAGTGTTAATAGGGCTCGACGCGGAGAAGGCCTTCGACCGCGTCGACTGGGGTTTTTTGCACAAGACGCTGGTGGCCTTTGGTTTTTCGCCCTCCTTCATAAGGATGATTGAGGCCAATTACAGCGGCCCTACGTCCCGAGTGATGGTCAACGGCCATAGGTCCCCGAGTTTCCGTCACTCCCGAGGGACGCGTCAGGGATGTCCCCTCTCGCCCCTTCTCTTTGCTCTTAGTATTGAGCCATTGGCTATGGCGGTACGGGACAATGAGAGGATCTTGGGCCTTCCCTTCACGGGAGAGCAGCACAAGATCTCGCTCTTTGCGGATGACGTCCTCCTGTCTATCAGGGAACCTGCGCTGTCGCTTCCGCATGTCCACTCGGTGCTCTCCGTCTACGAGGAGGTGGCGGGCTTCAAGGTCAATTTCGATAAATCCTATATCCTGAATCTGACCCTGTCGGCGGGGGAGGAACGGCTGACCCGGCCGCTCACCCCACTCGCCTGGGCGTCGGAGTCCTTGCTTTACCTGGGCGTGCGATTGACCCCCTCCGTGCGTGCCCTGTTTCAAGCCAACTTCCCTTCGATGCTCTCTACTATTAGGGCGGAACTAGAAAGGTGGAAGCCTAAATACATCTCGTGGCTAGGCAGGATACACGCTCTTAAAATGGTGCTTCTTCCCAAACTGTTGTACCTTTTTCAGGCCTTGCCTATTCCGATAGGGTTAGATTACTTCCGCGGATTGAAGACCGTGATGCTGAAGTATGTCTGGCAGGGTGGCCGTGCAAGGCTCCCGTTTTCGGTCCTGCGGCGCCCGCGCTTGGAGGGTGGGGTTGGTTTTCCGGACATGCATTTATACTACAAAGCCGCCCAACTGAGGGTCATAGTGGAGTGGTCCCAGCAGCTATCGGAGAAGCACTGGCTCCATATGGATCGGAGTGTTACGGGTCGCTCCATCTGGGACTTGGCCTGGAAGCTTAAGGCAGACCGGCCAAAAAATGCTTACATTAGCACCCCCACGAGCACGGTATTGAAGGTTTGGGACACGGTGAGCGGTGATGACCGCTGGACTACGTTCCCGTCCCCCTTCACCCCGATTCATTTCAACCCGGCTTTTACCCCGGCCCTGGAGGAGGGCCCCTTTGATGCTTGGAGGGAGGGTGGCTGTCGATCCCTCACCCATTTATTCCATGGCGCCGAACCCCTCACTTTCCACAACTGCATGAGGGACTACGGCGTCCTCCCGACAGAACGCTACAGACATCTCCAACTCCTGCATTGGGCGACGTCGCCTGCCGTAGTAGACGCGGCTACCAGACCCTTGTCGAAATTTGAATCCTTTATTCTTCACACCTCCACCATGAAGGGGACGATTTCTTTCCTGTACAAACTTCTGTTAGACTCCACCGTGGCACCGCGTCCGCGCTATCAGGACCACTGGGAAACCACACTGGGGAGGGACGTCTCTACTGCTGAATGGCGGGCCTTGTGGAGAGATGTGACAACGCATAATCACTCTACTGATCTCAGAGAAGCGCATATGAAACTGGTCTTTGACTGGTATTTGTACCCCTCTAAATTACATCGTATATTCCCTACTGCTTCAGATAGGTGTTGGCGGGGCTGTGGGATGTTGGGAGACTTTAGCCATATATGGTGGGATTGTCCCGTCATCAAGCCATTCTGGGCTGAGATTCTCTCCCACGTAAAGGATATCCTGGGGTACCCGATCCCGGCCACCATGGCCTTTGTTCTACTAGGGCTCAGGGACCCGCTGCTTGAACATCAGACTAGAGCGGATAAGCGAGTTATGTGGTTGTGTCTGGGTGCGGCCAAGCTGACTCTGGCAACTGCGTGGAAGTCCCCGTCTGCCCCAGCTCTTTCCCTGTGGCATGCCCGTTTGTGGCGTCTGTTGAGCATGGAACGCCTCTCTGACATCTTCCTGGGGAAATTTAAGAATTTCATATACAACTGGGGCCCGCTTGTGAGATTTCTGTCCCGAGGCTTGCCTTCGGCTGTGTGTCCGCCGACACTGCGGTCTCTGCATCTTTTCCAACTCTGAATATGTGAATGTATGCATGGCACTGTGTGTTTGTTGGCCGCCGCCACCGGGGGGAGGGTGCTGTTGGGGAGGGTTGAGGGTGGAGGGATAGTTGGGGTAATCATCTTGTGTTCTTCCTTTCTTTCTTCCCTCTCTCGCTACGATCAGCTGTGATTAGGGGGGGCTGCTGGACGCTGGACTGGATGTAGCACGGGGTGGATACTCCCCCGTTGCTTATCGGACTGTTGTCAGCTACCTGTGAACTGTGGGGCCCTGTCGCCCTTCCTTTTTTCGCATGCACCCTCCCTATTTCTGCGCCCCCTGTGTGGGGCTAAGTGGCGACCTGTCGCCGGTCTTTCTCCCCCCTTTCTGATTCCCCTCTTACTGTTCCCTCCCCCTTTCCGTTTCAAATGATATTCTGCAAAATAAAAATTTTACAAAAAAAAATGGAAATTGTCACTAAATCTATAGCTCTAATATGCCCGTAGGTATAGTTCAAACTACTATAAGCATTTGAAAGCCATGCATGCTCAAAATGAATGTCATTTTTGTTATGGTGTTCCAAATTTCTGTTTGTGTTTCAAAAATCTAATTTCTCCCAGCACACGATGAGCCAAAATGAGCCAAATGTTTCTGTCCTAACTGGTAGACGCAAAATTCTTGTTGCCTACCTCCGCAGGAGATGGTTCCTGTAACATCTAGCAGATTATGTCAATTGAGCACAGACACTCTTTTGTACTGTCCACAACTGATGCTGGGGCAGCCTGTGGGCCATCCAAGGCCTGGGTATCAGAGGAGGAGCTGATATCCATACCAACAGGAGCCAATACTACCTGTGGTGGCTCTAAGAATGCCGCAATCAACATTGGAATACGCTGGGGACACTGCAGAACAGGGGCCGTTATCAGGTCCAGTAAAGCATCAACTTCTGGTTGAGCACATGATGGGAGTGTCAGACAGAGATCCAACACGCATTCTGCTCCGCAAAACAGGCTTCGGAGGACAGGTAATATGCAGTCCATCCAGACTGGTCTAAATGACAGAAACCAAGATGCACTTAGTTCTATTAGGAGAGGTTTTCCTAGATGTTTTACCATGCAATCACAGTGTTTTCGCTCCAGGGGTACTGTTTCTATCTTCTTGGGGTGACGGGGATGTCCATTGCATAAAATATAAATAACAATCAGGATACCTGCAATTAGAAAGAGAATCAGCGGTAATCCTCCAAAAATGCTTCTGAACACGGAGTGTATAAAGTTTGGTTTAACTTCGAGGACCGTCTTAAAGGTGCTCAATAGTCCATAACCTATGGTCCTAAATAGGTGGACGATGCCTGTGGTATCAGACATGTTAAATATACGATTTACCAGTTCTGTGAAATGGAAGGGGCAATTCGTAGGTAATAATAATAATAATAATAATAATAAGGTATGAGTGCCTGTATCTCTGCTGAAGTCCTTGTGACCTGGAGATCAAAAGTCTCTTGAGCCAAGGTTAAGGGCACGAACTTCTGTAAAAGTATTGCTTTCTTTCTGCTCAAAGTATCAAACCGTACTAATGAAACATTTAGTAAAGGCCATAACGGCGCCTCCCTGACTGTATGTGTTAGTGAAAACAATACCTGCATTCAGCAAGTAACCCTGGAACTGAGGGTCACCAGGTATGCGATGCCCGGAAGCATCCCTCAGCAACCTTGATCGTTCAGCATCAAGTAACTCCCATTCGAAAGTTTTCTGTGCTGGTGTTTGTGCAAACTTATAGTGATATGAGGCTGGCTCTGATGTGTTAAACCCTGAAAAATATTAACATTTCTGAACAAATGTTTTTGAACTGCTTCTCGGCCATGTAGGGAAATGTTCCCATTGGTGATAGGTAAAAACATTTCGGGATTAGCAGATTTATGCAGGAAATGATGACCATAATGTTGATAGCAATACATTGTTCCAAAGTCTGATGCGTCTTCCACCATTTCACTATTAGAAAAGGCAGTAGATTTTTCCAAATCAGGCAACATATCATTTACAGTTTCATAATCCCAATCATCGGAAAATGTACTAGAGGTAATGATATCATTCAATGATATTTTAAATAAATATAGAATTTTTAAATGTTCAGTCGGAACAAATATATCGTAATCTACCTTTTCCCACACTATACCATCAGGTATAGGAACTGCTACAATGTTCACTAATAAGAAGTCTCTTTTTTCATAATGTGATGATAGATGCGGTTTCAGAATCAGATTCACTTTTTGTGCTGCAGAGCTTTCTCGAAGATAAGTTCCATTTATAAGCATACTAAAGACAGTTACTAAGCCTATCCAGAAAAGAAAGAAAAGTATCCCAGTAGTTAACCAGAGTTTCACCCAAGGTGATACCAGGTAAGTCTTTTTAAGAAAGTTCAGGACGTCTTTAATTTGCTGGTTGCATGTTTTTTGGACTGGCATAATTTCTGGTTCACTTGGATTCAATGAATAGGCATCAAATTCAATGAAATAGCCAGATGCAGTTCGATCAGTTTTAAGTACTTCCGCAGGTCTTGTGGAAACTGTTGCTTGCTCTTGTTGAGGCGTGTTGACGTAAATATCTGTATTTTGTCAAATTGAAATTTGTCCTTCATTTTGGTTTTGATTCTGATTATGAACTTTTGTTTCAAGAGGAACAAGTTCAATGGCATTGTTGCATAGTCCATCATTCCGTGCAGGTGATTCTTCAAACGTGATGAGTCTTCCTGCCACGCGGCCTACTACTCACTATTAGCCACATAGTGTGGGTTGATTAGGTCAATTGAGACAAATCTTTCCTTCTTTTTACCGGCAAGAGGTGACAGAAGTACAGTTCTTCTTTCTTCAACTGCCAGGACAGGTACAGGCTTTCTGAATGATAGACCAAATACTTTGTGTCCACTATTTTTTCTCTGACAAGGTCACCAACTTTAGGGACACAGACAGGTCTTCCCATGACAGACTTGACTTCCCCAATGGCGATCGGCTTTTCCTGGACATTGCTTTGTAGTGCCCTGGATTAAGTTAGCTCCAGTAAAACCGCCGAATGTTTATGGATGTCAAAAGGTTTTTCAGCCTCCACTGTGCCTTAGCAATCAAGATCAGGTAACCAGATTCTTGTCCCAAATAGGACCTCATAGGACCTCATGAAGAGTGACATCCCCTAGAGAACTTCTTGGCATGTTATTCAATGCTCTTTGAACCCCATATGTAATGTATTGTAATGATGTCTTGTAAAGCGCATGAATCACCCCACACGGGGTATCTCCGCGCTGTAGACCGCTGGGGAACCCGTCCTGGCTTTCCCTGTGAGATGGTCCCTACTGGGTATCTCCAAGGTGAAACCAGGCATCTCCGGCGTATGTGCGGGCCGTTGTGGAGATGAGGCAAGCTAATGCCCAGAGTTGCCGAATGTGATCCCTGGTTAGAGTAGGCACCGAGATGAGAATTATCGAGTCCGCTGACCCTAGTCCACGACCCTGCCGCGTCGGGAATTGAACCCTGGTCCCGGGCCGTCCTCTGCTTCCAGGTCTGCCGCCTCTAACCAGTGAACCACACCACTCAACTACAGTTGTTTTACCTAACTCTCAACTAAGCCTAATACTCTAGCTGTTAAAGACTGCTTTAAGTCCCAGTTTTTCCTCTCCACAACTGAATGTCCCTCTGGATGGTATGGAGAGGAGTACTGCAATACTACACCCAAACCTCCCATGGCTTCCTTGTAAGCCCTAGAGCTGAACGCAGGCCCACGGTCAACATGTAATGTGTCAATTGCGTATGTCTGTATAAAGACTCGCAAATCTTTTATAGCAGTTCGAGCGTCAGCCGGGCGTTGGGCCCACACACATAGGAATCTAGAGCAGGAATCCATTGCAACCATGATATACCTGTAAGTCCCATCTGTTCTTAAGGGGCCACAGTGGTCCAAATAAACACACGCAAGTGGTTTGTCTGATATTAGCAATGGTGTCTGCACTGGACGTGTTATGGTGGAGCCTTTCATCTGCTGACAGATGTCGCATTTCAAGGCAAAGTCCTTAGTTTGCTTAGTTAATCCTGGCCACCAGTAGCATTGTTACAGTAGAAAAACAGTTGCTGTTACTCCTGCGTGTGCAGAACCTATACCCTTGTGTGCTGCTAGAAATAAACTTAACCAGCGATCCATATTTGGCATTACTCCATCCCCCACTCTAGGAATCTGAGCAAATGGAACGTTATTTGCATCTAACTTGTAGGAGTATTTGAGTGGAAATCTTTTTGTTACTGCCGATTTATTGCATGTAGCAATATTCACATCCACGATCTCGCCGTCTATTCTCATTTTTGACTGAGTGATTGCAGCTATGGAAGCCGGGCGTACATCCCTATTTGCAGCTTCTTCAGCCAATGAGTTTCCATCAACGTGAATGCCATCACGTTGATGGCTCAGTGTGTGTATCACGTGAGCCCTCGGTAGCTCATTTTTCAACTGTACTACCTGTTGCCATAGAGTTTTGTGCTTAATTGCGCCACCTTTTGCACCCTCGGACCCATTTTGTCTCCAGTGGTGTAAGTAATCCTTGTATAACTGTACATAGTAAAAGGTATCACACACAATCAGTGTGGGGAATTCTCGATCTGTATGTACCAGTGCCAGTAACAAGGCTTTTAAATCCACTAGCTGTGCAGTCTCCTAGAGAATGAGTTTTAGTTCAACTCGAATGAAATCTTCCATCCTGCATGTGCCCTTTAACGATTGCGCATACAGCACTGTATTGCTGCTTACTTCTAATGGTTGGCTGAGCAGATCTGACCATGTAATTATATATTCATACTGATCTAGAGGCATTATTTCATTAGGGAGAGGATATTCTTGTTCATATTCGAGGAATACTTGTGCTTTTAAACTTGGGTTCCTGTATTCTACATCTGTTGCAGTAAGATAATTAGCCCAATGTATCCATCTTGGATGCAAGGCTTTAACATTAGGAATGCTAACCTTTGTAGCAGCCTCTAAGGCTGGTACCGGGGTTATGACAATTATTCGCTATCCCTGTGGCAGTGCTCTTTCTCTCACTACAGCAGTCTGTACTTCTGTAAGAATCTTTTCTGTTGATGCAAAGCGCATCTCTGTATTTGTACTCAAATGTGATTTGTATGCGAATGGTACTGATACACCTTCATTATAAGTTTGGTCGGTGTATCCTGATTGACCCACAACTATACGGATCACTAACGTGCGTACATTTACATGTGTCTGTAGGTGTTTTGAAGCTATCATATCTGCTTGTAGGGAACAAAGATTATATGTGTGTTCCTGTGTCCATTGTCTAACTGAAAAGTCAGGCCTTATCAAATCGTAGAAAGGTTTAACTCTTTCTGCGTAATCCAAAATGTATGTTCTGCCAAAGTTCAGGAATCCCAGTATTGATTGTAAGTTTTTAATGATTTTGAAGGTTGTAGCAGTGCAGATTTTTCTAAAAAGTTAGCTACTAAGCTATTCCCTTCACTTGAAAGCTCATATCCCAGAAAAAGGACATTGAGGTGGGCTATCTTTGATTTTTCTTAAATTAAATTTGTAGCCCTCAGTGGCAAATCCCAATATTATGGTATTTACTCTGTTCAAGCGTGCATCCAGGTCATCATCCTTTATATAAATATCATCTACGTAGGACAATGCTCCTTCATCCAGACTTTAAAGTAATTCAGTTTTTCCGGCCGAAAATAACCGGGGCTGTTTTTATACCCCTGGGAGAGTCTACAAAATTGCGGCTGGAAGCCTAATGCGGAGAATGCAGTTAAATATCTGCTTTCTGGCACAATATTTTGGCAAAAAGATCCATTTGAGATGTCTAGTGTTGTTTTGTATTTTTTACGCAAAATGTTATTCATTAGTGCGGCACTGTGTGCATTTTGTACTGAAAATGTTTTAGTGCAAGTGTTTTAATGACTGTATTCCAAAAGTAAACAGTACGAATTGTGAGGTTTCATTACTAGAAACAAAGGATTATTCATTTGAGAGGTGTAAGTTTCAATCACCCCTTAGTATTCAAGTTGATCTAAGATCTCCATGACCTGCTTTTTAGCTTCTTGCTTTATTGGAATCTGCCTCTGTGGAGTTGGAGTATTTTTAAATGGAATATGTGGTGGGCAGAATCCTCATTCCATCCAACATGGTGTTTATATAGTGCTGAGGCTAGGGCTACTGTCCATACTAGTGCATATGTGTATTTTAGATATTTTGGAAAAGGGCGGAAAAGGTAGGTAAAATTACTGTTTCACCCCTAGGGCAGTCCATTACAAATATTGGCTGCCAATCTTGTTCAGCTAACAAAATGTCATAACCAAACCAAATCTCAGGTTCTCCCCAAAGAGACCTCTGACTTTCCTAGGCTTGCCCCCTCCATTTGGAGTGTTATTTCATGCAATTTATGTGGGACACTTACCCTAGTATCTGGTGTTTCCACCGTGATATAATCATTCAAGTCCGCTGTCATCAGAAATTCCATCAGGTTCTGGCGAGTTATTGTTACTTCTGCGGCACTGTCTAGCATAGTCAGAGCCCATTACCAGTTTGTTAGTTGAGTTTCCAGAATTCTGGGCATGTCTGATCTTTAGACCTGCAACCTTCTTTATGAACTGAGTTTTTGGTTTGGATTTATCTTATTTTTTGGAAGTATAGTCTTGAGAGTGTTGCTTGGCACTGGACTTTGTATGCTCTTCTTGTCTGTCTAACAGTCCTTCTCTCCCTGAGTTTTTCATTGAACCCTGACAGGAACGAGATGAACGTGTATCAGTATCCTGATACCTGTCAGGTTTCCTGATATTGTTCCTGTTCCTAAGGTTATACCTCCTGTCGGAGGGCTCCTGTGGAGGAGATCAACCTTTGGATTGATATCTGTTTTCTTTAACTTTTTGCTTTTTGCTATTGTCCCACTTCTTCTTTGATGAAGCAGTTGTCTGTTTGAAAGTGTCCTTTTCGGGACTACCCATCAGTTGGGGGTTTTAATGCTTTTTCACCCAAGTGGTCTCTGTCTAACTCTGCACACGCAGTCTCAATTAATTTAGTTAATTCATGTTCCTGTTGTAAGGGACTGAACTCCCTAAGGTGTTGACGGATTGCCACTGATACTGCTTCCCCTTTAATATTTGCTAATAGTATAGCTGATATCTGGTCATAATTACCTAGTGATTTCATCCCTAAGTTCAGAGCAGGTTCTGCTCTGTACTAATTTTTCATTTGTCTTAATACATCTGGTATTACTCCTAATGACTGGATACCATGAGTTCTGGTATATATGGTGGCAAAAACTGTATCCCAAGAGGTACAATCCTCTATCTGTGATGTTATCACCATGGGCAAGCACATTGTCAGCATTCTGTGTTTTTCATATGGGCTAGTATTCAGGAATTCTGCTTCTAGCTGTGTTATTTTTTGAGCTACCCAGAACGACATTTCTTCACTTTTTGCAGGCATTTTACACATTGCTGCATGTAAAGTTTGTGGTATGATTTTATTTGCTGTATTTTTACCTGTATTTGTGTTTGTTGTAACCGTTGCCGGCTGGATCGTAATAGTCTACATGACAAACTGTACATGTTTCTTTAAATTTTTATTAATTCTTTGTGAAGTATAAGAAAATTTCCTTCTGGCATCATTTCAATTTCAAGATGTGGTGTGTAGGTTGCTAATAGCGGCCACATCGCTCTAACTCTCCCGAGCGGACCAAGCCTTACTCTTTTTCTTGTTTGGGGGAGGGCGTCTTCAAACCATATGATTCACAGCAGGGCAAGATCTGCACTTTGCGCTAAAGCATCAACAACCCATGTCCACTACCAATGTGAGGCTCCAGCAACAACTGTCTGCAATGCTTGACAGGATTGTTGCACTACATACATGACCAACCACAAAGCCTGGCCTGATCTTCATGCTACATCGATGACAATCCGGAATGCTCTCATGGTCCTCCTCCACCACAAATGAAACTCTTTTCTACTGGATGTGTGAAGTTATCTCTTTCAGCTTGACTAAGCTCGTTACTGTATCCAGACTATGCTCCATTGAAATTGACCTGTACATGACCATATACCCATGAGAGACACTATGCGATTTTATGCTCTTTATTTACCATACATCTTTAAAATTGCAATTAGCGCTTTCACATCAAACAATTCATTAATTTTACTCTAGTTTGCCAACTTCCCTGGACTCGGAGCACAAACAGTTGGGTAGAGTGATCCAGATACTGCAAGATAAGACGGAGGACTTAGAGGCCCGTTCTCGGAGATGTAACCTCCGCATTACGGGTCTCCCAGAAAACACACAGATCGGGAATATGGAGGTGTTAGTGGAAAATGTTCTAAAGAAACTCCTCAGGGAAAAGGCCTTCTCTGGAATGTTTGTGATTGAGAGAGCACACCATTCTCTGGGCCCGAGGCCGAAACCAGGGGCGCCCCAAGACCTATAATTGCTAAACTGCTTAATTAGAGGGACCGCACCACGGTGTTGAAGCTTGCGAGAGGGAAACAGCTGTTACATTACGAAGGGTCGGTGCTCTTATTATTCCCGGATTTTTCTGCTTAAGTGCAGGAAGCGCGGAGACAATTTGTGCCAATGAAACGTCAACTTCGGGAGATGGGCACCGACTATGCGATGCTATACCCCGCGAAGCTGCGGGTCAACAGACAAGGGAAGTCCATGATCTTCACTGACCCTACGGCACTTAAGAAGGCCCTCAAAGAATGGCGTAGAAAAACACGGCCCTCGCCGGACGGAGAGCAGCACTCTGAGGCGATGGAGGGCTCCCTATACGAACAGGATTAACTGATTCACCTAGTGCAGAGATGCTTAGTACGGGTTACACCTGTTGGGTGACACGGGGAGGGGGCCTTAAGAAACGGGTGAAATGATGTGTCCAGTGACTGCCTTTTGTTTTTTTTTATTTACAGAGATTGCCCTTAACAAGCTTCATGTTGCGGGGGGGCTGAAGGGCTCAGCGAGGGGCAACTCAGTGACATGATACCTGCTGGGGTGCGGAACAGGAGGCCCTGTTGCCATAATCATGATGCTTTGTTGAGCAGCTGATTGATATGGGGCAATGTCTAGCAATTGTTTGCTCCTGCGAGCGGAGAAACCTGGATGTTTAAGTTGTTGCTAACACTGTAGACTATGTGATCATCTGAAAGTATGATTAGCGCCACCAGGACATCAGGGTTACTGGGCGCGGGTTGTGGTTACACGCTTAACATATTTGTACGGGGGAGTGTTGAGTGGCCACATGACATTGTTTGGCATACCTTTTTTACTGCTGGTTACCTACGCCCCCGCGTGAATTCCACTTCCCTAAGAATGGTTTTGTTTCGATTTTTTGTTTCAGGTTCTGGGGCATGGGGTTGGAAGTTAGTGGGGTTTTGCAGTGGTGGAGGGAAGAACGCGAACTAGTTGGGGTTGGGCAGGCGTGGGAGGGTGATGGGTGGGGGGAGAGGGGACACCGCCTTATGTTGCTTGGGCTGGGAGGGGACAGTTTACAGTTCCTGGGTGAGTATAGTGGGTTGTTTTGCACAGAAGCGACAAGGCATGGAGAGATGACATATGCGCAGGCCACGATGTTTAGTCCTATGCCCCGACTGATACGAACCGGATGACACCACCAGGGGACCCTTTAGATACAGTGACACTATTAACCTGGAATGTCCGGGGTCTTAATGACCATCGAAAGGTTAGGAAGGTCCTACAATACCTTACTACTTTACGATATAGGGGTTTCTTGGGCAATGTACACGTGGTGGGATTTACATCGCATGCTAGGGGGGGTCCTCATGTGGGTTAACCCTAAGACAATGCTGAAATTTACCCCAATGGAGATGGACAGGAAGGAATGGTGCACACTCACGAAATGCTGCGGGAAGGGTATGGAGTTCTGCATAGTGAACACCTAAGGACCTAACTAGGACCACCCTGCCTTTTATTCAGATCTGGCAGTCAAGGTCCTGGAGCACTCTGAGGCTCTGGGGGCGATTTTAATATGACGAGACAGCCTAACATAGACAGGTCGGACGGCCCTGACCGTCGTCCCTTGGCCTCTGCTAGAGCGCAGGAAGTGGCAATGACACGACTGGGCTTACGGGACGCGTGGAGACACCGTCAACTGACTCAGGGGGGCTATACGCACTACTCAGCACCACATAACATACACACTAGGATTGACTATTGGTTGAGCACTTCCCACCTCCTTCACAAAGTACGGACCTGCATGATTCTCTGCGCACATACTCTGACTATTCTCCCTTGCAACTAACAGTCCTTGCGCCCACGAAGCGCATTCCGCCATTCCCTTGGCGCTTCCCTCCTTATTCCCTGCTAGACGACTCCTTTAGGAAGGAACTGCCTGCGTCTATTGATATGTTCTTCGATACCAATGTGGGTACTGTAGACTCGTTTCAGACAGTCTGGGAGGCCTTTAAGGCGTATATTAAGGGAGTCACCATTTCTAAGCATGCGGGGTGCTCAAATCTATCTGTGGTCGGCTGGAGACTCTGGAGAACAAACTTAAGGATCTGGAGGCTCGCCTTCTACAGGGCGGAAGCGAAGCCCTCACTCAGGAACTTGCAAAAACACTGCGGTAATACCACGAGGAGGCCGACTCTGAAGTGAAGTACTTGGAAAAGTATGCCACTGCTAGATCCTATGGGGAAGGGAAGTGCCCCGGATCGGTCCTGGCACAGTTGGCTAAACAACGTAGGAGCAGGGTGTTGGTACCGGATATGAGGTCTACCCAGACGGACGAACCACTATCCGAAGAGGAGGTTGCGGACCGATTTTGTGAGTATTACACATCTCTATACGCCTCCCGAGGCCCTGCCCTGGAGGAACGCATACTAGACCATCTCACCCACATTGAGATGCCCTGGCTAACTAACTTACATCGCGAACTTCTGGTACGGCCGATTGAGCGGGAGGAAATGGTCTGGGCTCTATCTGCTATGAGAGCCGGGAGTGTGCCAGGAAGCGACAGTCTTACCGTGGCCTTTTATAAGGCATTCGCTGACCTTTTGATACCTCAGTTACTTACGCTCTTCGAGGACATGGCGGAAACCGGCGCAATGCCACCCACTATGTGTGAGGCGATATTGATCACGATTCTTAAACCAGGGAAACCTCCGGGGGACCATGCCTCGTACCGTCCTCTGTCGCTAATAAACGTGGATGCGAAGATATTCGCTAAATTGATTGCAAACCATCTCAGTCCCATGGTTAGGTCGATGGTTGCCCCAGAGCAGGCGGGATTTGTGCACAGCTGCAACCTCACTTACAATCTACGGACGGTGTTAGCAGCGTTTCAACATACTCGACCAGAGGTTTCTGCTGTCGCGGTATTTCTGGACATGGAAAAGGCCTTCGACTCTGTCGATTGGCCTTTCCTGAGACATTTTTTGAGTTGAATGAGTGTGGGGGCACTGTTTCTTCGGCTTTTAGCTACTTTGTATACTTCCCCCACGGCCTGTATACGAATTGGGTCGCTGACCACAGACCCCATCCATATCTGCCGAGGCACGAGGCAGGGATGCCCCCTCTCCCCTATTCTTTATGCACTTGTGGCCGAGCCTCTTGCATGCGCTCTAGGCGAATACCACGGGCACAGGGGTATACGATTCCCCACATATCAGTTGATAGTATCTACGGATGTGGACGATACCCTCTTATATTTCCGGGACCCAGAGGTGCATCTGCTGGCGGAACTGCGTGAGGTGGTCTTGTTTAGCTCCCTTTCGGGTATACTTGTGAACTGGAACAAATCTCTTATGATCCCACTCACACCAGCCACGAGGAGGTTTGACCCGGAATACCCGATTCAGTGGACTACTGACGGGGTGCGATATCTAGGGGTACGCCTGCATACTGACCCGGAGGTGGTTCTTCGAGAGAACTATGGTGTGGCCGTCTCCAAACTAGAGGATGATATTGCTAGGTGGATTAGCCTGACACTGTCACTGATGGGACAAATCTCTCTTATGAAAATGATCGTCCTACCTCGCTTTCTATTCCTGTTTAGCAATATCCCTATGGTGCTATCAAGCTTATTCTTCCAGCAACTACACTCGTTAATGATCCGTTTAGATTGGGCCGGAAAACAGCCCAGGGTGGCGTGGAAAATTCTCACTCGACAGTATGCAGAGGGCGGCCTGAAAGCTCTAGACCTGGAACTCTATTATCGGGCCGCGCAAAGCGCGCACGCATACCACTGGATACATGGCCCAGTGGATATTCTGCATATACGCATAGAGTCAAATGTGGCCGACGCTGTCCCCCTAACTGCGCTGCTGGCTAAACCTCGGGACCGCCGATGGGGTACCTAGACTCGCTGAATACAGTCACCAATGCCTGGCACCACATGATGGATGCACAGGCTTGTACCCTGCTGTACACCCCGAAGGCCCCTCTCACCTGGTGTTCATGGCTGACTCAATATAGAGACAGAGATGTGCTGGTGGCGTTGAGTGCACTGAAAATACAGCATATGGGAGACCTATTTTCGGACGGTGCTGCACGCACCTGGGATCAGATAGAGATGGAGGATGTTTCTCATTCCCTCCTATCATGCTTTCAGTTCCATAGGGTGAGGCATGCGCCTAAAGAATTATTGTGGAAGGACATGGCAGAACCCCCGGTGATTACGGCATTCGCTCACGTTATCAATGACAAATCCCCTGCCAAATTGATAACTAATCTGTATAGCGGAATAAGCTAAGCCTCACCTGGCATGGCAGGGGGACCTGGCTGTAGACCTGCCGGACGAAACATGGCAATACTGCTGCTCTAATACGAAGAGAATATCACTTAATGGTCGCCATAGGTTAATACACTTTAAGTTTTTAAACAGGGTTTACTATGCTCCGGAAAGGCTCTACAGATACGGGCTACGGAAGAGTCCTCACTGCGAGAGATGCAGGGCGGATTTCTTACATGTGGCATGGTCTTGTTCAGGCATCTCTGCCTTCTGGTGCAAAGTATATGAAGAGGTGAACAGGATTACGGAATTAACACTACTCCTGACTCCTTTACTAGCCATTTTGGGCTGCTCTAAGCCATTAAGGAAGGAACACAGAAGGCTGGTAGACATGGCCTTTCTCCTAGCCAGGAGATGCGTAGCACTCTCTTGGATGCGAGGCCTGGTGCCAACACTATCTCAATGGACTAACGAGATGATATATTGCAACGCGCAAACTAAATTATACAACAACATATTGCCCCCATGTAATAGGCCAAAGAACTTCTGGTCTAGGTTTCTAGAGAAGAGGCCCACACAGGACACTCCGGATGAGGAGGAGGCAGAATCACATACACGGGTGGAGGGTTAGAATGGCGACACTTAAGGTACTTAGTCGAGCAGCCACCCCCTGGACACTCCGCATGCTAGATGGACATTAGGCAAATTGATAGCACTGACTACATAAACCCTGGACTGGGATAGGTATCGGGAATGTTATGCCCTTGGTGGACCTTCAGTTACTATGCAATGTGTGCCTGTATTCTTATTGTGTACATGTATGGATTATTTTTTCAGATTTACTCCCTTTGTACATTCCAATTTCGTGGATTGATGCCATTGTCTTTTTTGCTTGTTTCTTTCTGAAATGCCAATAAACATATAAAAAAAAAAAGAAACAGCAAAAGGTAATTGATTGTTTATGTCCAGGAAGGTGGCCCTTCCTGCACATAAACTATGTTCGCCTCAATGCAAACATCCTTGCACTATGGTGCAAGGGTGCCTATGTTGGCGTTAGGCTGCTGAATTTAACACCAGCACAGGGGGAATCACAGGGCTGCACCACATTGTTGTAAATATGGTGAAGTCCTGCATTTCAAAAGTGGCAGAGTGCGGCGTTCAGCCAGGAAGGTTAATTCCCCACTCTGTCCCTTCCTAGTAAATATGCCCCTCTGAGGCATGGTGAACCCACCGCCCCCAGATTGTTTAAGGACTCTATTTCCAGATCTTTCGTTTTGTGTGATAGCCTAATGCATTCTCAGTAGTATTGTCTTGCTGTGCTTCCATTCAATTAACCTGGAATCTATGGTTTTTAGGTTAAATGTTGAGGACTAGACAGTGTTCACAATGCCTAGGTGCAATGTGGTCACCTTATTGAGAAGAGGTCAGTGCTTTGTGTTCACATCTTTGGCATCCAGAGCTCCAAGGAGAGCTCCTAGAATGTTGTTCTTCTAATAAATATGTATTGTTGTTAAACATATGCTGGTAATTTTCCTTGTTAGAGTCCTTTTTTTAGAGTGTTCCTCATAGAAAGTGTTCAGTATTTGTCACATTAGCTATCACCATTTTCTTCATTTATATCCTTCTTTATTGACATGGTCAGAAGCACTAAAATCATCTATCTACAACCATACAATTGTTTTGATTTTCTAAACAGATATTTGATTGCTATGCGTAGATCTTGTGTTCTAATACCGTAAACAAGAGGGTGTAGAGCCGGTGAGCTCAGGTAGCGGAGCATAGAAAGTAGGATATGGACATATCGTGGAATAAACTCCTTCATCCTGGTTGAAATTGCTGCGAAAATCACAAAGCAGTAAACAACGCCTGTCACAAGCAGATGGGAGCTGCAAGTGCTGAAGGCTTTAAGTGCAGACTCAGCAGAAGCGAGCCTTAGTACAGCCTGGATGATCATGGTGTAGGAGAAGACCAGTCCTAGTGTAAGAATGCCTACCATAACACTGGCCAAAGCTAAGGCATAAACATAGTAGAGACTAGTGTTCCCACATGCAATGTTCACCAAGTCTAGGAATTCGCAAAAACAGTGTTGCACAGTGTTTCTCACACAGTACTGCAGCTTTGCAACCAAAAAAGGAAAGGGCAAGAAGAGAGAGAAGTTAAATAAAAGTGCCACTGCTATCGCTTCGGCTGCCAGTTTCTTGGATATAATGGACGCATAATGTAAAGGTCTACAGATGGCAATATAACGATCATAAGCCAGGAACAGCAGAAGTGCTGACTCCATCCCCTGGCTAAAGTACACCAGGTAGGTTTGAGTGAAGCATCCAGCCACACTAATGGTCTTCTGATTAAACCAGAGGATGATCAGGGCTCTGGGTGAAATTGAAAAACTGAGAAGCAGATCCACCAGGAAGAGTGCACACAGAAAGAAGTACTGTGGATGGTGAAGTTGTGGTGATAAGTAGATTGTTGTGACAACTGTGATGTTGGCAGGAACAGTCAGCAAAAGGAGAAGAGTAAGAGGCACAGAAAGGAAGAGTTGCCAGCTCTGAAGCCCAGGAAAGCAGATCAGCTCAAATTCAGATGTAAAAATCACAGTGCTGTTTGTGGCACCCATGCCAAAGGATCTCAATACTTTACCTTAGAAATAAATGGAAATGTGAAAATATGGGACAATATACCAGTAAACACATACAAATGAGCAGGACAGCTCATCCATCCTAACAATGCAACCTAGAGTGACTGATATTATGTGTTGAACCTATGTATGCATTTTTCATTTTTCTGCGAATTAGCACAGATTGTACTGTACATCATTATCCATTTTTCTCGATTAACACATTTAGGGTTAGTTCTTATGTAATTAGGTTTTACATCTCTTTACAAATTTCTTATGTTTAAATGAAAACATGCATTTCATGAATTACTACATTTAAGGCATAGATTGCAGAATGATTGGCACAATAAGATACATAGATTAAAATTGGATCTATACCAATGATTTCAATTTGCTGAATTCCCAATAATATGATTAGTATTTCTTTTCATACCTTTCAGGTGTCAGTATTCTACCTTACGCAAATGCCATCTGTGGGTGTATTGACTGATTTGTCTACTGTTTAATATTATACTAATAATTATAGCAGATGAGGAAACATGTAAAAAGATTCAACAGTAGAAGAATATTTTGACAAACTAGAAGGATTGATACTCACCATAACTATATAGAGCAGTCAGGTGAGGGATTATGACACCCACTAATGTATTTGGAAACAGATGAATGATTATTATGGTGCACCTACTACTATAGTCAGAGTAAATATGATCTAAGGAGACTTGAACATGAATATACAAGAAATTATTACTTTAATTATGATGGAAATCACATTGACATGTCAGAATTGTTAGGACATCATGGTTTACAAGGTTACATTTGGTTGATGGACAAGAGTTATATGGGATGCTTCAGAAGAGGTTTTGGTGGAGAGAAAGCACCCTACTTGTTTTAAGTGCTCATTACCTCAAAGCCACAGGGTCTATGGGAGCCCTCTTGCAAATATTTACCTTTACACATGAGGCCCTTTGTCATCTTCCCACCAAAAGGAATAAAGCCTAAACTTTGATTTGAACATCAATAGCTCACCCTATGACAAGGAGACTGGGGAGTTTTTATATTACCATGGGCAACACATTTCTTAAACTAGGCCTTTTGTTTTGCTATCATAACGCAAATCATGGAGGGAACCACTACCACCATGGCTGAGAAAGTAATGGGACACTAGGGTCAAGACATAATTTTATTTGCCATTTACTCATGTGAAAAGGCCTTTAATGCACCTATTACTCACTCAATTCAATATCACAGTTGAATTGAGGGTTATGTATTGTGTGTCATGGCTCCCATTCCCTCCATGTTCCTGGTTTCAGTCTGGTGGCTATGGTCTTGGGATTCCAGGGTGACATCAATCCAGCGAGTGCACCCCCAGCAACACAAAGTCCTTTGAGCCTCACTACAGATTTCAGACCAGGTAGTCTCAACTAGGAAACCTCTTACAGGTCTGGGAAAAGTCCTCTGCATCTCAAGAGAACTTGAGTTCTTGTGAGATCTATGGCCATCTTTGGAATAGATTTCAAGATAAGCTGCACTCAAATTCATAAGCCCCACTTGCCTTTAAGGATAATGATCGGTGAGGATTGGGTCCTGTGTGCTCCCTTGGTGAGCCGCTCCACATTGCCACTCCCATCTGGCCACAGCATCAGTCAACCCAGCTGGATATGGGATTTCCAAACTATAATAAAAATAAAAAGATTAACACAGAGCAAAATGTATTGCACAGATGTGTCGCAGATGGGCTTAACTTATCTGCTGGATTGCCTTGCGTCCCACAGGCTACTTCAGAGCAACCGTTTTCTCTAAATGCCTTCTACAACTATAGCCACACCTACAAAAAAAGGATAAAAACATTGAGCTCTTAAACTTAAGCATCTAACTCCTGTCACAAGCAGGTGGGAGTCCTGGAGGGACACAGTTGGGTCATCGGAGGTTGGCTGAAGGTGCTAGATACTCCTGCGGCAGTTCAGAGGGTTCCGTGGTGCGTCGTTGGCCCGGTACTCCATGAGGCATCTCCTGCTTGGCACGGACGGCCAAAATGGTGGCTTGCTAAGCCGAATGGACTGGGCAGCGGCACGGAGAAGAGGCCTCCGGCATCCTGGCTGGCGCTAGAGAGCCGAGTGGCGGCTGTCCGTAGGGTGGATAGTTGGCTTCCACTGATGCCTGGATCGGCCATTGCCTAGAGAATTAGGAGCTGCCCTGAAGGCAGCTGATCTCTCAAATTGGAGGCAGCCTGTATATTGGAGCTCCCACTGTTTTTAAAATCCCGGCCGTGAACGTATGAACAGGTTAGGGTCGTGGGAGTATCGCCACTGCAGAATCATGGGAAGGCGTGAGCCTCACTGCACTGGTGCAGCGTGCTGACCGAGGGACGACCCGACCTGCCCGCCGTGGCTCTCTCTCCCTCTAGACTTCTGGAGGTCGGCTGCGGTGGCTGATACACCTGCGGCAGTCTTGGGGGTTCCGTGATGCGTTGTTGGCCCTGAAGGCAGCTGATCTCTCAAAATGGTGGCGGCCTGTAAAATGGAGCTCCTACTGTCTTAAAGCCCGGTCGTGAGCGTCTGAACAGGTGAGGATCGTGGGAGTGTCGCCCCTTCAGAATCGTGGGAGGGCAGGAGCCTCACTGGACTGGTGTGGCGAGTTGACCAAGGGACGACCTGGGTTGTCGCCTCCTTGGCCCGACCTTCCCGCCGTGTCTCTCTCTCCCCCGAGAGTCCTGGAGAAACTCATTTGGGCCACCGGAGGTCGGCTGTGGTGGCTGATACACCCGCCGCAGTTTAAGTGGTTGCATGGTGCGTTGTTGGCCCTGTTGATCCCTGAGGCAGTTCCTGCTTGGCACGGCTAAAAGGGCAGCTTGCTAAGCCCAAGGCTTGGGCAGCGGCAAAGAGAGGAGACCGGGCGTTCTGGCTGGCGCCAGAGAGCCGAGTGGCGGATGTCCATTGGGCGGAGAGTTGGTGACCATTGACGCCCTGATCGACCATGGCCCATATAATGAGGAGCTGCCTTGAAGACAGTTGAGCCCTCAAAATGGCGGCGGCATGTATTATTGAAGCCTATACTGTTTTCGTAGTCCGGCCATGAGCGTCTGAGCTGGTGAGGGTTCAGCGGCACTGGTGCTAAAATCAGGGACTGCCCTGCTAATCGTACGTGGACTGCCCAGCCCGGATGCTGAGATCCTGGTGGGGGTGGAGGCCAGGAGCCGATGGCAGGATGGCTGGAAAGTAGTGCTGGTTAAGATGAACCACTCGTCCTGCTGAAGTTACCCAAGATGCGGTCAGCCTTGTGTGGCTGGGACTGAAAGACCTGAGCCACCGCGGGAATCAATGTGCTTCTTAGGGAACTGCTTTAGCTTATTCTGAGGAGTTGGCTGTATTCTTGTTATGTTGTTGCTGAGGTCTCTACTCCCCCTTTTCTTAGTCCCGCTTTGGATATTTTGTTATTTTGATGTTCCCCGTGGTTTAAGTTACCTGCTTCCCCTTTTTCATTTCATATTTGTTCGTCCTTATGTATATTTCCTTTAGTGCACTTTCTATGCAGCTTACACCTTATTTCATTTTAATGGCGTTTAATATTTTTAGTTAATTCACATCTTTCTCAATATTAATTTATTTCACATCTGTCTCATTCTAAATTTCAATATTTGAATGTACATTTTGATGTGTTCCATTTGGTGGTGTATTTTGTATCTTGTTGTGTATTTTGTATGAATATGTTGCCCCCTATTTGATGTTCTTCTGTTTGGACCATCCTCATTTCCTATTGTTGTAACCTGCTTTGGCTAAACGTAACTCTACTCCCCCTTTCCCTAACTCTGCTTTTAATACTTTGGTTATCTATTTTATATTTTGCTGTGGATTTTATACGAATATATTTCCCCCTATACAATGTTCTTTTGTTTGGTTTCATCCACATTTCTTACTGTTGGAATTTGCTTTGGCTCAAGGTAACACCACTCCCCCTTTTCCTAGTTCCGCTTTCTATATTCTTGTTTTGATGATTCGTGTGGTTTAATCTGTGTGCTTCTTCTCTCTCTCCCTATTCTCCTAATCATGCCTCCCCTCACATGTCCCCCTTCTATCTCTGCATCACCCATCTCAAAACTTGGCCCCAACTCTTGGTCTATCCTCTACCCCCCATCTCTCCAAACATGGTAAGAAAAACTTCAAACACAAACTTCTCATTCTCCACCCTGAAACCTTATTTGCAGATCACCATAATAGCCTTAACTCCTCCATAATTACCAACTACATCTTCATCTCCAAACGCCCATCTAAATGGAAAAGCATATTTCTTCGACACCTCCCTATCACTAATTCCCGCAATATTCCCTACGGTCTGAAACTCTCCACCACTCCCTCTTCTTCCTTTCCGGGTGAAATAGATATTTCCATCTTCAAATCTGGAAACATTCTCATCCAAGTGCCTGAAAATCACCTCCACTTCTTTGAACGCCACTTTAGCGCTCTATCTCAATCCCTCGCACAGTCCTTAATCCCTCCCTTCACACCCCCTCAAGTCCTAGTCCCATCACCACCCATCTCATCTCTGGCCCCCCTATCTCTTCTCTCTGATCTACCCCAACCCCTAGTTCCATCTTCACCCCTCTGGTCTCCTGCCCCCTATCTCTTCTCCCTGATTTACCTTCCTCCTCTCCCAACTTTGATGTCCATACCCAACCTCCATTGACTACTCGAGCTCTCAATTCTATTACTAGCTTCAACACCCTTGACCCCCCTGCCCCTCTCTCCCCCCTCAATGAGTCACTCACTCTTCTATCCAACCCTGATGCCCTTTCCCAACCGCAATTGACCTCCCCTGCCTACAACACTATTACCAGCAGTGACTCCTTACACCCCCTTCCCCATTTGCTCTTCTCACTGTTTCCCCCTCCTCTTCCCCCAACCATGATGACTATTCTCAATCACTACTAACCACCCTTGCTCTTAACATTATAACCTGTTGCGATACCCTTGTCTCCCAATCTCCCAGTGTGCCTGCCTCTCTCCCATCCACCTCCACCAATAATTCTCCCACCTTCTCCTTTCACTCCCACCCCCCATCCCTTTTTCTTCCTCTTCCACCCTTGCCACCGCCCCTACCTCCACGCTCCCCCACCCCTTTAACCCTCTCCACTACCCTCTTTTCGCCTGCCCCATCACCCCGTCTTCTTCATCTGCCCCACTATCCTCCTCACACCTCACTGTTCACTGGCCCCCTCAATTAGGGACTACTCCACTCCCCTCTTGTGATTCTTCTCACCTGTCTGATACCCCTGCTACCCACACGCTTACTCTTGCTTCCTCTTTAACCCCGAAGTCTTTAGTCTCTGTGGTACGCTTCTCTCCTTGTGATCTCCCCTTCAACAATCCCCCATCCTCTACCTTTTACAATTCCTCATCGACTCTCCCAGCCTCTCCCACTTACCCTCTTATATCCCTTCACACCAATAATGTACTTTCTTCTAACCACCACTCTCCTTCTGACTCCCATACCACTCTACCCTCTGATGCACTTTATCCTCTCTCTCCTTGTTTAACCTCCCCCCATACCCCCACAATAGCCCCTACATCTCCTCCTCAGATATTCCTCTCTCACGCTCCCTTGTTCTCTCTTGCAACCCCAATATACCAGATACACCAACGCTTATTGTCTCTCCTCCTCATGTTCCAAAGTGTCTTCCTATTACCAATACCTTACCTACACCTACCTCCTACGTCCCCCTTCTCCCGAATAAGAATCCACCCCCACATTATAAACCCCCTCTCCCCCCCCAGGTTATCCCCCTTCCTCCCCACAATCTCCCTCTCCTAGATAACTAACTCTTCAAACTTCCTAAAAATTAATGATCCACTTCATTCCTCACTTCTTACACAATCACTCCATAATGTTGAACTTCTCCTTTCGTCTCTTATTTTAGAACTCTCCTCATTCAGAACTGATGTCTCATTCCTTGCTAAAGCCCACTCTTCGGATCACGCCCACACTTCGGTCCCCTCACAATACATCATATTGTGGCACATCAACACTCTTTTCACTTCTCCCACAAACAGCCCGCCTAGTGCTGTTACTAACTCCAACACTCCACCTAGCACACCCCTCCCTCTTAGCTACATGACCCCATCCAAACCCGCTGAACTTACCAACATCGTCCCACCTAGCACTAACATTACGTTTCCCCCTCCACAATATGCTTCTTGCCCTATGTCCTTGGATGCTAACTTTTCTACAAACTCCCCTGTCTCACCCTCACCACCCTCATCCATGAATCCCCCATACCCTCAGTCTACTATCCCAGTTCTACTGGGAATAAGCAGAACCCCCCTTTATCCGGTATCACCTAGGCCCCCTCAACAACTAACTTCTATCCTCCCTTGTCCCCCCACCCAATTCCATGACTCCTCACCCCTCTGTTGCAGAGATTGAGGTAACCATTCTCAGTGAAAACATCGACATTGCAGAAACTTGGCTCAACCCCCACTCCACTCCTACCCTTGACTTGCTCATTCCCCCCAGGATATTCCATCATTAAGAAAGATCGAATCGATCAAATAGGAGTTGGCCTTGCCGTTATCTTTAAAGATGAACTTAATCTCTTGCTAGTCCATCTTCAAGACCCCTCCACCTTTGAATACCTTTGCGCTGATCTCTCTATTCCTGACTCCCCTACCATTCATTTACATACTGTTTACCTCCCCCCTTGCAACTCTATCTCCTTTACTGATTAAATGGCTGATCTTATTATTCAAGCATCGCTCTCTCACTCCAAGAATCTCTTTCTTGGTGATTATAACATCTACTGGAATAAAAACGATGACCCTGCTGTCATCCTATTTAAAGACACCATGGACATCACTGACCTGACCCAACTCTACTAAATCCCCGACTCACACCAAAGGTGCCACCCTTGATGCTATTATGACTAGCAAGGATCTGGCCTCTCTCTCAAAGATCCTTCCCGTAGACTGGTCGGATCACCACCTTATCCTCTTCACCTTGAATAGCTCCACTACTCTCCCCACCCCTAGTGCCAGTCTACCCATGAAACTTACCCGTAATCTTCCACCTGACGTTTTGGAATCCTCAATCAAAACTCGCTTACTTCTCACCCCTCTATCTCACAACACCAATGACCTAACTGAACATTACAATAATTCTATCTTTGAAGCTCTCGACCAAATTGCCCCAACCAAACTCAAACAACAAAAAAATCCTTCCCAAATCCTGGTTCAACTCTGACCTTAATAATGAAAGACGGGCCCTCAGGCAGTCAGAACGTGCCTGGAGGAATCATTCCACCTCTGATAATTTGGTTCTCCTTAGAAATGCCAGAGCCAAATACAAAAAGCACATCTTCAATGAAAAAGCCTCCTTCCTCTGTTCACAACTTGGCCAGGCTAGAAACCGTACTAGAGAACTCTT